>NC_081318.1:2077644-2387644 GCF_026419965.1 Kogia breviceps | reverse complement strand
CAGAGCTTGCTCTGCTCTGTGGAGAACTTCGAGTGACCGATCCTACGCTGGAGGTCTGTTTCACAACAACGTGAATATACTTCACACTACTGAACTGTACCCATAAAATGGTTAAGATGATAAATATTATATGTGTTTTTTACCGCAATTTAAAAAAACCTTTAAAAATCGCTGACATGAGCTACAGTAGCTTTTGGGTGTCTTAGCATCAGCTGTGCTGGGGCGGACCAAGACCTGAACACACGGTCCCTAAAAACCCCGCAGGCTGAAATACGACTGAACCTCCAATGCAGAATCAATAAATTCTCCATGCATCTCCAGGAGAGTTTATTTTGTTATTCAGATGAACGTCGCAAGAAACACTACTATTTACCGTCCCAGCTCCCTGTGCGTGGAAATAACGGCGGAACTGCAGAGCTGTGGTCTTCAGCACTCTGGCCAACACGGCCCTGTTCCTTTTCCTCAGTCAATGTTTCCTGTTCTCTTTCAGCTGCCCCGGACTGACTGCGTGTTCACATTCTACTGGTTCCCACATGCATGTATCTTTCCTCCCACTGTACTGAGTGCCCACCTGTGGAGTGACGGGTAGACGTGTTTATTGACCTGAGACTCTACTTGCATAATTATTGTCTTTGTATTTGATTGGGACAAAGGAAGACTTGGACTTCCAAACTGTAAAGCACCGTATCCCCCACATCTCTTTCTCTCTCTCTGGCTCTTTGAAGCAGTTCAGTCTTTAAAAATTTATTTTATTGAAGTATAGTTGATTTACAATGTTATGTTAATTTCTTCCGTACAGCAAAGTGATTCCATTCTACATATATATACATTCTTTTTCATATCCTTTTCCATTATGGTTTGTCACAGGATATTGAATACAGTTCCCTGTGCTCTACAGTGGAACCCCATCGTCTATCCATCGTATGTATGATAGCTCGCATCTGCTCACCCCAAACGCCCCCTCCTTCCCTCCCTGCCTCCCCGTCCTCCTTGGCAATTGCAAGTCTGTTCTCTATGTCTGTGAATTGACTGACTAGTGGATATATTTCAGCTTCTAAAATACAGTGTGTTTGTTTGTTTTTCCCCAAAGAAGGAGGTATGTTGCAACATCCTTCATGTGTTACGGATCATGAGCTCACTCCTCTTTGTTGAAGGGAGAAGAAGTGATACAAGTCCTATTGATGATCTATTAGAAAGTAATTGCCTTCCTGCCCCCACAGAATAGCTGCTGGCTGCATAGAGCAGTCCAGGCAATGTTTATTTCCTTGTGCAGCAAACGATCTCAGGTGATTACATTTTTTATAGATTAAAGACATTTTTGTCATTTTTAATGTCTTACTACCGGTACTTTACAAAAAGTATTTGAGATTATGTTGACATACGTTTTACAAGAAGAACAGCTTCAGCAGTATTTAATGGATAACTTATTACTAAGAAAGAATTCTTCAGGCTTGTTTTACCTTTTAATTGGTGGTGCGAACTCTGAGCAGTTTTTGCTGCATGCAAAGCAGTGTGAGAGATGATGATAAATAGTAATCATAGAGATTTTGATGATTGACTCGGAAAACTTAAGAACCACCACGTTAGCAAGAAAGGTGTCACTTGTCAATAAGGGAGAAAAAGAGCTTGGTTTTCAAAAGTATTCCTTAAAGTATAACTAAAGGAAAACCAAACTGTGATATTTGTCTACATAAAGGCTTAGGACATTTATGCATTTTTGATAAGGTGCAATAAGTTCACATCAGATCAGACATGTAATAAGAAACCTTATCACCACGTTTATAAGATGTCTCAAATTTGAGGAAGAAAAGTGATGCCTAAAATTCAGTTCAATTTATCTTCAAATGCCTTGAAGAACAAACATAGGCTTCTTCTAGTTTCTGGTTGGAATTTCTCTGGGGAGTTAGGACTATACGTCAGGTAAAGCCAGCCAGCTTCCTGGCCTTTCCTCAAGCTCAAGTGCATCCCCTCTTCCTGATTAGAGGCTTTGGATCTTGGTCAACAGACTGAGGCAAATCCCCATAAAGAAGAATGCGTCACTTATTATGATCAATCTGGTAGGTTCTCATCTCCCAGGCCCTTCTCATGGGTAGGAAGGAGAACCTCCTAGACCTGCCCTGTATCTCTACTTGCCCATGAACGTGACTGAGAAACCCCTTCCATTTATGGTTTCTGGGTAAACAGAGGATCTTCAGTTAAATCTGAATTTCGGATCAACAATGAATACTTTTTTTTTAGTATATGTATATCCCACATATTCAAATTTCAATTTAACTGGAACACCTTTATTTTTAGTTTTGAAGTCTAACAACCCTATTTCTATTGTCTGTTCATTTCAGAGCAGTCGACCAATAGATTCCCAGGAAGTAGCTACCTGTTTTCATTACTGATTATCATTGGAAAAGGGTTCTAACCCCACACAACCCTGTGCCGGGAGCTACAGCAATAAAACGAAAACGTAAGACCCCGCTCCCTGCCCTGTGGAGCCCAGGGAAGAACATTTATTGCACAGATACTACAAGCTGGGGCTTATGCACTTTTCGTACATTTTCCCATATAATTCTTATTCTAATTCGAGGAAGTCGGTATTTTTACTCCGGTTTAGGACTACTAGGGAAGAAGTAGCAGGGCCGACCTCTGAACTGTGCTCCATCACGGGGCTACCTGTTACCTGTCAGGCCGCGCTCACTCACCTGCTGTGTGTTCTATGTGTGACGCCCGCACATTTACCATCTTACACTCTGTTCCCTAGGGTCCAGCTGTGAACTCCACTTGGATGTTTAGAATCCTGATCTAGAAAGACATCTAGGTTGGCTAACAGGATACAACCCGGGGGAAAACAACATGGCAAAATACAGGAGCTCATGTCCTCGTGGGAAGAAGGTCAGCTGAGGACCCGCTACTCTAGGTTGTAAGAAAGGTCACGAATGTTCACGTTGGAACACAGCATCATCGTGGTGTCTGTGGATGCCGAGTGAAGGACATCCACTCACAAAAAGGGAAGAGATTCACGGAAGGGAAATCACACAAGTCACACACAGATTCCCCCTGGCCTTGACCTAGAAGAAGATGCGGGAGCTTCGGGTGTCCCAAATAAAAGAACCTTTCTACAAGACAATGAACCCAGGAGAGGCTCTGTTCAGAAGTCCAAGGTGCTGAAGACAGCACAGAATTGGGTGGAGAGGGATCGATTCAAGATGGAAGTCCAGGATGGCTTCCTGGAGGAGGAGGGACTGTCCCAGGGCTTTTGGTTCTGGAACCACTAAAGGGAAATACTGAGGGGAAAAAACCTACAAATGGATCACAGGAATCCCCTAGTGTATAAAATACGCTCCTAGAGAAGTTTTAAGATTTGTTCAGTCGAGGAGCTTTGGTATTTATTCTTTCATCTATCATATTGAAAGTGCCCACTGATGCCAAGTCCAGGGGAGGCCATGGGACACAGTGTTGGCTGGAACATTCTCAGTCTTGCCTCCATGAACTTCAAAGTTTACTTGGGGTCTTTTTCTGTAAAGGACACAGTAGTAAGTATTTTAGGCCCTGTGGACATAGGGTCTCTGTCAGCTGCTCAGCTCTGCCACAGTCAGGCCAAGAAGCCAGACACCAACCACGAGAGAACAAGGAGAGCTGTGTTACAATTAAACTTCATTTATGGACCCTGATCATTAAATTTTATATAATTTTCATGTGTCATGAAGTATTTTTTTTCATTTGATTTTTTCAGCCATTTAAAAATATAAAAACCATTCTTCGTACAGTAATCATAAAGAATTACAAGAGGCAGGATTAACAGGTGTAACTTTAAAATCCTCAAGAGAACTGCAAGCTCCTCCAGGGTGGGCCCAGGTACAAGCCCCTGCAGCCCCTGCAATACCCTGCACAGTGCAGGTGTGGACCCAGTACAGGTGTGGACCCAGTGCAGGTGTGGACCCAGTGCAGGTGTGGACGGTGCAGGTGTGGACCCAGTGCAGGTGTGGACCCAGTGCAGGTGTGGACGGTGCAGGTGTGGACCCAATGCAGGTGTGGATGGTGCAGGTGTGGACCCAATGCAGGTGTGGACGGTGCAGGTGTGGACCCAGTGCAGGTGTGGATGGTGCAGGTGTGGACGGTGCAGGTGTGGACCCAGTGCAGGTGTGGACGGTGCAGGTGTGGACCCAGTGCAGGTGTGGACGGTGCAGGTGTGGACCCAGTGTAGGTATGGACCCAGTGCAGGTGTGGACGGTGCAGGTGTGGACCCAGTGCAGGTGTGGACGGTGCAGGTGTGGACCCAGTGTAGGTATGGACCCAGTGCAGGTGTGGACGGTGCAGTTGTGGACAGTGCAGCTGTGGACCCAGTGCAGGTGTGGACCCAGTGCAGGTGTGGACAGTGCAGGTGTGTACCCAGTACAGGTATGGACCCAGTGCAGGTGTGGACCCAGTGCAGGTGTGGACGGTGCAGGTGTGGACCCAGTGCAGGTGTGGACCCAGTGCAGGTGTGGACAGTGCAGGTGTGTACCCAGTACAGGTGTGGACCCAGTGCAGGTGTGGATGGTGCAGGTGTGGACCCAGTGCAGGTGTGGACCCAGTGCAGGTGTGGACGGTGCAGGTGTGGACCCAGTGCAGGTGTGGACGGTGCAGGTGTGGACCCAGTGCAGGTGTGGACCCAGTGCAGGTGTGGACGGTGCAGGCGTGCAGTTGGGCTGGAAGTGAGCAGGGCTGTCCCCCAGGCCCTCCCGTGGAAAGGGCTGTGACTAGCATCCCACGGAGACAGAAGTGAGGGCGTCCCACCGTCCTGTCCTCTCCTGTCCCAGGACCTGTACCTCCCTGGAGGCTGGGTGGAACCAGTGCCCCGTGGGGTGGGGGCGGGCGGCACTGTCAGCGCAGCCCGCAGAGGCCCGCGGGCACGTCGGAGGGAGCGCAGGCGAGACAGACACGGCTCTGGGGCTCTGAGCCCCGCACCGGAGCCCGCGGGGGAACTGCCGAGGATAGGATACAGACAAGCGATTGCTGGGCAGAGCGCCAGACAGGCCTGCGTTGCCGCGTGGGCGTCTCTGCTTGGTTCCAGCAGAGGGGAAATCAACTGATTTCTCGAGAGAAGCAGCTCTGATGTCTGCTTGATGTGGGCTCCCTGCTCCAGGCCGGGGGGGCTGCCCCGGGGAGGGGGCTCCTGTCCCGCGCCTGCGCCGTCCGCGCTGGTCATCGGCCGGGGTCCTGCTGCCTCCCACCCACCTCGGCCCCTTCTCAGGCTGAGCCCCTGACCCGGGACCCGTCCCCACTCCCCTCTCGCCAGCGCCGCCCGTGCTTGGGGCTTTGCTCCTGCCGGGGCTGCTCCGAGGGGCTGATTTCAGTTCTTCACTGGCCGACTGTGGTTTAAGGAATCCGGGAACGTTTCCGTTCTGAGGATTTGCATGGCCTTGGCCTGGAGGACTTTCAGCGGCCAGTGATGCCAGGACAGAGCCCCTTCGTGCCCCACGGGGAGGAGGCAGTTGTCACGTGTGTCAAAATACCTCTGTATTCGTTGGCATTGCCGCCTGGCTGGCTGCATGGGGCCATGTAGCATCTCCTGTCTAGATGGGCGTCTAGGACGAGGGCGAGGTGTTGCTTGGCGATCGCCTGAACCTGCAGGTGGGTCCTCTGCTGCCTGCCCTGATTCATGCCCCCTCGTCGTAGCCACGGGTCCTTAGACGTATGTAGTCTTAAAATCACGTCTGTGCTCCCGAGACAGCACCTGGAGACCGGAGGGCAGGCGGCGGCGGCGGTTTGGGAGAAACGTCAGGGGTTAGAGCAGTTCTGCCTGACGCCAGACCCCGGACGCGAGGAGCCCTCCTGGCCCCGCCCTTGCAGGCCTCACTCTGCTCTGCTGCAGGCCTTCTGTTTTCTGGGGTCCAGCCCCAGAATGAGTGGGAATTAGCTTGTGCCTTTGTTCAGGTGTTCACCCAGTCTGGGCGTGTTTATTGATAATCTACTGTGTGCAAGGCCATCGTTAGATCATCAGCTGCTTCTGCCCTGGGGTCCCCAGAAGAGGCTTTACTGGACTGTGGCTTTGCACAGCATCCGGGGCTCACAGGGACAGAGCCTGTGGTACCCCTCACTCTCTCCAGGGTGTGGAGGTGCAGAGACATCCCTTTCCTCCCCCCGTGCTCTGTTCACTGTAGATCATCACTAACTGAAGCACTTAGATTCCTATCCCAGCTTTCAGTGGACTCACCGTGGAGTCTTATTTCTTAGAGATCTTTAAGGAAACGGTTCTCAAAAGTTAAATGTACATTTTACACAATTTAATTTTTACAATTTATACGCAAATGTAATTTTGCGCTGCGGCTGTTATCAGTACTGTGAATGGTGATGTGGACGGAGCCTTAGACCTTCACCTGCTGAAAGGAAGGGGAGGGGACCATGTGATGGCCTCTGAGAGTCCTTTTCCTCCCTCTGGAGGACAAAGGTCCCACGTGCTGTCCTAGAGCACGTAAGCCGTGCCATCACATGCCACAAGAAGCAAAGCAACATCCACTCTGGTCATCAGGGTATATCTCTGAAGCCAGCTCTACCCTCCAGGACCCCAGGAGAGAGACCTTGAATGGATAAACCAAGGCCCAGCAAAGCCCCTAGAGCCTGGGTGGATGACCTCTGTTCAGCCTCTGGCCGGAACTCTGGGAACCTTTCAGAAAGAAACATCTCTACGCTCATCGCCGTAGGGGCAGTCAAGTGCCAGGATCTGGCATGAGATGCCGAGAGGCGTCGCGTCGGCAGCAGAGTGCCGGCTGGGGGAGACTGGCGTGGCTGGAGTCGTTTCCAGGCCACGAGGGAACGCAGCTCCCCTCGCGGACTCCGCGCCCAGCTGCTTTTCTGATCACTGAGGTTTCCTTCGATCTGATCACTAGATAAGACTGAGATTACCATGATTTGGGCTGTTTTGATCGTTGTAAGACAACCCAAAACAACAACACAGCATTTGGCTTGGAAATACGCCTTCCATACCATCAGGCTGCTGCTGCTTACCTGTAGCGACCGCTTATTAAAATGGAAAAACAAGCAGCGTCGATGCCATCGGCAGGCAAGCTGGCCGAGGGGACCAGCTGGCCACCCTGCTCTGCCCTTGGCTGGGGAGCACAGGAGGACCCCGCCTCCAGGACGCTGGCGCGGCCTCCGCTGCGTGGGATCTGACGGCCACGCCGCGGGAGGGTGCAGCTCTCGCCAGGTGTGTGGAGGGAGAGAACGCTGCAGCCCCAGCTCGGGGATGGGCCACCTGCTGTGTGTGTTTGAGCGCGTGTGACTGGAGGGGACACGGGGAAAATCCGTTCCCCGGGATATGAGCCCCTCCAGCTCTCGGTTCACCCTACCCCACCTTTCCTGTGGTCTTGGGCGCCCTTTGATGGCCACGAGATTCCTTTGAAAGTGCCGGAGGCCCCTGGTGCTCGGCGAGGAGCTCATCTGGGCACCATCCGCACGTTTGCTGGTGGAGCTGAAGGCGGAGGTGGCCGGGGGGACTCACAGCCTGGATGTGGGAGATGCCCAGCGGAGAGCAGACCACGCCAGGACAGAGGGGTGTGGGCCAGCCGGGGGAGAGGCTGTAGCAGCAGCTAAGCGAACCTGCAGCCCAGTTTTGCCCCAGACGATGGGATTTCTGTGTTTGTTAAGTGAAAAGCCTTAATCACTCTATGAAACTGTGCTCTTTTCATAAGGAGAGGCTGGCACCGCCAGGACTTGGTCCCAAGCTCCTCGAGGAACCACCCGTGTGTCTTGGGTGACCTGGCAGAGCAGGAGGGCCCACCCTGCTCCCCGTCCCGGCTTCCGCCCTGGCTCATTCGGTGCGCGCCCTGAGTCTCCCCAGCTCCCACCCCAAGTGTGCGTGTGAACAAGGGCAGAAGTCACCCATCTCTAAAGCACGTGTAGGCAGAGCCGGAGGTTCCGTGACGACCGCCCCGGACGGGGGTGCAACGTCCCCCTTACGGATGCCCCCTCTCCCCCCGAGTCCCCATTTCTGGGTCATCTAAGCGCTTAGGGTCCCCCTGAGCATCTGCAGTAAGGACCCGACAAAGTAAGTATCACTTAGGTGGAGGAGGGGTCCGGGGCTCCTTTTGCCTTTTTTACAGGTTCTGACGTTACCCACACCTGGGTCCCTCCTACTCCACCTCTGCTCTCCACTCCTTTCCAGACCCAGCCGTCTCTTCAGGCCCCACCCAGGAGCTCACCACCCTCCTGAAGCCTTCCGGGACTCACAGTCTGAGAAGCACATTTTGACACCTGTTGTCTGTGGCTCCGCCTCCCCTCCTGGCTGGGGCTGTGCCCTCCTTCCCCTGCGCCCTCTCCCAGCACGTTAACACGGGGAGCACACGGCAGGGCAGGAAACAGCCGAGGAACGGGCTGATGAGCGCCGTCCAGCCGAGTCCTTGGCCGTGAAACGAGGAGACTCTCTCCAGGGAGAAGGAAGGGGCTTGAGAAGGAACTGCCATCGTCTGCGAAGAAGTCTCCGTGTTAACGCATTGAAGGACGTCAGTTGCTCGTGTCCAGCACCGTCCTATAGGCACGGCGGGGAAATACGGGGAAAACTGACAATGCAACTTCTGCAGTGGAAAGTGTATCTTTGGAGAGACAGAGGCCCATGAAAGAGCAAGAAGAGCTATGAAACAATACATTTCAGAACATAATTTCTAGGCTGTACGTGAGGATACGAAGAAAAGCCTTTCCCTCTGCTTTGCTCTCTGTGGACACCTTTATCGATAAAGCAAATTAGGTCACCCAGTCTCCTTTCTCGTGGCCTTGAACTTGCTCAGCACTGACGAAAGCCACACCCTGCTCCGCCTCCTCCTCTGTCCGCCTCCGCATCCGCGGGCTGGCGCGCGGCACACTTTGTGTGTCGTGAGCCCCAGAATAGATCATTTCTGCCACCTCCCTCTTCTATACGGTATTCTCAGAAATAATCCTACAATAGCCAGCAGTGATTATTTTCTTGATTTGTTCTTCAGAGGCAAAGTAAGCAACATTTTTTAAAAGAATAAATGTCAATTGTAAGGATACTATTCAAATTCAGTGAAGTATTTCATGTACGAAAGAAAATGTGTACTTGCCCAACAAAAATATTATACCTCAGCCGTTTGCAATCTGTTCCACTGTTTTAAAATTTAAATACAAATTAAACACACCAAGCGGTCGCCTAGAAATACAGAAACTCAAGTTCTGTGCCTTCCGCTTTGTGATCGTTTAGTTTGAATCTGCTACTTAAAGACAGGCTTTGGAGACGTGGACTTTCCCCAAAGTGAACTCAAAACACGTTGAACCGTCGCAAGCTGCCCTCTACATGCACGCCCGCAGCTGAATCTAACTGGGGGTGCTCCAAATTAACTTTCATGTCAATAAAACGCTGAATAAAGAATCCATAATAAAAACGCGCTCATTCGAAGCCTCCACGTATAACATCAAAAGCCAGCGGGAAGCACAGCAATCATTTAGAACAAAAGATCTTCTTCCATTGCGGGTTGTTTAGAGCGTGGGCGTCTGTAATTGCAGGTGGGGTGACGTCGAACAGCAGACGCCCTCTTAGCTGGCGTTAAGCACTCGCTGGCTCCCCACTCCCCCCAGCAGGGGGGCTGCCCCGCCAGCCACGTCCACTGTCCCGGCTCGCAGTCTGCTCCCTGACGCACATCTCGGGGCACCCAGGTAACCACGGCGGCCCATGACCTGTGGCGTCATGTCTGGATTTCATGGCTCAAAGTCAAGAACTTCCAGCCTGACAGCACCTGTGCTCATCACCCCTGGGTCGATCGAGCCTGTGTCTCTCGAGTCTGCCATGTGCCGGGCTTGCTCTGTCCTTTACCTGGAAGGCTCTCTCCTCTCTGCCCTTCTCCTGACGCATGTCCAGCCTCATCGGAAGGCGCCGTCTCTCTGTGTCCTACCACAGGGGAGGTCTGCTCTCTGCCTTTTTGACAATAGCTTCGTAAGTGACCACACAGCTCACGTAATTTCTCCCTCCATCAGAGGGCAAGGAGCATCCGTCTGCATATTTATTTCGGATAGCTCACATAGCCTAGTACCCACCGTGGTAGGTACAAAATAGATGCCTCTGGGAATTTCATACAAATATGTTGAGCCAGAGACCTTTGAAGAAAATAACATTTAGGGGGAAATATCACCGTTTCATCTGATTGTTGCCTCTGGGTCGGGGAGGGGGGTCCATCACAAAGTACCGGACCTCAAGGTTCCTCAGTTCCCCTCTTACTAACAGTGACGTCATGATGTTTATTTCCCAGGGCTTAATTAATTTGCAAGATGCTTTGACATCCTGAGATGAGAGGAGGTGTAGCAAGCAAAACATCACCAGCATTTGCAAGTGTACGATTATAGCGATTGCTGTTGTTCATAGAGATGATTATTACACCAACAGCAATAGTCAGAGGGCTGTTGCAGAATCCTTTCACTTGAGCCTGGGCACTTCCGAGCCAGGGCTGTAGGGCTAGGAGGATGGCAGCCGTCTTCCCACCTTCCTGTTATTTATCGTAGATTTGCCCAGAGGCTGAGTGGGAGGTAGGGCTCTGCATCTCCCTGGCACAGTGCGGGTAGATAAGGACTCTGCCAAAGTGTTATTTTGCACATTTTCCTCCCCGGCTAGAAACCTTCAGCGGTTCCCGCAGTGTGTCCCACGGAAGCCCAGAGGGGACAGACTCTGGACGTGGGGTCCGTGAGGTCGGACCCGAACCCCGCTATGGGGTCATCTCGTCAAGCAGCTCAGCTCTGGGACTCAGTCTGCTTGGCTCGTAAAGCTGGGGTAACAGTGTGCATCTTGTAAGGCAGGGTGGAATCCGCAGTAATAAGTGCAAAGCATACACTGCATTATAACGTCGCATAAAAAGACCCACAAGGCACAGACTATAACACACTCAGTAAGTGCGCACGTCCCGCACCTGGGAGACCCCGGCTCTGTCACCTTTGGGCGAATGGCAGATTGGGAGAGCCCTGGCCTCTCTGTGCCTCAGTTTTGCCACCTGCAAAAATAGGGATAGTAATAGTACTTGCCTCAGAAAATGAGGCAATGCATGAAGGGTGCTTTTAATGGTGCCTGACGCGTCCTAAGTGTGGCTGTGACGATCGCTTGTCTTACTACCATCGTCTTCACCGTATAGGGCTTAGCGTGAGGTATGAGGCCCAGAAACTAGTCCATAAATAGAACCTATTATTGAGAAAATTAAATATTTCAAATCCTTACCTTGGGCTTCTAGAATCTGACCCAAAGAGCAGGAGGCTGGGGGTTAAGAGGCCTGGATTCCAGCCGGCCTCCCCTCCAGTCTTGAGCAAGTGGCCTTCCTGTGCTTCAGGGGATGGAATTTCAGGGTTCGGTCAGCCTCAGGCTCTGAAGGCTGTTGCCTCCAAGACGCAGCTCACTGCTTCCTGACAAACAGCGGAAGCCCAGCCCCGGCCCGGCCAGTGGCAGACACCCCATCCGGGCGTCCACTGGTGGCCGTGGCATCGCCGCACCGCAAGGGCCTCGCCGTGGCCCTCCAGGCGCACCCCACCCAGCCCCTCGCGCGCCCCCACTCTGCCTGTAAAATCCCCTCCTGCTCTGTCCCCTCCGCTCCCAGGACACCGCCTCCTCCATCTGGCGCCAGTGGTTCACCAGCTCTGGGTCTCCTCCCCCTGCTTCTTTCTCCCGCCCTCACGCCTAGCTCACCAATCCTGGGCTGCTCTTTGTGAGGCCCTGACCCTAGGACGCCTGCCTTTGATGCCCTGTGCTCCCCACGAAGCCCCCCCAGCCGGAGCACAGAGGATGGTCCATGTCAGGTGCCCCTGCCCGGGACACATCCAGCCTTGTCCACCTGGAAAACTCCAAGTCCTCCTTCAAGACCCACTGGAAATGGCGTTGCCTTCTGGAACCTTCTCTTATCCCAGCAGCAAGAACAAACTCATCAGTATCCTTACACCATCCCCACCCCTGCCTTCTCCAGCACTTGGGGCCTGCCTGGTCCCTGGTTGTGTTCTGAGGGTGTCACCCCCGGGGTGGGAGCCTGTGCCCTCAGGGGCCAATGTCGGCAGACACAGGAGGCTGGGGAAAGCTGGCTGAGCGGCTGACTGGTGGACGAAGGAGCGGGCCGGGTATGGCGGGGCCCCCAACTTCTTTGTGTGCTGTCCAAAGACCCAATGCATCCGGAGGAAACTGGAGATGCTACCAGCGCCATCGTGCCCCAGCCCGTCCCCCAGTCCAGTGGGGGCTGGAGGTGGAGCTCAGACATTTGCTTTGCCATCACTCAGGCACAGTGACACAGAGGGGGCAACTTTTGGACTTTCCATTTGCCTGGTCCCCCTGCACACCTGGAGGTGGCGATGGTTGTCTGGGTGAAGAGCAGACAGACGAAGGCTAATCATGATCTGGAAACACGTCGCCACCTCCTGGGGCTGGGGCCATCCCACTCCAGGAAAACGGTCCCTTCCATTATCTCCCTGTATCCCCACCCCCGCCCCCAAGAGAGAGCAGAGGAAGAAAGGAGTAGAGTTTACCCATGAAAACCCGGGAGCTAGAACCTTAAGGAAGTGTGTCGTACGTGGACACCAATACTCTATGGTAGGGAAACCCGCCAGCTTTCTCTGCCCTGGGTAATTCCTCCCTGTGCCTGTATCCTCTGGTCTACACTTCTCTGAGACGCTTACTCAAGGTGGGGGCAAAGGCTCGGGCAACCGTATTTGCTGCTGAAGCTATTTTTTCAGTAGATTCTCAGCAACTCTGCTTCCACAAGTCAAACTGTGTGTGTGGCAGGGAGGGGTTGAATGGAATTATCCTTAATAGTTTTTTGTAACTCAAGGGACAGTTTCATCCATTGGCAGCTCTCTGCCTGGCTGCTACTTGCTCGTGGGCTGAGGACGGACAGGCCTGGCAGCCCAGTTAGAGCCGCAGGTGCTACGCTGAGGCTGGAGGGGTCTCAGGACGGCGGCGCCCAGGCCACAGTTCTTGTGTCTCAGCTGAAGAGAGTAAGGGCCAAAGGCATGAAATGATGGGTTCTGGGCCCCAGGGTGAGTTGGGATTACACGTCGTATTCAAACTCTGGCCATCAGGCTTTGAAGGGCACAGCGTACTCTACCAAGCGGGGTAGGGCCGCCAGAACCGGAAAGCGCCGCCCTGCAGGCCAAGGCTCTGCTGACAATTTCCCACGAGATTCCAGCCAACGTACACAATCCCCCGAGGCGCCTGCAGTCGGTGGCAGAGTGGATGCCAGCTTCCAAGTTCCTATTATACAGAAAGCACACATCTGAGAAGAAATATGCATTTCAGAGAGAAAGCGAATTCAGAGCTTCTAAAAAGTGTTTTGCTTAACAGAGTAATTATACAGTTCTGGAGCCTTTGAACTTGTGCGGGTCTTTCATCAGTTTATGTGCAATAATACAGGAGCTGCCGCATACCCTCTGGGTAGATGTTCTCGCCTCCTTCCACAGCTGGGCAAGGAGATCCCACGAAGAGGAAGAGACTCGACAGATGCGATGGGGTGGGTAAAGCAGAGGAACCAAGATGGCTCTCGGGATTGCCCGGGCTCTGCCAAGAGCTTGCTCCGCACAGACCATCTTCCAGGCCACGCCCACCTCTGCACCCCGGTCCCCAGACCTCAGTGGTGGAGGGAGGCATCTCTGCTCAGAGCGAGGGCCTCGGGATGATTCGGACTCGGGTCCAGTCCAGCTCAGCCGCTTCCCAGCTGCAGCCTTTGCCACGAGACCCACTTGGCTAAGCCTCACTTCCCCATCTGTAAAATGGAGCCAAGAGTAACCACTTCCGGTGAAGGTTGGGAGAATTGCATGGAGTAACATACCTAGGACAGTGTCTGCACTTAGTGAGAATCCACGCTGAGCTCAGCAGGTGGTGTTTGGACCACCACCAACACCAGCACCACAAGAATTCACCGCCCTCCTTTATCCTCTGGGGAACACGTCTCCTTCCCCATCACACTGTAGGCCTCTACTGTGGAGTTTCCTGAGAGTCTCACACTAGTGATTGTGTCTCATCTACATCCTGGGGTTCCTGCCAGGGGAAGCACTGATTCGTTTGATTAATTACTCTAAGATGAGGCACTAGTAGATAATAAGGGCACAGCGTGTCCCTAAAGCCAGGGAGCCTTTGTAATCCCAGTAGGGGCCTTCCGGCGACAAGGAGGAGGGACGGGCCATACAGAATCTGGGGTCTTGGTGCGCTGAGGACACGTCATCCAAAGGGCAGCCCAGCGGGGAGCCCTCACAGCCATCTCCTCTGGGACTCAGGGCCCAGCCGGCTCGGTCACCAGAGAGGCAGCGCTGTGTTTTTTTGTTTTTGTTTTTTTGAAAGAATGAGGCTGAGAAGGTGAGAAAGTCCAAGTGGCCTTGAACCTTGACCTTGTTAGAACTACTTCCAGGTCAGAGTTCATCCGGATGTGGCAGGTGGAGGTTTCCCGGGCAGACGGACATGGATCCTGGAGTGAGAGGAAAACTCAGCCAGGAACTGGAGCCCCGCGTTCTTCTTCCCGGGCTCCGTGACTGACTCATCTCCTCCACAGCGTCACTTGCACCCTCAGTCGTCAGTGTGCTTGGTTTTACGCGAGAAGCTGGCCTGGCCAGTGATCCAAGGGTGCCTTCATGGACGGCTGTCCTCCAAGAAGATGGAGCAGCTGTGCCAGGATGGGTCCTTCTCTGCCTCGCTCCCCACTTGCTCTAAGTCCTGTGGTCCAGGGTAAGGAACCCAGGTGGCTGGCCGTCTACAGCGCTGTTTGGGTTGGGAAATGCGCCTGGGAGGCCCCGTTAGCTATGGACCTGACCCTCACGAAATGCTGCCTATGAAGTGCTCCAGGGGACCCCTTTCCTAACGGGCTCTTGTTTCTGGGAGCAGTTGGACAGGTGTCTGATTCGGCGACAGCCAGTGGGGAGGGCGCTCAGCGAGAAGAGGGGGGTCTGGGCACCCTGTGACCAGCAGGCTTGGCAGGGCAAGCACGCCCCCCCCCCCATGGCTGCCCCGCCGCACTCTCAGGCTCATGACTTCACGAAGCAGAGTTGGGTCCCTGAAGACTTGACCTCGCAGGGCCCCGCAGCTGTGACCCCGGCCCCCGGCGGAGGCCGCAGGAAGAGGACCACACCCTGTCTGCCACGAATGGACGGACCTGCCTGCTCTAATTCTGCGGCTCACCAGCCCCAGACCCGACAGCTTCCACGCTGGCTCCCTGAGAAGCTGCCCTGGGCGTTTTACAGGCTGACTGTCTCCTGGATCCTGCTAGGAGGAGGGATGCGGACAGAGAGGGACAGAGAGATGCGTGGACACCAGGGTGGCCAAAAGCAAGCAAGGACAGGTGCCCATCTGGCATCTCAGCCCACCTGTGCCCGCGTGGCCACACCTCCTGCTGGGACGCACAAACCCACACAGTCCTGCTCTTGCTGGGCTTGGAGTCCAGCTGGGAGAGGGTGACACGCCTTACATGATGCATATGGAGCATTTCAGGGCTCAGCGGCCGAGAGCCTCAGCTCTGGACTCAGACGGCCTGAGTCATATCCCGCCTTCCTATCGGTGTGACTCAGGCCAGCAGTGCCTTTACCTGGAGGGACCCTGTGTCCTTACCTGTGAAATGGGAGAGCCCTGGCGGGTAACTCATCAGGTACCGCAAGGACTAGACGGTCCTGGCGCTGGAGCACAGTGCCTGGCGGGCACCTAGCGGGAACTCAGATTCTGCTATTATTATTAGCAAATCCGTGTCATCCTTTGCTGGGCAGTGGCTCCCACACAAATCCCATTCTTGGACCATCCTTCCACTTCCAGACCATTTGCTCACACTGTCATCACTCTTCAAGTTGAAGAGAAGTATCTTTCCCGGGAAGTTGCCCGCCCAGGCGCCAGGATCCTCTCTCTGTTATGAAATCTTAGAGCCCCTACCTCTGTTTTCAACCCTGGGACAGCCGCCTACAAACTGCCTTGTACTGACATACGTTCACTTACCTGTATTCCAGATCAGGGCTGCCCGGGGGAAGAGAAGAGGCGCTATCAACACGGCCACACGTGGCCGTTTTTTTTTCCAGTAGCCACACATCTGTTAAAGTAACAAAAGAACAGGGGCAATTAATTTTAATCCGATACATTTTTAAGCTATTACCATCCGAAATATTGCATTTCCGCATATAATCAACATTTAAACATCCTCAATGATATGCTTTACATTCTTTTTCTTTCACTAAGTCTTCAGAGGCCACTAAGCACGCTCTGGCATGGACCTGCCCCATTCTGGGTGCCCAGCAGCCCTGAGAGGCTGGAGGTAACACACCAGACAGGGTGACACTAGGCTGCAGAGTCCTTGGGCCGACTCGCGAAATAATTGCACGACGTAATAGGACCTGGAAGCATTTTTTTAATGTGATGCATTACTCATTACTTTGTTATACATTTTCATGACCCGTGGTAATCTGTGCTGCATTTGTCCTGTTTCAGATATTATACTTTCTGGCACTGAATTTTCAGGCATGCTATTAAAAAATCAAGTACCCATGAAATCCATGTGCTTCTCTTGTCTGCTTTGGGGAGTCCTGCATTTGGGTTCCAGGCAGCTTGGAACACTTCCTTCATCACCGGCCCGTCCCCACGCCCACTGCAAGAGTTTCTTGAGCTCTTATGATACCAGGCTGCTCGACCGCAAGCGTTACCCTGGAGCTAAACGCGACCGAGGCACCGCGGGGAGTGTTCCTGTGCCCACGAGACACCTTCTTCTCCCCAGGGACCCACAGGGACGCAGCGGGTACCCACCAACTTCACGGAAGCGTGTGACCTCTTAAGCAACAAAGGTTGGAACTGTTCTACTTGAAACTTTGGACTATTTTTACAGAGTTTCAGAGGCAAAGCAGAGATGCCTGTGAGTGGAACATAAAAACCCATCTTGCAAAAGAAGCTGCGGATCCACCTTAGCGAGTTTCAGCTCCATGTTAGTTTATTTCAAGTCTTAAAGGAAGACACGACAAACTGGATTCTCAAGTCTCCCGAGGGGATTTCAAAGGCACAAATCCTGAATCGCCCCCGCAGAGTAGATGTCTGGTTGATTTGTAAATTGTTGCTTATAGAGGCATCAAAACACATGGATAAACTAGTGTCTAAAAATAGTGTCACCTCAAGGAGGACTCTGACATTAGGGCATTAAATAATCCACAGTGACGGAACATTCTCGTGTTTCCTATTTCTCGACAAGAATGTTCTCACCTCTTAGATATCCATGTGGTCAATGCGCTCCTTCAATGAACACGGTTTAGACTTAAGCTGTTTTTAAAATTTCTTTTAAATTTTATATTGGAGAACAGTTGATTTACAATGTTGTGTTAGTTTCAGGTGTACAGCAAAGTGATTTAGTTACACGTATAATGTATTTATTCTTCTTCAGATTATTTCCCCATATAGGTTATTGCAGAGTATAGACTTTAGCGCTTTGATGATGTTTTTTTAAAGCACAGGTCCTTCTTGAACGATGCCGTATTCTGCTGTGTTTGACTGCCGTGTCTGAAGGCTTGAGGCGTTTTCTAATGGAAGAGTTTTATGATTTCAAACATCCCCCAGATTATAAATAGACCCTTCCGCCTCTGCTTGGCCTTAGAAGGTGAGAACGCTGCCTGCCTCGGCAGCCACCCGGAGCCGCTCCCCGTCAGGCCGGGCAGACGGCAGCTCGAGGGGGGCGAAAGACGGAACTATCTGAAGCTGACGTGACAGAACGGATGGTCAGGGGGGCCCTGGAAGAGAGAAACGCGGCGCCTGGCAGCCACGGCGCGCAGACGCACAGCTCCGCAGGTCCGAGCATCCCTCCACGTCGCTGGCTCCCTTGGCGCAGGCTCTCCAGGCCACCGCCCGGTGCCCCGCGGCTTCTCCAGGACGGAGGTGCCTGGGGACCTAGAGAGGGCCGCGCCCCACCTCCGGCGCTGGTATTTAAAGCGGGTCTCCCTTTAGTTGTTCCCAGAACCCCTTCCCCCCGGGCGAACAGATCGGCAGGGTTTGGAGGCTGGTGATGTGAAAGCACGTGGCCTGCGCGTCAGGGTGTTTCATTCTTGATGCTCCCGGGAGGTGCAGTGGGGTGTAGCGCTCTGTGTGGGACACCCCCACCCCCCAGAGGAGCTATGGGAGGAGCAGGGAGGGGAGCCCTCCATCCGCGTCGCCCTGCCTCCACCCACCTGGCAAAGGAGGACGAGTCCAGACTCGGGAAGGAGAGCCCCACCTTGGAAAGGGACGGCCACGTGGGAGGCAAAGCAGAGGATGCTTCGCCTGGATCCAGCCTGGTTTCCAGGAGACGCCCTTCAGGAAGGGCCCGTGCTGGCCTGGGCTGGGCGTGGTCCAAAGTCCAGGGGGCCGGGAAGCGGACAGAGCTGAACCAAAGATGGGTCAGCGAGCATTTTGCCCCCGTTGACCTGTGGGACAAGCAGTCCAGCTAATCGTTTATCAGGCAGAGAATGGGGACCTGGAGGGCGGCGTCTGGCCTTGTCCAGGTGAGCTGGGGTCGCCCGACGCTCACCCCAGTTGTGCGCGGAGGGGCCTCCCCTCCCCGCGGGAGGATCTCCCAGGACACGAGGATCCCTGGGCTCGAGAGGAATCCACACTGTCACCCCCAAGGCGTCAGCAAGGGAGAAGCCAGAGAAGGGAGCGTTCTGCACAGCCCCTGTGGGAGCCGGTGAACGGCTGGTTTACTCTGGCTCAGCTTCCCAGAGAAGGGAGCTCCGAGCCGCGTCTCTGAAGCACGAGAAACCTGGTTTGAAGGAAAGGAGAAGCAGGGGGCTTCAGGCTGAGGGCGTAGGGTGAACAAAATTATCCCTAAATAACCTGAAACTGTAATCCAAGATGAGATGGTCTGAACAAACCTTCTAACTAGAACACGTCTCCCGAGCCCAGGCATAATTAATGGCCCCAAGGAAAATCTCTATTTCACAAGAGGGTAAGAAGGCCGGGCCGCGGTGTCACCAAGTCTTCGGGGAGGAGCCTGGGGTTCAGCTGGACCCGGGAAGGTGGGAGGGCGTGGCCCAGCCAGTGGGCAGTGGCAGGGAGCGGACCGAGCTGCTTGGGCTTTGGGTGATGTGCTCAGAAACGCAGACCTCACGCCGTGACCAGTGAGAGCCACAGCCTCTTTGCAGGAAGGACCATGAAATGATGACACCCGTGTTTATGGAATGGTGATCTGACAGCGACAAGCAAGGGCCACCCAGGACGTTTAGCCTCTCCGTCCTCTAGTTCTCTCCATCCAACGGGGCAGTTGTCATGGCTTGTCAGGTGGGTGGCATAGTTCGTGTCACGGGTTCAGCCTTCACTAGGTGAGCACTGGAGGGCCACGCGACGCGTGTCTGAGGCATCCTAAAGCTCCGCCCCTGTGCTCCAGTGAGCTCTGCACGCCCTCCACCCGAAACCCTCTGCCCTGGTTTCTTGTTGTCTAAATGCTGCCCATCTCTTAAGAGCAGCTGAAGAGATCTCCACAAAGCCTCTCCTGACACCCTGATCTCACTTCTCCCTGACTCTACAGGACCATTCAAATCCTTAAGAAGGAGCTGAACACATATGAAGCACAAAACGTAACATCCGCACAAGACTGAGTTGTGCTATTGAGTGGAACGTCTCAGAAGGAAACTGGAGCCTCCGGAATTCCGTGGTCACTCAAGGTGGGCGGTGGGCTTGGGTGAGACACCAGGAGGGGAGGATGACAGCAAACGCCGAGGACAGTCGTGCCCGGGGAGTGTCCACCTGCCGGACCCGGCCGCCTCGCTGTCCGCCCTGACCGTGCTGACGCCTGTGCGGGAAGGCCACCGAAGTGGGAAAGACCTGGGTCAAAGAGGAGGCGGCTGAGACCTCGAGGCTTGAAGACCCGGATTGAGAGAGAACCTGGGCGTGACCAGGGCAGGGGACACGCGCTGTGTCCTTGCCGCCTCCACGCTGGCGGTTTGGGCTCCTCCTCTGCTGTAGAAAGGGTGGGCGCACGGTAACCGGGGTCCGGCGACGCTTGCTGGAACTCAGGCCAGCGGGAGGCATGTCGGTCTGACCGGGGGCTCTGCCTCAGAGGCCTGGACCCAGGATGCTGGCTGCAACCAGAGAGCAAGTGGGCCCCGAGGTCGGACTCAGTACACCACCCCTCATCGGCAGAGAGGCAGACTGTGCCGAGCCTGCGGTAGCTGCCTGGCAGGCCGCAAAGGCTCCCTGTCCCCGCCATGACAGATCGTGGGCAGGAGGGGAGAGAGGTGGGGAGGCCCCCGGGCCCCTCGAGCCCCGGGGGGAGGGCAGGCAGTCATCTGCGGGTGGGGCTGGCTTCAGTGAAGTCCGTTCTGGGGTAAGTTGTTAGAACTGGTAAACATCCACCCCACGTTTGGATATTGACTGTGGCACAAGCTGCAGAAGAATTCCCCGCAAAATGGAAACAGCAAGAGGGCTGAAATTACTTAAGAAGGGACACGGGCGAGAGGAATGCTTTGGAGAACTTGAAAAACACGGACATGACACATTCGTGTGCCTTTCCGTCTATTATAACAAATTACATTCTGCCCTAAGTATTCATGGAAATAAGTCTATGTTATTATTATCCCTCTAGTGATGGTGAGGACAACGCCTGGGAGGGGGGTAAGGAAACAATCAGCTGCCCCCGGCGTGAGCGGGTCCTCCCCAGCCGGCAGGGGCGCGAAGACGCGGCCTGATGAGCCGCTTGTCAGGAGGGCGGCCCCAGCGCCGAGCCCTGTTCAGCTCTCCTCGGCCACGTGGCCGGTTCCGCCCCCTGCCTCTGACGGTGCTACTTTAGGTCCTCAGGTGATTTCCCAGGATCGCGGGCCCCGAAATGGGTTTTCTTTGTCACGTTTCAGGGGAGGAAAGGGAACTGAATGCCAGAAGTGAAAAGCCATCTGGGCTGGCCCTACAGCGGCCAGCTCACGTCTGCCCCACATTTCTCTATTCTCGGACGCCCTGATCGCCCGTTTCCTGAAGACTGCTCCGTCCTCCCACTGGAGGACCCCACCCCACGATCAGGCTCCTCCATGCCCACTGTTCCTCTCGCCTGACTCCTGGGCCGGGCTGGACCATCTTCCCAGTCCTTAGACCAGCACAACCATCGCTCTGAACATCAGTCCCCTCGAGAGACCGTCCCGGCCCCCACTGTCCGCCTTGAGGGTCGGTGCAGGCGCAGCTTCCACAGTATCAGACGGGCTATGATTACAGGGCAAAGGCCAAGCCTTCTGAGAGTCGCCCTGTGAGATCTCGGCTTTTCCGATGGGCGGAGAGGATCTGCTTTACTAATAATGCATCCAGATCAATCAGTAACTCAGGTGGTCAATAAATTCACCCGGAGTTCTCACGCTGAACCAGGCCTCAGCTTGGATCCTCGGAACACACGTGGTTCATTCGCTAAGATTTGTACCTTCAGAGTATTTGTCATTGATCTGGGGAGAGCACTAAACACATAAAAATATAACTAGGATTTTAGGTCAAGATGATCTTGCCTAATAATCAGTGCCGTGAATAGGCCCCAGTTGGAATTCTGAGGCTTGGGTGGGCTGCAGTGGTCAGGAAGAGCCACCTGAGTGACGGGGCAGGTGGCCAGCACAGGCACTGGCGGCCAGCAGGCAGCCAGAGGAGAAGGACCCAGGCCCTCCCCTGACACAATCCACACGGACAATCTTATGCTGCAGCGCAGTTAACTCTCCAGGTGCTTCAAGGGAAACAGTAATTCATGAGCGAGTTCAGATTGGGGGTTTCTACTGACCTCGTAAGAGGAGGAAGCCCTGCTTCTCCGAGTCTCGGGATTTATGGAGGCCAAGCGGAGCTCTTGCCTCCCAGGATGGAGGAAAAAATGCTGAAAACCACTGCTCCCAGCAAATCAAGAGGCCCCTCCCCCGCCCGCCTGTAGCTACGGGACAGGCAGGTCGGAAGGTTCCAGGTGGATTCCAGCAACAGCTGTTTTCTGCTGGCTGCTCCCTCGCGGCCTCTCGTCCTCCACCCACTGCCGCCCGCCTGCAAGCACACAGCCACCTGGGCCTGCCCGGACCCCACCCGGCCCCTCTCCCTCAAGAGCCCCTGGCGGTCAGATCGTCTCCGCGGGCATCCCTGTGTGCGGCTCGTTTGAAGAAGTGTGGTCCAGGCCGGGCTCTAACGGCTGGTAACGGTGACATGACCTCCCCGCCCCCGCCACCCAGCACTGCTGGGTGGCTGCACCTCCAGGCCCCTCCAGGGTTCACCCAAGCGGAGACGAGTGCACGTCTGAGCCCGGGCCAGGCCGGGCTTGGAAGGGCTGGGCACGGGGGCCTCCAGAACTCCGCAGCTCTTGCCACGTGGCCGCTACAGCCAGAAGCAGAACTGGTTTTCCAGGTGCGTTACAGACACAGAGGCAACGCTGGGTTTTCCTGGACCTGACGCCCCCGTTTCCAGTGTCTGCGGCGCGGAGCACACCCGCCAGAGTCCCGAGTGGGGCAGACCCAGTGGAGAATAAGGGGCCGTGGTGAGGACCCCTTCAGACCCTCCCAGCGTGCCCGTGGGCAGGGACACGCCGTCCACGCCGGAGGCCGAGCACTTCGTCTCTCTCCCGTTTGTATGTTTTTATGTTTAGCGTGAGCGTGAGTGTGTGTGTGTGCACACGCGTGTGCACACGTGTCCACTCCTGAGTGGGCCAGGCCTGCCTTTCTTGCTGGCACTGTGCTCGCAGCACTTCGCATGGCGTCTGCCCGTAAGAGGGGCTCAGTACGTGTCTGTGGGACAGGTGGACCAATGCTGAGCGACTCCGGAAGGAAGAGGGGCTCCCGATCTCCTCCTTGAATCCAGACCCCACCCGTGGCCAGCGCCCAATCTCATGGCAGACGGCGACGGCCGCGTGCGCCACCAACGCCTGGGCGGCGGGGCTGTCCGCCAGCTCGAGCCCCGCTCCCCCGCCCTGACTGCCCCACTGCCAAAGCCCAGCACCTCCAGGCTGGTGTCACGGAGGAGATGCGACAGTGGCTAGCCCGGGGCTGTGTGGACATGCAGAGCCCAAAGCCGCACGGGGTGTGTGGCCAAAGCGCTGAGGCCAGGCCAGCCCTCGAGAGCTGTTTCCTGAAGGCCCTCCCCCCAGAAAACCCTGATGTGGCTCCTCTGTCGGCCCCCCCAAAATCTGTCAGGACCCCACAGACACCCAGCCAAGAGCATCATGTTTGATTTGCCAGGAGGGGGTGTGACCAGGGAGACCCAGGAGACACAGAGACAGAGGGTGATGGGGACGTGAAGGCCAGGGGCTGGGGCGTCCTGGGAGGGAGGCCCTCCGGACGGGCGGGGACAGCAGAGAACGTGGCAGGTGCCCAGGGGAATCGGGGGCCACACTCCCGGCCGGGAACCCCGGGGGCATCGCCCCGACCACGACGCCTGCTTATCTACCATCCCAGAGAGGGTTTAACTCCTTCCTAGCATGGAAGGCAGCAAGACTCCCTCAAACCGCAGGGAAACCTGGGCGGCCTGAAACCCTCTCGGAGGCGCTTCTCCTGGAGGGGAACACGCTTGGGGTGGGGGGCCCACGGGCGGGGCGGGGGCGGGGCCAGCGGAGCTGGGCTCGAGGCGCCTCTGCAGCCGAGCGGGTCCCCGGCTGCTCCCGTGGAGGCTCCAGCCCGGGTCGGGGCGCGTGCAGGCGTGCGCTGAGGGCTGCGAGCTTCGCCTCACTCCCTCCTCCCCGCCGTGTCCGCGGGGGCCCACGGCCACCCTTGCCGCGTGCGACGCTCCTGTAAAGGACGCTGGCGACGGAGCTGAATGTGGCCACGCCCCGGTGGGCGGGCCCTGCGCCCCGGCTGCATCGGCCGCGGCGGGAGGCCTTTTCCTTCTTCTTTTCTTCCCAGTTTCATGGAGAATCACTGACGTAAGTCCCCGTATAGGCTTAAGACGGACAGCACGATGGTTTGATGTGTGTATATTGTGAAATGACGACCACAGTAAGCGTAGTGAAGTACCACCATCTCGTATAGACACAAGAAAAAGAAAAGAGAAAACGCGTCTCCTGTGATGAGGACCCCCTAGCAGCCTTCCTGGGAACCACAGGGTGCTTAGCGCTGGTCACCAGGGGCCACCACAGCCAGCTGTGGCCTCAGCCCTCACGTGTGCTTGTAGGCGCTGAGGCTTGGAGCCGAGAGGCTGGGGTGACCCCGGATGCACGGGAGTAGCGCTTAGATGTCGGGGTGCAGGTACCCCCCAGCCCCTAGGGAAGAGAGCTTCCTTTCCGTGAATCTCTGCCCCCCGGACGCTGATGGCCCTCCCTGCCCTCCGGCCCCACAGGCCTCCCCGTCGAATCCTAGTTCCTCCCTCTGGTGGGAGCCTGCGTCGCGCCCCGATGACCACGGCCCCCCACTCCCTCCTCCGGGAAGAGGACACCAGCCCTGCCCGTCTCGGGCCCCAAGTGGAGTGAGCACGTGTTTGAGAGGACGGCCTCTCTCGGGCGTTTGGGGGAACGAGGGCCCAGACGGGCAGTGCCCTGGTCTCTGTCCTGGGCACACAGTGGGCGCTCAGCAAGAATCGGCGTCCACGCGGACGCGGCCAGCGCCGCTCCTGCCTTGTCGGAGCCGACAGCACGGCAGGAGGGGGGCAGATCTCCATGCAGCCGTGAAAGGAGAGAGGCCCGGGGTAAACCCACGAGGCAGGCGGACAGCCTGACCTCCAGGCCGGAGACGCAGCGGCAGGCGGGGCCGCAGTTCCCGTCTGAAGTTGGAGCACCTCCAAGGCGCCCGGTGCCGAGTGGGCTCTGGGGACGCCTGCTCCCCGGCGCCCGGCCGGTGCCGTCTGCACAAAATGGCACGAGGTGGGGGAAGCACCCCTCCCCACGGGGCTCAGGTGGGTATAACAGCCAGCAACGCTCACACTCCCGAGCCGCGGGTCCGAGGAAACTGTAAGTCCTCTTTGGAGAGGTTCTAATCATCCTCTTTGACAAAAGCGCAGGGTATGGAAGCGACAATGAGACTGCAGCTCGTCCCCGTGCTTGGGTCACCTCCGCGGGCTCTCCTCACCTCCGTCCTGCCGGAAGCATGACCAAGGGGGCTGCAGCCCGACCCGCGAGGCTCGGGGACCCCTCCAAGCTCCAAGCTCTGCCCCCTGGACTCCCCACCCTGGCCCCCGTGGCTGCTCCCAAACGCAGTTACGGGACCAGGCCCTGGATGAAACTGTGACTTTATTTAGCAAGTTTTAAAACTTTTTCTAATTTTTTTAATTAAGAAAAATAGAAAGATTGGTTTATGAATTCCTTCAAAAATTTTTTTAGATTGTTCATGACAAAAGAAGTTAAATAAAGGTTAGGTTTTGCCACTGGCGCTGCGTTTCGTTGCTACCGGTCGGTGGACGGGGAGGGGGAGACGATGCGTGGCGTGGATCTCCGAGATCACGACTGATGGCCTGTGGCCCCCGAAAGTTCAACCTCAGCCATACAGACTGAAACACACGTTGCACGTTACAGCAAATGAATGGACATCCCACGGAATTCTCCTAAGTTAGTTTTGCCGGACTGCAACCTACCCAAGGGAAGCCAGTAACTGACCAATTTTTGCTCTAAGTCCAGGGATTGTCAGATGTTTTCTTTCTTTTCTTTTTAAATTTACTTGATTGAAATATAGTTGGTTTACAATGTTGTGTTAATTTCTGCTGTCCAGCAAAGTGACTCAGTTATACATACATGTATATATATTCTTTTGTATATTCTTTTCCATTACGGTTTACTGCAGGATGTTGAGTATAGTTCCTTGCACTATATGGTAGGACCTTGCTGTCTATCCATTCTATAGATAATAGTCTGCATCTGCTAATCCCAAACGCCCACTCCGTCCCTCCCCCACTTCCCCCTCCAGGGCCCCGACCCCGCCTTGGCAACCACAGGTCTGCTCTCCATGTCAGACGTTTTCTGTAAAGGGCCAGTGGGAAATATTTTAGACTCTGTGTGTTCCACACAGTCTTGGTCAGAGCTACTCAATTCCGCCATGATAGCAGCAAAATACCATCTAAGTGAGTGTGGCTGCATTCCAGTAAAACTTTATTGGCAAAGACGGGTCAGGGGCCGGATGTGGCCCTTGGCTGTACTTTGCCGATTCTCTGTTTCTTCCTGAGTCAGGTCACCATGGGGTGACCTTGGAGATCACTCAGCCCCGCCCCTCCCTTTCACAGAGAGACAGCCATGTTCCCAAGCACACAATCAGCTGGGTCTGAGGTACACGTCCGGGGCTCTCTACTCAGCCACCTCCCCTTCGCTCCTCTTGCCATGGGTTAAATCCATTCACTGGGAGAGCCGGTCATGTCATCAGTCAGGGAGGCTACGTCCTGAGGACCTGGGATGAGGGACGTGTCCAAGGCCCTGGGCTGGGCTGGACACACACTCTGTCTGGAAGCTCGCTGCTACGCTCAGCTCCTGACGGGCTCAGCTCGTGCTGTGGGCTGAGTCGTGTCCCCCAGATTCACATGCTGGGGTCCTAACCCCCAGGGCTCCAAACTGTGACTGTATTCAGAGATGGGCCTTTAGGGAGGTGATGAAGGTAAATGAGGTCATGAGTGGGCCCTGATCCAGTGTGGCTGGTGTCCTTATAAGAAGAGATCAGGACACAGACACGCACAGAGGGACGGCCTCGTGAGGACGCGGGGAGAAGACGGCGTCTACACAGCAAGGGGAGAGGCCTCGGGAGGACCCGGCCCTGCCCTCAGCTGGATCTCCGGGACTGCGAAGGGACAAACGCCCGTCAGCGGTCCGTGGCTACGGCAGCCCCCGGCAGGGAGGTGACGGGGCCAAGCTCTCCACGCCACCGGCACGGGCTCTCTCTCAGGCCGCTGCCTCCTCTTCCCTGCACTCGGCCAGCCGCTTCGGGAAGGCCGATCCAGGAACCGTCCGTCGCATCCCGCCCCGCCAGCTTCTGGGCTTCTGCAGAGCCCAGCGCGGGTGAGGGTGCGGCGCTGTGTTTAGGGGTCTGGGCGGGTCTCCGGGAACCAGGCGGAGGCTGATCTCCCCAGGCAGCAGGAGGTGAGACTGAGCCGTCTTCACACCGTGGAGTCAGACGGGTGCGCCAGGCCCAGCGCGCCTGCCGCGCTTCTGACGGCTGACCCCTCCCCAGAGGAGAGTCCTCAGACGGGAGGACCCCGTGAGGGCCCGACGGCAACAATCCTCCTTTATTGAACACGAGCAGGAACTATTTCAGTCCGGGAGGAGCGCTCCTAAATTAAAGTAAGTGGTCAGAACGTCCTTGAAGGCTTTAATCTTTCTAATTTTGTCCTGCATCTTCTAAGATTACTTTCACTCTGAGATGAATCGGCAATGACACCCCAGTTGGCAGCGGTCTCTCTTCCTCTCCAGCCCCCGAGACACTCCCCCGGATAGGCAACGTCCCTTTAAGACGCCAACCCGAAATTTTGCTCTCGTGGTTTTCAAAATAAAAACATGTGATCGGTCCTTTTCTTTAAAAAAAAAAAATTGTTTTTTTTTCACAAGCCTAAGAAATATTAGGCAGACTCAGTCGGGCCTGCCCCTGCCCAGAATGGGAAAAGAAAGGCTAAAACGAGTGATTTTCCTCTGCAGAAAGAACGCTGCCAGAGGGAGGGAAAGCAAGCGGGCTGGCAGGTGCAAAAAGCTTGGAGGTGTGGGGCCGGCGAGGCGCGTCCCTCTGTGATGCGGTGCAGACCTGAAAATGAATAAAAATATTTCCCAAACACGCCAAGATGTTCTGCGTGCGTGTGTCAGAAAGACAATGGGCGCAGACGTGACGGAGCCTCTCGGCTGTGGCCCTGTGCCAGCCTCGCACCAGCTGTGTGGTGCACAAGAATCACAGCAGCTGTATTTAAACGAGAAATTAAATCTCCTTCTATTTAATGTGCACCGTCTTTTTAGTTATCAAAAAGGAAACATTAGCAATTAGGGGATGTGTATTTCACGGCCGGCGTGGATCTGCCAGTTTTGTTTGGGATGTCTATGATCTCTAATTCGGGGACAGGATGAGGGCCTCGGGCGGCGGCCAGGTTTCTTGAAAGGGAAAGAGCTTTGACTACCTTGCCCTTTGTGAGCAGACAGGGGGTTTCAGACACGCCCTGCTCCCCACTCGGAAGTGGCAGTCCTTTATCCTTTATTGCAGTCGGGTTTGATTTGGAATGCGAGGTCACGGGAGGGGAGGGGAGGAAAGAGGAGAGGAGCACAGAGAGAGAGAGAGAGGGGCAAAGAGGGAAGGAGAGAAAGGATGCATCCGTAGGCAGACACTCGAAGCCCAGGGAGACGGCCGTTTGCATCACTCGGGGAAAATGGGGCATGACTTCCAATAGGCTTGAAGGCCTCTGCCGGCAGGTTAACTGGACCGTTAGGTCCCTCCCTGTTCAGAGCGAGCTCCCGGGGGCGGCAGGGGTGAAGAAACGGTCCTCCTCTCCCGTCCTCGTCTGTGCGCCCCCGGCCAGTCTGGGGTCCCACAGGGAGAGAGAAAGAGGAGGGGGGGCGAGCTGCGAGGTGAACTCTCAGAGGACAGCGAGGCCCGTGGCCGCGTCCCTCCTCTTCTTCTCGCTCGGGGCCGGGCTCTCGCGATGCTGAGCCTCGAGGAGGAAGAGGAGGGGAGGCGAGCTGCGAGGTGAACTCTCAGAGGACGGCGAGGCCCATGGCTGCGTCCCTCCTCTTCTTCTCGCTCGGGGCCGGGCTCTCGCGATGCTGAGCCTCAAGGAGGAAGGGGAGGGGCGAGCTGCGAGGTGAACTTTCAGAGGACGGCGAGGGCGTGGCTGCGTCCCTCCTCTTCCTCTCGCTCGGGGCCGGGCTCTCGCGATGCTGAGCCTCGAGGAGGAAGAGAAGGGGGCACGAGCTGCGAGGTGAACTCTCAGAGGACGGCGAGGCCCGTGGCTGCGTCCCTCCTCTTCCTCTCGCTCGGGCCCAGGCTCTCGCGATGCTGAGCCTCGAGGAGGAAGAGAAGGGGGCACGAGCTGCGAGGTGAACTCTCAGAAGGAGGACGAGGCCCGTGGCTGCGTCCCTCCTCTTCCTCTCGCTCGGGGCCGGGCTCTCGCGATGCTGAGCCTCGAGGAGGACGCGGCCACGGGCCTCCCCGGGCTGCTCATCGCACAACCACACGCAGACTTCGTCCCGTGGCTCCCGCCTGTGCACTAGGGCTCACTTTGCAAAGGCACGGTCACCTCCCTTGGCCTGTGGGTCTCCGGGCCCGAGGCAGCTCTGCTCTCCACTTGGCACGCGAGGAAACCGAGTCAGGAAAGCAGAAGTGATGCAGGACTTCGGACAGAAGAAATTAGTACAGGAAGCTGCTTATAAAGTAAGTGCCGGGGGTCAAACGGGGTGTGGGGAAGCCACCCGGATGTGGGAAACAGGTGGGAAGGATGAGCAAGGCGGTGGCGTCACCGGGGGCCACAGGGCCACCCGAGAGCCACAGGGGATCCCAAAGCAGAGAGACAGGAGGCGCGGGGTGGCTTCCACTCACTTCCTGCCGTCCAGTCTCCACCCGTGCCTCCCGTTGGCCAAAGCCCCCAGAGGCCGGAGGGCAAGGGTACCCGGGAAAGTAGTCCCTGAAGGTGCGGACCACAGCAGGGAAAGGGGACACGGGATCTGAGTGTCACGGAGGCAGGCTGTGCACCGAGGCCCCGAGGGCTGCCGAGCGCCCGGAGCTGACAAAACTCAGGGCTTCCGACGCCCCTCAAATTTTCTGATGCTGTTTCTCTGCTGTAATATGTCCTCATGGCCAGGAGCCCAAAAAGAGAAGTTTCAAGGTACAGTGGGTAAATGTCACAGAATCTTCAGAGAACTCTTGTTTTCTGTCACCCACGTTGCCTAGCACCCCCTCCCCTTTATAAAACATACTTTTTTAACCCTCCAAAATATATGTCATTTTATGAGCGTTTTGTGGGTGCGGTTCCCCTGGCGTCAGTTTCCTAAACCTGATCAGTAGATGAGGGGGATTTGCCCGGGACGTGCACGGCAGGAAGGACTGGGGCCCCCGCATGCCTTCTGAGGTGCTGCTGGAGCCTTCTGGAGCCTCACCCTTTCCCTTTGCTCTTCCTTCGGATGCATATCTTGCTCCCGAAATGTACTTGGGAGAGACCACAAGTGAAGTCGTGGCAAGTTATTCATACTGGCTTTGAAGAAAGGGATTGAGAAATGAAGCGGCATCCTTGCGTGTTTGCTTTGTTAGTGGAGAGAGGCCCTTTCAAACAAGGCATCTCTAGGCGGGAAGTTTGGGGGTGGGTGTGAGCTGCCCAAGGCCAGGGCCCCTCCTGCTGTGGGCCGGCCATGCTCAGAGCCTTCCCCGCTCCTGTCAGCTGAGTCCAGGGCTTGACACAGAGGTGACAGGGCTGTCACTCTCAGGAATGTGACGTCCGGGGCAAGGGCCAAGTCCAAACCGCCTTCCCACATAACCTATCAGTGTTTCAAGGAGTCCCATAATAGCAGACTTTGCCCTGGGGCAAAGGCGTGGATATTTCTAGAAGTTCTTTCTACAAGGATAAGACCACCTGGGAGGGAGCATGTTAAACCCCCTTGGGAGTGAGTTCATCAGAAACCAGCAGTACTGTTTCCTGCCAAGGCTCCGCGGAAACAGGATACAGAGTGGCGCATTTCTGACATTGAACAAAGGTCAGGTAAAGGTTCTGGGGCCTGGGGGCCATGCCACGGTGGGGAACCAGAGGGGCCTGGGCTCCACAAGGCCAGGATGATGGATAAGCCAAAATAGAAGGAGTGAAGGATGCAGGGCGAACAGCGATTCCCGCACAGAGTCTTGAGCAAGACAACCTCCAGCCACGTCCGTCGGCTCCGTTGCTCTGGAAGGAAGCGTGACCTCCCACACTGGCCTGTCACTGGAGTTTTAGAAAATGCCAGGGTGGGGACCCATAGTATTTGCAAGATAGGATGACATATTTCCAAAACAACCAGACTATCGACTCAAAAGGTGCAGTCATAGGGTCCACTGGTCTTCTTGTGAATCTAACTTCTGCACAGCATCTGTGGTTTTCTGAGTTTACTGGTGTCCATGTCCCTCTGGTGGTTTTGATGCTGTGAAGTCATGGCAACAAATAACATACCCAGCTCAGCTACTCTGTTTTCTGTCTCGTGGCCACCTTCAGTGTTGACACACATAGCACCTACTTTTGGGGTGTAGATCCTGTAAGTCATTCAATTCACAGGATAATCTAATCAATGGCAAACCAGTCTCCTGGACCCAAAGCCCAGCTAGATTTCCACTCCCACCACCAAATAGCCGTGAGCATCAGTGCTCAGGAGAGCTGACGCAGTCCAGAAGTAGAGGATACACAGCATCACGTTGTAGATTAAAGCTGAATCTTGCTTTCAGAGCCAGCATTTGAGAAGACAGAGCCCACATAACAGAGAAACTCGCTTTTTTAAAAGCAGACACAGATCTGCCTTACATACGCCCCGGTGCCAACGCTCTCTGCCCATCTGACCTCTAAAGGGAAAGTCTGGGCAGCCTCGCAAAGACACGCGCCCGCAGGGCCAGCTTTCCCTTCCCTCTTTCCCAGTGTTCCCACGTGCACTTATCTGTGGGTCGCTGTGTCCTCTGCCTCAGCAGCGGCAAAGCCCCGAGCAGCGGCGAATCACCAGGTTCCCCTCCATGCATCCAATTTTAAGAGAAAATCACTCATCACATTTCCACGTGAACTTTCTTGAGGTGAAGAACGCCACACAGTTTTCTGTCTCCCCATCCGCTTACAACTCCAAATATCCAACAGGAAGCCCCGAAAGCCAGTCCTAATTGAGCCATTTTCTGAATGTTAGCCTTGAGCAGGCTGGGTGAGAATATGGCAAAATGGCATCTGAAATGTGCCATTAGGGGGAAAGGCAGCTCTCTTAGAAGCGGTGATGGGGGCACGTCGAGTGCCACTGAAGAAGCGTAATTACTGCGAGTCTACATTATGCTTGGCCTTTAAACTGTTGGTGGTAAGCTGAGATCCGGAGGACTTAAAATACACTGGAAGTCTAACGCAGAAATCGCCATCATTAAAATATGTACAGACCATGGAACATTTTAATAAAACCATCCCTCCTCTGCAGCTGACCTTCAAATTCAAAACCACCTTAAAAAATGCAGATACTGGACATACATAAAAGAGGAATAACAAAAGATGACTTGCCTTTTCTCCCTTTTTACCTGTCTTGTACATATCACCACCAGTAAAGATGTCCCAAATGTCTAAAACTCCCAATAGAGACGGATCAAGTCACTGGTTACAAAGAAATGGTTTTCCCTGGGGTGCCAGGAAGGTGTTAGTTTTTTTTTTTTTTTAAAGTTTCACCGGAGCCAAGTTCTGCTTGGTTTTAACGGTGTTTGAGGACAGTTAACAGTCATTTCTGTATCCAGTCCTTGGGCCTCCGAAGCGGGATGTAAGGTAGCTTTTTTATTCCCCTTTAAATAAGGGGACCGAAAGCACTAGGATTCCAGGCCGTGCAATTAGGACAGATGGCATCGGTACGAGAAACGAGCCTCTCACTTCCGATTGGGCCCTCTGCCCCCCCCCCACAGCCCAACTACACACAAAAAACACGTGGCAGTTTCAGAAACGGTTTATGAAGTTGATTATCATGGGTTATTTTATTCCTATGACACCTCCCATTGCAAAAATCAGGCATCATTTAACACAGAGGACATTAAAGTGTCTCCTTGCCAACGGTTACAATTTCATCTTTTTTTTTTTTTTTTTAACTTTTTTTTTTTTTTTTAACATCTTTATTGGAGTATAATTGTTTTACAATAGTGTGTTAGTTTTCCCTCTACAACAAACTAAATCAGTTATACATACACACATGCTCCCACATCTCCTCCCTCTTGCATCACCCTCTCTCCCACCCTCCCTATCCCACCCCCCCAGGCGGTCACACAGCACAGAGGTGATCTCCCTGTGCTATGCAGCAGCTTCCCACCAGCTATCTAATTTACATTTGATAGTGTATATATGTCCCTGCCACTCCCCCACTTCGTCACAGCCCACCCCTCCCCCTCCCCATATCCTCAAGTCCATGCTCGAGTGAGTCTGTGTTTTATTCCCGTCCTACCACTAACCTCTTCATGACATTTTTTTCCCTTAGAGTCCATATATATGTGTTAGCATACGGTATTTGTTTTTCTCCTTCTGACTTACTTCACTCTGTATGACAGACTCCAGGTCCATCCACCTCATTATAAATAACTCAGTTTCATTTCTTTTTATGGCTGAGTAATATTCCATTGTATATATGTGCCACATCTTCTTTATCCATTCATCTGTTGATGGACACTTAGGTTGCTTCCATGTCCTGGCTATTGTAAATAGAGCTGCAATGAACATTTTGGTACATGAGTCTTTCTGAATTATAGTTTTCTCAGGGTATATTCCCAGTAGTGGGATTGCTGGGTCGTATGGTAGTTCTATTTGTAGTTTTTTAAGGAACCTCCATACTGTTCTCCATAGCGGCTGTATCAATTTACATTCCCACCAGCAGTGCAAGAGGGTTCCCTTTTCTCCACACCCTCTCCAGCATTTATTGTTTCTAGAGTTTTTGATGATGGCCAATCTGACCGGTGTGAGATGATATCTCATTGTAGTTTTGATTTGCATTTCTCTAATGATTAATGAGGTTGAGCATTCTTTCATGTGTTTGTTAGCAATCTGTATATCTTCTTTGGAGAAATGTCTATTTAGTTCTTCTGCCCATTTTTGGATTGGGTTGTTTGTTTTTTTGTTATTGAGCTGCATGAGTTGCTTATAAATTTTGGAAATTAATCCTTTGTCAGTTGCTTCATTTGCAAATATTTTCTCCCATTCTGAGGGTTGTCTTTTGGTCTTGTTTATGGTATCCTTTGCTGTGCAAAAGCTTTTAAGTTTCATTAGGTCCCATTTGTTTATTTGTGTTTTTATTTCCATTTCTCTAGGAGATGGGTCAAAAAGGATCTTGCTGTGATTTATGTCGTATAGTGTTCTGCCTATGTTTTCCTCTAAGAGTTTGATAGTGTCTGGCCTTACATTTAGGTCTTTAACCCATTTTGAGTTTATTTTTGTGTGTGGTGTTAGGGATTGTTCTAATTTCATACTTTTACATGTAGCTGTCCAGTTTACCCAGCACCACTTATTGAAGAGGCTGTCTTTTCTCCACTGTATATCCTTCCCTCCTTTATCAAAGATAAGGTGACCATATGTGTGTGGGTTTATCTCTGGGCTCTCTATCCTGTTCCATTGATCTATATTTCTGTTTTTGTGCCAGTACCATATTGTCTTGATTACTGTAGCCTTGTAGTAGAGTCTGAAGTCAGGGAGCCTAATTCCTCCAGCTCCATTTCTCGTTCTCAAGATTGCTTTGGCTATTCGGGGTCTTTTGTGTTTCCATACAAATTGTGAAATTTTTTGTTCTAGTTCTGTAAAAAATGCCAGTGGTAATTTGATAGGGATTGCATTGAATCGGTAGATTGCTTTGGGTAGTATAGTCATTTTCACAATGTTGATTCTTCCAATCCAAGAACATGGTATATTTCTCCACCTATTTGTATCATCTTTAATTTCTTTCATCAGTGTCTTATAGTTTTCTGCATACAAGTCTTTTGTCTCCTTAGGTAGGTTTATTCCTAGATATTTTATTCTTTTTGTTGCAATGGTAAATGGGAGCGTTTTCTTAATTTCACTCTCAGATTTTTCATCATTAGTGTATAAGAATGCCAGAGATTTCTGTGCATTAATTTTGTATCCTGCAACTTTACCAAATTCATTGATTAGCTCTAGTAGTTTTCTGGTAGCATCCTTAGGATTCTCTATGTATAGTATCATGTCATCTGCAAACAGTGACAGCTTTACTTCTTCTTTTCCTATTTGGATTCCTTTTATTTCTTTTTCTTCTCTGATTGCTGTGGCTAGAACTTCCAAAACTATGTTGAATAAGATTGGTGAGAGTGGGCAACCTTGTCTTGTTCCTGATCTTAGTGGAAATGGTTTCAGTTTTTCACCATTGAGAACGATGCTAGCTGTGGGTTTGTCATATATGGCCTTTATTATGTTGAGGAAAGTTCCCTCTATGCCCACTTTCTGCAAGGTTTTTATCATAAATGAGTGTTGAATTTTGTCAAAAGCTTTCTCTGCATCTATTGAGATGATCATATGGTTTTTCTCCTTCAGTTTGTTGATATGGTGTATCACATTGATTGATTTGCGTATATTGAAGAATCCTTGCATTCCTGGGATAAACCCCACTTGATCATGGTGTATGATCCTTTTAATGTGCTGTTGGATTCTGTTTGCTAATATTTTGTTGAGGATTTTTGCATCTATATTCATCAGTGATATTGGCCTGTAGTTTTCTTTCTTTGTGACGTCTTTGTCTGGTTTTGGTATCAGGGTGATGTTGGCCTCATAGAATGAGTTTGGGAGTGTTCCTCTCTCTGCTATCTGTTGGAAGAGTTTGAGAAGGATAGGTGTTAGCTCTTCTCTAAATGTTTGATAGAATTCGCCTGTGAAGCCATCTGGTCCTGGACTTTTGTTTGCTGGAAGATTTTTAATCACAGTTTCAATTTCAGTGCTTGTGATTGGTCTGTTCATATTTTCTATTTCTTCCTGGTTCAGTCTCGGCAGGTTGTGCATTTCTAAGAATTTGTCCATTTCTTCCAGGTTGTCCATTTTATTGGCATACAGTTGCTTGTAGTAATCTCTAATAATCTTTTGTATTTCTGCAGTGTCAGTTGTTATATCTCCTTTTTCATTTCTAATTCTATTGATTTGAGTCTTCTCCCTTTTATTCTTGATGAGTCTGGCTAATGGTTTATCAATTTTATTTATCTTCTCAAAGAACCAGCTTTTAGTTTTATTGATCTTTGCTATTGTTTCCTTCACTTCTTTTTCATTTATTTCTGATCTGATCTTTATGATTTCTTTCCTTCTGCTAAATTTGGGGGTTTTTTGTTCTTCTTTCTCTAATTGCTTTAAGTGCAAAGTTAGGTTGTTTATTCGAGATGTTTCCTGTTTCTTAAGGTATGATTGTATTGCTATAAACTTGCCTCTTAGAACTGCTTTTGCTGTATCCCATAGGTTTTGGGTCGTTGTGTCTCCATTGTCATTTGTTTCTAAGTATTTTTTGATTTCCTCTTTGATTTCTTCAGTGATCACTTCGTTATTAAGTAGTGTATTGTTTAGCCTCCATGTGTTTGTATTTTTTACAGATCTTTTCCTATAATTGATATTTAGTCTCATAGCATTGTGGTCGGAAAAGATACTTGATACGATTTCAATTTTCTTAAATTTGCCCAGGCTAGATTTGTGACCCAATATATGATCAATCCTGGAGAATGTTCCATGAGCACTTGAGAAAAATGTGTATTCTGTTGTTTTTGGATGGAATGTCCTATAAATATCAATTAAGTCCATCTTGTGTAATTATCATTTAAAGCTTGTGTTTCCTTATTTATTTTCATTTTGGATGATCTGTCCATTGGTGAAAGTGGGGTGTTAAAGTCCCCCATTATAATTGTGTTGCTGTCGATTTCCCCTTTTAAGGCTGTTAGTATTTGCCTTATGTATTGAGGTGCTCCTATGTTGGGTGCATAAATATTTACAATTGTTATATCTTCTTCATGGATTGATCCCTTGATCATTATGTAGTGTCCTTCTTTGTCTCTTGTAATAGTCTTTATTTTAAAGTCTATTTTGTCTGATATGAGAATTGCTACTCCAGCTTTCTTCTGATTTCCATTTGCATGGAATATCTTTTTCCATCCCCTTACTTTCAGTCTGTATGTGTCCCTAGGTCTGAAGTGGGTCTCTTGTAGACAGCATATATATGGGTCTTGTTTTTGTATCCATTCAGCCAGTCTGTGTCTTTTGGTGGGAGCATTTAATCCATTTACATTTAAGGTAATTATCGATATGTATGTTCCTATTTCCATTTACTTGTTTCGGGTTGTTCTTGTAGGTCTTTTCCTTCTCTTGTGTTTCTTGCCTAGAGAAGTTCCTTTAGGATTTGTTGTAGAGCTGGTTTGGTGGTGCTGAACTCTCTCAGTTTTTGCTTGTCTGTAAAGGTTTTAATTTCTCCATCAAATCTGAATGAGATCCTTGCTGGGTAGAGTAATCTTGGTTGTAGGTTTTTTTCCTTCATCACTTTAAATATGTCCTGCCACTCCCTTCTGGCTTGTAGAGTTTCTGCTGAAAGATCAGATGTTAACCTTATGGGGATTCCCTTGTGTGTTATTTGTTGTTTTTCCCTTGCTGCTTTTAATATGTTTTCTTTGTATTTAATTTTTGACAGTTTGATTATTATGTGTCGTGGCGTGTTTCTCTTTGGGTTTATCCTGTATGGAACTCTCTGTGCTTCCTGGACTTGATTGACTATTTCCTTTCCTATATTAGGGAAGTTTTCAACTATAATCTCTTCAAATATTTTCTCAGTCCCTTTCTTTTTCTCTTCTTCTTCTGGGACCCCTATAATTCGAATGTTGGTGCGTTTAATGTTGTCCCAGAGGTCTCTGAGACTGTCCTCAGTTCTTTTCATTCTTTTTTCTTTCTTCTGCTCTGTAGTAGTTATTTCCACTATTTTATCTTCCAGGTCACTTATCCGTCCTTCTGCCTCAGTTATTCTGCTATTGATCCCATCTAGAGTATTTTTAATTTCATTTATTGTGTTGCTCATCGTTGCTTGCTTCCTCTTTATTTCTTCTAGGTCCCTGTTAACTGTTTCTTGCAAATTGTCTATTCTATTTCCAAGATTTTGCATCATCTTCACCATCATTATTCTAAATTCTCTTTCAGGTAGATTGGCTATTACCTCTTCATCTGTTAGGTCTGGTGTGTTTTTATCTTGCTCCTTCATCTGTTGTGTGTTTTTCTGTCTTCTCATTTCGCTTATCTTACTGTGTTTGAGGTCTCCTTTTTGCACGCTGCAGGTTCGTAGTTCCTGTTGTTTTTGGTGGCTGTCCCCAGTGGCTAAGGTTGGTTCAGTGGGTTGAGTAGATTCCCTGGTTGGGGGGACTAGTGCCTCTGTTCTGGTGGATGTGGCTGGATCTTGTCCTTCTGGTGGGCAGGTCCTCGTCTGGTGGTGTGTTTGGGGATGTTGGTAACCTTATTATGATTTTAGGCAGTCTCTCTGCTAATGGATGGGGCTGTAGACCTGTCTTGCTCTTTGTTGGGGATAGGGTGTCCAGCACTGTTCTTTGCTGGTCCTTGAGTGAAGCTGGGTCTTGGTGTTGAGATGGAGGTCTCTGGGAGATTTTCGCCGTCTGATATTACGTGGAGCTCGGAGGTCTCTTGTGGACTAGTGTCTTGAGGTTGGTTCTCCCACCTCAGGGACACCGCCCTGGTGCCTGGCTGGGGCGCCAAGAACCTTTAATCCACACGGCTCAAAATAAAAGGAAGAATAAATAGGAAAGAAAAGGAAGGAAGGAGGGAGGGAGGGAAGGAAGGAAGAAAGGAAGGAAGAAATGAAGGAAGGAAGCAAGAAAGCAAGGACGGAAGGTGCAGAGGAAGAAAGGGAGGAAGGAAGAGAGGAAGGGAGGAAAGAAGGGGGCAGGAAGGAAGAAAGGAGGGAAGGAGGGAAGAAAGGAAGAAAGAAAGGGAGAAGACAGAGTAGTATAAAGTATAGTTATTAAAATAAAAAATTATTAAGAAGAAAAATTTCCTTTTAAAAAACAAACAAAAAAAAAAACAAACAAAACAAACAAAAAACAGAAAAATGGGTCGGTCTAACCCTAGGACAAATGGTGCAAGCAAAGCTATACAGACAAAATCTCACACAGCAGCACACACATACACACCCACAAAAAGAAAAAAAAGGGGAAAATAATAGTATATCTTGCTCCCAAAGTCCACCTCCTCAACTTGGGATGATTCGTTGTCTATTCAGGTTTTCCACAGATGCAGGGCACTTCAAGTTGATTGTGGAGCTTTAATCCGCCGCTTCTGAGGCTGTTGGGAGAGCTCTCCCCCTCTCCTCTCTGTTCACACAGCTCCTGGGGTTCAGCTTTGGACTTGGTCCCGCCTCTGCGTGTAGGTTGTCCGAGGGCGACTGCCCTTCGCTCAGACAGGACGATGTTAAAGGAGCAGTTGATTCGGGGGCTCCAGCTCACTCAGGCTGGGGGGAGGGAGGGGCACGGAGGCGGGGCGAGTCCGCGACGTCAGAGGCCGGCGTGACGCTGCACCGGCCCGAGGCGTGCTGCGTGTTCCCCCGGGGAAGTTGTCCCTGGATCCCGGGACCCCAGCAGTGGCGGGCTGCACGGGCTCCCGGGAGGGCCGGTGTGGAGAGTGACCTGTGCTCACACACAGGTCTCTTGGTGGCGGCAGCAGCAACGCTAGCGTCCCACACCCGTCTCTACTGTCCGTGCCGACAGCCGCGGCTCGCGCCCGTTTCTGGAGCTCCTCTACGCGGTGCTCTTAATCCCCTCTCCTCGCGCCCGAGGAAGCAAAGAGGCAAGAAAAAGTCTCTTGTCTCTTCGGCAGCTCCGCGCCCGGTTCTAGGGCTCCTCTAAGCGGCGCACTTAATCCCCTCTCCTCGCGCCCAGGCAGCAAAGAGGGAGGAAAAGGTCTCTTGCCTCTTCGGCAGCTCCAGACTTCTCCCGAACTCCCTCCCGGCCAGCCGTGGCGCACTAACCCCTTCAAGCTCACAATTCCATCTTAACTGACCCTCGGTCATATTTTGACTACAGAACTCAGAAGCAATAACAGATTACCACATAGGGGTTGAATTAAAAGTTGACAAATGTGTGATATTAATATTATTTAAGCTATTTCAGGACCCAGAAAACTTGTTTTATGAAGGCAGTATAACTTTCCATACAAAACCCAATAAAAATATAAAAAGTATAGACTAATGTCACTTAAAAACATAAGGGCAAAAATTATAAATGAAATATTAGCATTCTATTAGGAGAAAAACACACCATGACCAGGCAGAACACAAGAATAGATGGATATAAAGAATTCGGGCGATCAAAATAGGTCATCACCTCAATAAATTATCCTGTTGACAGAGACTTAAAAGGTATTTGAAAAATATAGCAGTAATTCCTAATAAAAACTTTCCACAAAATAGAAAGGAGGAAAAAGTATAAATATAGATTATTTGATAAAATCGAACAGCAAATATTTTCCTAAATGGTAAAATATTAAAATCATTTAAATTAAAATCAGGAATTAGAAAGGGATGTCTATAAGAGAATTACACTGTAACATTTTTAGTGATTTCAGTAAATCAAGAAAGTAAACTACCTTGTATAAACATAGAGAAAAAATAGAAATGAAACCATATCTGGCTGCTGAGGACTGACTGTATACTGGGAACCCAAAGAGCCTCTATTAAAATAAAAAAACTATTCAAGTTTATTTGAAATTTTAGTATCTTGGCATACATATGTAAATATACAAAAATTAATAGTTTTTCTTCACTCTAACAATAAGAACCTAAAAATGAAAATGAGAATAAAAGACAAAAAAACTATTCACAATAGTGACAAACACTATAAAATACTTAGGAATAAATTTAATAAGAAAGGCACAATATCCATAAGATAAAGTCTATAAGATCTTATAGAAGGACATAAAACTAAATCTGGACCAATAAAATAGTAATCACATTCTTAGATGGGAAAATATTACCACAAAAATGGTAATTCTCCCCAAAGTAATGTAATGCAAATTTAAAGTAATTCCAAGTAAAATGCAAAGTTTTTAGTTGGCTACAATGATATTAACACCTATATGAAAGAATAAGTACCCAGAAAAAGTCAAGAAAATTATGGAAAGTAAGAATAGGGAGAGACACCTTTGCATCACTGCATATCAGAACACAGATCCACTGAAATGAAATCACTATGGTATTAGTATATAAGTAAACAAAGAGAACAGTGGTACTGAACAGTGAACCTTGAAAATTATCACAGTGTATGTAAGAATTTAATATGGGACAAAGTTGATAGCTCGTACCAGTGGCAAAATAATGGACTGTTTGATAAATGATGCTGACACAATTGGTGATCCATACGGAAGAATTAGAGACAACATTATCCAATACAAAAAATAGGTTCTAGCAGAATGAAGGGATTAAATGTAAGAGATAAAACTCTAGTAAGAAAATTTAGGCCACAACATATAAAATCTAGTGTTGAGATACTGGAAAGGTATTGGGAAGAGTAGAAACTCAAAACCTAAAAAAGAAAACATAGCCATAATAGGTTACATATACAATAATTAAAGCTCAAAATTTATCATAAAGAGTCTATATACAAATAATAGATTTGAAAAAATATATTCGTACCTCAGATGATAATGACTTAATATCCATAGTATAAAATGACCTCTGATGAAGACAGTAAATAAAAATAGATTTTTAAAGTTAAGTAAAAAAATAAAGACTAACCAATAGAAAAATGTTAAAAGATATGAATAGGCAATTCACAGAACAGCATATTCAAGTGGCAAAATATATCCAAATTTATTAATGGTGAGAAAATATTAAAATGACAGTACGGATTTTTTACGTCCATTACACTGGCAAAAACTTAGAAAGAACTAGCAGTGATATGGGAAGGAGAGTACTCATACATTGTTAGAGGAACTGTAAAGTGTTGCGGGTTTTTGGAGGAAGAAAATGCAATATGGCAACATCCATTAAAGTTAAAAATACATGTGCTCTTTGACCTGGAAATTCTCCCCTGAAAACCTCTCATGGAATAAAATCTTTGGCATTTGGGACATATACTCTAGAATGTTTATTTCAGCAGTGTAGTAGAAAAAAGTAGAAATGCCCACTAATAGAGGAATTGTTAAATTAGAGAAAGTGCCCACCGCATGGAATATAGGGCAGCTATTAAATATACACTAAACTAAAGCTCAACAAGGCCACGTGGTAAGATTTCCACGAGGGATTTCTGAGGGATGGAGAAAAGTCTGAATAACAGAACCGAATCTTTGCAAAACAAGCAATGATCACCTGCCCTATATGATAATCAGAATACAGATTATAGGATGTAAGGACACCTACCTGGCTGCTGATGCAATTACCTAGGGATAAACCAAGTGTCGAGACTAAAAGGGGACTAAGGAGTCAAACTTAAGAAGAAGAAGAAGGAAAAGAAAGACTGCAGTAAGGGAAAGTATACACTAGAGATAATCACATTTTGCCATTTACAAAAATTACATATGGTGGATGTATAGGCATATATGCATAATTAAATAGAAATTAAAATTAAAAGTTATCCAAAAAAATGACAAGATCTAAGTTGATATTCCATCTCCAGTTAGGTGTCTAATATTTGAAATAACACATGTCAAAAATGGGATCCTTTATTTTCCGTGCGAACTCCTCAAAGGAATCACCATCTCAGTAAATGGCACCACCATCCCAGTGGCTGAAGCCAAAACTCCAGGAAACATCCTTAACTTCATTCTTCCCTTCATCCTCTACATCCAGCTACTATGAACTGTCCTGCAAAATTATCGGATATTTTTCCACGTCTCTCCTTTTTTATTACTACAACCTCCCTAGTCTACCTGTGCTATTACAATAGCCTCCTAAGTGGTCCCAGCTTATACCTTTTCTCCTTTACAAGAAGCTTTAAACACAGGATCCAAAGTAGCTTTCAAAACTGTAAACAAGATCATGTTTTTCATTTGCTTTTTCTTTGAATATGTTGACACAATCCTTTTTTGGTAGATAGTTTTATTAAAGTATCACGTGCATACAGGAAAGTACACACATTTTAAATACACAGCTCAGTACATTTTTACCAAGTTCTCAGATCTGTGTGACTGCTACCCAGATGCAGATATGGGACATCACAACACACCCCTTTCAAAATGCCCTTCCATTGTCTTCCAGGTTCCATTGTTTCTGTTGAAAAGTGATTTATAATCTTTATGTTGCTTGTTTGAAGGGTATGCTTACTTTCTCTCGTTTCTATTAAGATTTATTTTTGTCCCCAATGTTTAGTAGTTTGACTGTGATGTACTTGGTGTCGTTGTGATTATTTTTGTCCTGATAATACTTTGTAGGGCTCCATGAATGTGTGACTTGTCATTTCAACAATTTTGGAAAATTATTGGCCAGTATCTCTTCAAATATTGCTTCTGCCCCTATTCTTTCCTTCTCCCATCCTCTGGGACTCCAGTGACATACACGATACCTTCCTGTACAGCCTCCGTGGAAGCCATGGGAGTGTGCTGCTCAGATCACCCTTCAAACAAGGTCTTGCCCTTCTTCTCAAGAGAGTACATTGGTTGGCAGCAGCTAGCTCAGTGTCTCACACGCCCTCCCTTGGGAGTCTCCTGCTGATGACTGGCCGTTTCTACCTCGCGCAGGATCCCTGCTGCCCCGTCATTGACCCGGTGCTCCCTGTTGGGTTCGCCAAAACCTTGTCGGGTCCTAAGCCCCCCCGTCTCGCCGCCCTCGTCGCCCCCTGATGCCTGCCCACAGGCGTTATAGTTGTCTTTAGTGGGAGGGGTCTAACACCAGCGGTTGCACAACAGCTAGAGTGGAAATCCCTCCCTAGGAGCCCTTGTGAGTGTTCCGTTCACGTTTGGTGAGCCACCCTTGGGACGTCCTAGAGCGCTCTTAGAATTGTGGAAGGAAATATTAAAGGGGGATTAAAATCTTAAAATCCCTGTAGTCCATGCTGGTTGAAGGAATCTTTATGAAGAAGTTCACCTTCCCTAAGGGAAGCCTGGGAAGCCTTGGATCAATACAGCCATATATGTTCCCTTTAGAGCTCACATCACTCATCCATAAAGTTGTTCCCCTAAATCCCAGGGCTCTCCTCCCCCCGAACTTCCACTCACTGATCCCTTTTCCTGGGAATTATTTACTGGGCATCCACCCTGTGCCAGGGACGCCGTGCATGTGAAAGACGAAAACCACATGGAGGGTCCCTGCCCCGAGGAGCTCACAGTCCGGCGAGCTTAACAAATAGACACAAAAATACACACGGCTGTTTGCATACGAGTTGGGGTCACCACTGGCTACTCCTGCTGTGGGGTGGCGGCTGCAGGTGTAGTCGGCTTCACTGCAGAACCAGCTGGCTTGTGTGGATACCGTTTACTGCAAGCATCCCAACACACACTGCGGTACCACAGGCCTGGGAGCTCCTGTAGCATCTAGAGGAAATCGGTCAGCACAAGACAGCTCCATCCAATCGCTTTGTTCCACATACATGACAGGGCCCGAGTCCCCCACCGTCACACTGCTGTGTGTGACTAGGGACAGCGGCTCCCACATGCTGTGGCCTTGCCCCCCATGGCCCTGGGCCTTCAAGAAACCTCCTCTGGCAAATGCTGCAGGTCCCAGCCACATGCTGGACTTTAACAACAGAACATAGGAGAGGGCTAATACTTGATCTTTATAAAACATATTCCTTTGGCCAAAATTCCCCTTTAAAGGAGATGCACAAGTAGTTAAAACTAGGGAGACCAGCATTCTTTTCTTTTATCCTAGAATTCCCTGTTCTTCAGGTAAAAAACAGATGGTCCATTAAATATTAGCAAGGTTCTCTGCTATATTACAATCATGATATCATGATCTGTGATCATGGCAGAGGCTAGGCAGGTGGTCTGGGTAGACCCCAGGCTCTATCACTTCTTAGCCGTGCGGATTTGGGCAAATTCCTTTACTTCTGTGCCTCCATTTTTTCACCTACAAAATTGAGTTATTAGTAGTCCTGATCTCAAAGAGTTGTCGTGAAGATTAAAAGAGTTACTACAACAAACCGATTAGAACAGTGCCTGGTACATGGTAAGCATTAAATAGATCATGATGCTGCCAGTACTGTTATTAATACCCCTAGCAAAGAGCATTTATGTTCTTAAAGGTAACTTGTATTACTGTGATCATGACCACGACTCATTAATCATCACTGATAAAAATTGTCCAGCGATGGAATTATCTTAGATGCATGTGCTCTTTTCTATTAAAAATACAAGTAGTTTACTGTTGGTAGGAATGTAACTTGGTGCAGCAACTATGGAAAATAGTATGAAGGTTCCTCAAAAAAACTGAAAATAGAGTTACCTTAATGATCCAGCAATCCCACTGCTGGACATATATTCAGAAAAACCTATAATTCAAAAATATATGCACACCCCAATGTTCTTAGCAGCACTATTCACAATAGTCAAGACATGGAAGCATTGTAAGTGTCCATATACACATACACACACACACAGTGGAATACTAGTCAGCCATAAAAAAGAATGAAATAATGCCATCTGCAGCAACATGGATGGACCTAGAGATTATCATACAAAGTGAAGTTAGTCAGAAAGAGAAAGACAAATATCATATGATATCACTTATATGTGGAATCTAAAATATGACACAAATGAACTATCTATGAAACAGAAACAGACTCACAGACATAGAGAACAGGTTTGTGGTTGCCAAGGGGGAGGTGGCGGGGGGAGGGATGGATTGGGAATTTGGGATTAGCAGATACAAACTATTATACAGAGAATGGATAAAAAACAAGGACTTACTGTACAGCGTAGGGAGCTATATTCAATATCCTGTGATAAACCATAGTGGAAAAAATATGAAAGCTTTTGCACAGCAAAGGAAACCATAAACAAGACCAAAAGGCAACCCTCAGAATGGGAGAAAATATTTGCAAACGTAGCAACTGACAAAGGATTAATCTCCAAAATTTACAAGCAGCTCATGCAGCTCAATATCAAAAAAACAAACAACCCAATCCAAAAATGGGCAGAAGACATAAACAGACATTTCTCCAAAGAAGACATACAGATGGCCAACAAACACATGAAAGAATGCTCAACGTCACTGATCATTAGAGAAATGCAAATCAAAACTACAATGAGGTATCATCTCACACCAGTCAGAATGGCCATCATCAAAAAATCTACAAGCAATAAATGCTGGAGAGGGTGTGGAGAAAAGGGAACCCTCTTGCACTGTTGGTGGGAATGTAAATTGATACAGCCAGTATGGAGAACAGTATGGAGGTTCCTTAAAAAACTACAAATAGAACTAACATACAACCCAGCAATCCCACTACTGGGCATATACCCTGAGAAAACCATAATTCAAAAAGAGTCACATACCAAAATGTTCATCACAGCTCTATTTACAATAGTCAGGACATGGAAGCAACCTAAGTGTCCATCAACAGATGAATGGATAAAGAAGAGGTGGCACATATATACAATGGAATATTACTCAGTCATAAAAAGAAATGACACTGAGTTATTTGTAGTGAGGTGGATGGACCTAGAGTCTGTCATACAGAGTGAAGTAAGTCAGAAAGAGAAAAACAAATACCGTATGCTAACACATATATATGGAATCTAAGAAAAAACAAATGTCATGAAGAACCTAGGGGTAAGATGGGAATAAAGACACAGACCTACTAGAGCATGGGCTTGAGGATATGGGGAGGGGGAAGGGGAAGTTGTGACAAAGTGAAAGAGTGGCATGGACATACGCACATTACCAAATGTAAAACAGAGAGCTAGTGGGAAGCAGCCGCATAGCACAGGGAGATCAGCTCGGTGCTCTGTGACCACCTAGAGGGGTGGGATAGGGAGGGTGGGAGGGAGGGAGACGCAAGAGGGAGGGGATATGGAACGTGTATATGTATAACTGATTCACTTTGTTATAAAGCAGAAACTAACACACCACTGTAAAGCAATTATACTCCAATAAAGATGTTAAAAAAAAGGATGTATATGTATGTAGAAGTGAATCACTTTGCTGTACAGCAGAAATTAACACAACATTGTAAATCAACTATACTTCAATTTAAAAAAAGAAAAAGTAGTTTGATTCGAGGAGTAGGACATTATACAATGCCCAAAATTGCCTTCAAGAGCCGTGGCTGCCATTTTGCTTTGCTGCATCCTCTGCGCTCACCCCAGCCGGCTTCTGCTTTGGTATCCAGGACATGCGCGTTCAGGCCACAGCAGCGGGGAGATAATGGTCCCGTAAAAGTGAGCGGTATGGTGATATCCTGAAGGATGTTCGGCAGGCCATTGTCTGAGTTCACTGGAAAACTACCATCAGGACAATGTTGAGAAGCCAGCTGGGGCGGGCAGGGCAGAGGCTAAGCGACGCTTCAGACACAAGGGGTTCCTCGCCGAGTCCGGCGGCGGTGGAGGCCTCCACCTTCCGTCCCCAAGTGAATCATGAAAGTTGAACTCATCAAGGCATCCACACTCTTCAGAGAAAACCTCACGAGGACGTGCAACACATAAAGCAGATCCACTTAGGCTAAAGACGGGTGGGATTCCTAAAACCCCGCCCTGGACACGCCTTTAAACTCGAAACTCTAGGACACGCCTGCAAAACCCCTAGGACATTTGGGGGTCCACTTCATAAACCACGGCGATAATTGGTTAACGGTCTTTCCGGAACTACAAAATGCTGCTCAACACGAGGTCTTCCGAGTCGTAAATCGTAGCGGTCACGCAGCGGTAGGGTTACATACCATTACCCAGGTGGGAGCTCCGCCGTATCTTAGAAATGGCACAGTTGTAAGTATTTAGCCATCAGCGGAAGGGTCACTGAGGGTAGCCAGTTATTTTAGTGTCTTAGCAGGAGGAAGGGCTCGCCTGGCGAAGGACTTAGGCCCGATCTTCCCTCGGCTGCCCCTTGGCTACAGCCAACACCTGGACCGTTTTCCCTCGGGGGGTGGCGCGCACCGTGCCAGCGCTGGTCGTGTCCGCGTGCACACAGCCACGGGCCCCCGTCGCCGAGGCTGATGCCAGCAGCAGGTGGAGGCGCCCACGCTGCCGCTACGGCCACCCGCTCAGGCCGAGAGCCGGCACCGCCGGGCCAGCGCGAGGCTGGCGCAGGCTTTGCGTCTGGCCTGTGCAGGCTTTGCGTCTGGCCTGTGCAGGGGGGCCCGGGGGCTCAGCACGGCGGCCAGCACCCTACGTCACCAGGACCCTCTGAAAGGGCTGGCGTTCAAATACAGAAACGACTAGATGAGTCCGTTCATGGATTTTCCGTATTTATTTTACCCTTCTTGGAATAAAAACTAGTCCTGTCACTTCCTACTTGCAGGACCTCTTCCCATGGCCCTCGGGTTAAATGTGGGTGCTGACAGACCTTAACCCAGGGAGGCCCTGTGAGGATGGGGGAGGGAACGCACACAGAGCCTTCGGCACAGCGCCCGGCCCCCCGGAGGGACAATGCCATGAGTCAGCCCCCAGCTCACAGCAACCCTCCCTAGGATCCTTTCTTACAGGTGAGCTGTGCCCCGGTCGTATCACCCCAATTCTACCGGCCTCTCTGTTAGCTTTTTCTCCCAGCTCTGACGTCTTCACAGGAGTTTTCCCTCCGAAATGACCACATCTGGACCTGTCCAGTGGGGTACGTGTGGACCAGCAATTCGGGAGGAAAGATGGGTGGGGAGGGAGTGTCGGATCTGGGTCTCACCCGAGTGCCAGATTCAGTGACGACCCGCTCCGAGTTTGAGCCCGGGTCCTCCTACCCCCGCCTGGCATCTCCAGGGCGGCCCCTCAGGCATTGGCACTTACTGTGTCACTTCCTCCTGTGCACTGGGTACCGGGGGTGGGGTGGGGGAGGAGGAGGGAGGACTCTTGCCAATGGAGAATCCAGAAATTGTCGTTTCCGTTTTGTGCACTTTTTCTGAGAATGTTCTGTTTAGATCATTCGGAAGAAATCATTCTTACATATTGACGAAAGACTCTTCGATCCACGAATATCACTATTTGGAGGAAGGTGAATCCCTTCCCTCTCTCCTCTTTAGTAAGAACCCACTTCAGCCTCATTGGAATAGATTCAACAGAACCAATTTATGTTCACTGGTTTTACCACCAGGAGTTTAGCAAGAAGATTCCACCAGGAATTTCCTAATGGATGTAAATCACTGTTTGGCGTGTTAAAGCGAGTAATTAGGTCATTTAGCAGAAATGCTCTGTCATGTAGTGTGGCCGTTGAAACCCACGGGGGAGGCCAATTAACGTGGCTGTGGCTGTGTCCAGCCTCAAAATGCAAAAGAGGCGGAAGCGGAGAGAATTCCTGTTATTTGAGACTAAAACAAAGTTCCCCTCCGTCAGTTGTCCTTAAAATAAGATAAATCCAGATGTAACTGCCCTTATTTACAGTAGTCTGGCAACTCTGCTTGTCAAATTCAGTTGAATGTCCAAATTAACTCGAAGTTAATCCATCCCTCCCCACAAGGCCTATAAGAACAAGATCACAAGTCTACATAATAAATTCTCTGTGCCAGGAAATTGTTTTAAAGGAATAATGTTTAGGTAAGTAAAGGAAAAAAGGCTTCCTACTGAGAGATATTTTCTGAACAAAATTAAATATTATAAAACCATATTATTAAATTCTGTCAAAAAGGTATTAATCTTGTTACTTTGGCATGGAAGCCTTGGTTCTCCATAATTATGGATCACTGCAAACTTAACCTTTTCTGTTATCTTGCAGCCAACATGTAACGTAGGATTGGAAAGAGTGCAAGAGTGAAAACATCAGAAAGAGCGGAGTACGGAAGCACTGTTGAGTTCAACCACAATCCAAACCTAAACTAAGCCAATAAAGATGTTACAAAAAGAAAAAGAAAAAGAAAAAGAAAAACCTAAACTAAGCAGATCAGACTCGCAAAGTTTCTGTTTAAAGGCACTTTGGAAACCACAGTGAAGGAAAGCAGGTACCCGTGCACACACGCACTCCACATTTTCTTCTCGTTTGTCTCTTTTCATCCGAAATCTGTTGAAAATAGGTACATGGCTCTTCCAGACTGATTCTGTCTTTATTTGGACAATTGCCTGTGAAGACCACTGGCCTTTCGAGGGTTGCCTTCCGGCTGAGCACCCGACTGCTGACCATGACAATGACCACAGCTCCCAAGTATGTGTTTATTACAACCATTAACAACCCTTCTAATTCTGCGTGCAGACGTATCATCAAGACACGTTAACTCCGCTTGCGATCGCCACCAAGCACCCACTGTACGAGGGCTGACCCGGGTGGGAGTCAAGTCACGCCCCTTTGCTCCTCTGGACTCACGATATAGTTGAGGATTTAGGACACGCCTACGAAAAAGAAATAACAATACAAGGTTGGCGATGCTAAATGCCCGTTAGGGCTATAAGGATGAAGTTACTTACACATTCTCTCCTGTAGGAACCTGAATGTGACCCGAGCCTACCGTGGCCACAGGAATTATGTCTCACTGACAACTCCCAGGAGGTTTAACTTGCAGGCTCCACTAGGAAGGCAGCCCAGTGCTGTGGGGACATAGCAGCAGGAATCACGCCATCTGTCCTGGTCCTTTTGGGAAGGACGTACGTGACAAGGAAGCCATGTATCGATAAATGAAGGGTGCTCTTGTTTCCTCATCTATGGGATAAACATGTAGTACCAACTCCACTGTCTGCAACCCAAGGATGTTCTAAGATTAAGTAAAGGTAGTTTACGAGGTCTAAGCAACACTGGTTCCCCAGACGTGGGCACGGAGTTTTCTCCTCATGTTTTCTCGGGTTCCACCTTTCCTGTTTCTAGTATTGGCGGTCCCGGGTCGAGGCCCCGCAGTACGTGCCCAGGTGGTGCGTGTTGATTGGATGCAGGGACCAAAGAGCGTGATGCTGAAGGACACCAGGAAAGCCGTGAGATGTGCAAACATCCAGAACCACGAGTTTTCTTTTCTAACACAAATCACTGCTCACTAATCTGCTTTCAGTTCCTGTTCTCCTTGTTGGCGTATATGCTCACGAGTTATTAATTCTCAGCCTCTCCTGTGTGTGCCCATCAGGGTTTCCCGACGCTTAATTGAATCCACATATGCCTCCTTTTATTATTTCTGTCAGTGACTCAAGCTGGATTTGCCATAAGGTGACTCATTAGACCAGTTGCCAATTCCATCTCCTGGGACCGCAGTGTGTCAGAGATGCCTCACCACGGCCCTCCTCATCGTCTGCTCTAGGGATGGGGTTTGCCCAGGTCAGCCCACATCCTACAGCTTTTCAGGGAAGCATCTACTCCTGGCTTATTCCTAAAAGGAACAGACTTTCCATTTCCTCATACAGAATTCAGGTCTGGACCCTAATGACTTAAGTTCTTTACTTGAGAAAAATGGGATCGTACTGAGGACAAATAAATACTTGTGATATATCAGTGATAAGTAATGCACACACCACTCGTGACTGAGGACATCACAGGAGAAATAAGGATGCTTATCTGCGGTTGATCATGAGATGCAGGTGGTGCAGAAAGGTTTTGTGGGGGAAAAGGGGGGCGCTGTACTTTAAACTAAGAAAATGTGAGTCTCAGAGAAGCTGAAGAGAAGGAAAGAAGGAGACCCGGGGAGGAACAAAATGTGGTCAGGCAGGAATTCCAAGTGCAACCCCCTTGGCTGTGATGGATCTAAGTGTGCTGCCCAGGTCTACACCAGGATGAAGAACCTGGTCCCCAGCTTTGGGGAGCGCTGCCTACAGACAGTCCTCATGTTGACCCGTGGGGAATTGTCTCGGTGAGTAAAGCTACCTTGCTCACGGTCACAGCTCCTTCCAGGAGCCTTGACAGATCGATGTGGCACCTTCATGTGACCCAGTCCCTGCTTCCAACTCACAGGGGCCTCCCCACCCCAGCTCCCCTGGGGGCTGGCTGAGGGCCACCCACCTTCTTCTGCCCACCTGCTCTCCTCCAACCCCTCCCACAGACCTGCCCTCCCATCTCCGCTCTGGACAGCCTGACCGGCAACATCTCCCATCACGGCCAATCAGACCCCTGCATCCCAGAGCCATGTTTCTCAACATGTGGTCTCTTAACCACCGACGTGAGGCTTGCCAAGAGGCCTGGTGAAAATGCAGATGCCTAGGCCACCCTGGCCCTGTGAATCAGATTCTCCAACAAGATGTCCCGAAGTATCTGTGGTTTTAACAAGCTCCTCCGGTAATTTTGCTGCAAACTGAATTCAAGGACCACGGTTTCAGAAAATGCAGGGTACAAAAGACCAGAAGAGGAAATGTCATAGAGCCTTAATTTCTAAGTAAGTCACCTGCAAGAAATAGCGGGTCCTTCATAAAAGGCTGCATCCCAAAGGCAGCAGCTGGGTGTGCATCCCAGGTCATGAGGGCCTCCTGAAATCGTCACCTCGTTTCCCTTGTTTGCTGCTGACAAGCTCTGCACGGTTACATTTAAGGTACGTCTCCGTGTGTGCACGTTGCTTTCTCCTCACTGGGGTGATCTCTCTGTCCGATGGTCACTCTGCTACCTCCTGCGGGATGGCTGGGAGTTGATGTCGTCTGAGACCGTGTTTTAATCTATTTTGGTAGCGTGTAGGTGGCGTTCTGAATCTTGTCATGAACGTCAAGTGACATAAAACTGAGGGCCGTCAAAAGGCCCATAAATTGTCCTGGGCCCCAGTGATGCTGTGTCCCGAGTCTCCGGTGCCGTGGAGACAGGCCCCAACCCTCTCCCTTCCTATAGCTCATCCCCTGGGACTCCCCCAGTCGCGGGCCCAAACTCTCCTCTGTGGACGGATGGTTGCCGTTCCTTTATTTTACCTCCGTTGTTGGGGAAAGAAGAGCACAGCAGACGTGTCTGAGTTACTTGATTTCATTTGTTCCTGAAACCACTCAGGACTTGTTGGCAGGCGGCTGAGTCCCCCTCAGCCTTTATGACTCTCATCCCTTGCCAGGACTCTGCCCTGCGGTCATTGCAACGTCCAATGAGCAGACCCGGCGCACGTGTCCCCCCGGCCGGGGTGACCGTCTGCCTTTGTCTCTGGCCCCCGCAGCTCCTTCGGACCCCACATCAGGACCCCACTGTACTTGGTGACCTCCCGTGTTAATTTTCCTACCAGCAATGCATCAGAAGGTGATGCTCAAGGCAAGAAAGCTTAGCTACATCTCCTCGCACTTGTCTGAGCTGCTCAGGACAGCGGGCTGGGTCCAGGCGGGTGTGCAGGCGGTGATTCGGGCCCCTGGCATTTGCCTGGTGACTTGAGCCAATGAGGCAGGGCCTCTGGTCTGTTTCTTCATCCATCAGGCGGCTCTGGTCTGGGGTTGGCAACTGGTCCCCCAGTGACATTTATTGGTTCAGGCGTAGTTTGATATGCTGGTGAGCTATGGAGTTATAAATAGAAAATGGTGGTTTTTCCTTTAACTAATGTAAAATTGTTGAGAGGGGAACTTCTTCCAACTTTCCGGAGGAGACAAAAAACAAGACAGCAAGGCTCTAGGGACCAAGAACAACTCCAGAGGGCTTTTGTCTTGTGGGAAGTTAATCCAGAAAATTATACAGAAGAGGCAATAAAGGACAAATAAGCCAAACCAGGTCTTAACAGGAAAAATCGTGTGGGCAAGGGAAGCGAATCTAGACACTTTAGTTCAAAATAATGTGTCTATTTGAAATATCTGACAATTTAGGGAGAAGGACCAGAATTATTTGATTTAATTAACTGGATCTAATCAACAAACTTCGAGGATGTTAAGGAACCCTAAGAATTCTCGAAGAATCTCTGATGACTATATATCTATGAGTGCTTGCGTGCCACCTGGCTCTAAAACAGGGTCCTAAATCCCTTCCTGGAGGATTGTCTCGAGAGAATGTTTGTTTTCCATTTGAGGCCAAAGAGCGAAAATAAACAGGGCATATTAATTCACGGTGGGAACGTAGGGCCCCTGAAACTCAGAAGATGAAAGAGGGCACTTTCTTCCCACCTTTGATCCCGAAGTTAACGCCTTCAGGAAAGCTGGCTTAAAGAGATGCTGATACTGAAGCCAGGAAACAGAGGCCTGTTACCCACACAGCTTGTTTTTACCTGGATGTCGCACAGATCAAATCGTGCCCATCAAACCCTCACACCCCCACCTGCCGGGGTCGGGACTAACGGACCTGGTGTCACCTGAGATCCGCAGCACACCGTGATGTCGCAGTGACGTGCAGGTGAAACGGGCCGGGGCTGGGGCGGGGGGGGGGGACTTGCTTCCTAGCGTTCGCCCATCTCTGTGGTGTTAATACTCCTGAACACTTGACCGCGAGGACTCACGGGCCCTGCAAGCCAGCTCCAGCCACGGCCAGATGCTGCGAAGATAATCAAGTGAGCTTATCATGTGGCCAGTTGGCAAATATTTGTTAATGACTTTCTCCATCCGTCTACTCATCAGACGTTACCTCTGACGGCACCAAAGGCCTTAGATTAGCCCCGGCAAGAGCTGGAATGCAGAGGGAATGGCTTCCCGGAGTCCGATGGAGAGGTCTGGGGGGAGCTGACAGAGCCCCTCAAGAGCGACGGTTGGCTCGCCTCCCGTCACACTCGGGGCTCGGGGCAACGCAAGCCCGCCGGGCTCTGCGGGTCCCCTGGGAGATGTTCCCGGCGGTGACCCCCCCAGGGTAACACAGATCCTGATCTTGTGAAGCTCAGATCCTTGCGACTTTAGCCGCAGATTCCAATGAGGACCCTTGGGGACTGATAACAAAGACAGAAGAGTACCAGGGAAGCGCCAAATCACAGGAATAAAGATTTGGGTGCCTCGGAAGGGAGTGACATTGCGGAGTGGCTCCTCAGCAGGGGGTCCGTTTCAAGGTAAAATCCATCGACTTGCGGGTGACCGTAGCAACCCCCCTTTATAGGTAGCTTCTAATGGGCTAAAGTGTCAGTTAAGGGGAGAAAAACACAAACAATGAAAGCCACACGTGTGGCTACTGCGGATGTTTCAGAAACACGTGCCAGGCCAGTCCTGCAGGCGGGAACGACCCGCTGTGTGCAGAGCTGTGATGCTCTTGGGGCCGAGCCTCCTCTCGCCGGCCCGTCCGAGCGCCCCAGCCTGTAAGACGTCCCGGGTCCCGTTGGCTGCGCGGGAAAAATACGCGGCTACAAATGAGTCACCGGCCCCACAGTGGTCACCTTAGCTCAAGACAGTGAATCCGATGCCAGCCACAGAGAGAGGGTTCTAAGCCCGGGTCAGGCTCCTGATAGGGAAGCATCGCGTCGTCAGGGCCGGCCCCAAAGAGAAGACAAACTTCGAACCGGGAAGAACAGGAGTCAGACAGAATGCTCTATCAAGAGACAGGAATTACTCTTTTTCCTCTGTGGGCACGGTGCTTCATACAAGAGGCTAGGGGGATCTATTTGGGTGTGTTCTACGGAGACCGGAGGACAGCCCACCTGACCCCAACACACTCTTCCGGACGCCACCTGCTCAGGGCATCCCCTTCCCATCCATCTCCCTTCTGGAATATTCTGCCACCTCGTGAATCCCTCTCTCTCATCGGATCTCTGCTGCCTAGGGGACCCAGGGCCTTCCAAGCAGGAAGACCGGGCACAGCCAGCGTATCGATCTAGACCGACGACGTGAATCCGTCTTTATTATTTGTTAAAGTTTTTATTTTTAAATTTTTATTTTATATTGGAGTCTAGCTGATTAGCAGTGTTGCGTTCGTTTCAGGCGTACAGCAAAGTGATGCAGTTGTACATATACGTGCATCTATTGATTTTCAAATGCTGAATCTCTCTTTAAAGCAGAGCTGGCAGGGCTGCTGAGAGGCAGGCTTACTCCTCTGTGTCCTCCCCACACCCTCTCCGGATGGCATTTACTTAATTAATGTTTTTCGTGGGAGGGTCTCACTGTTCCCATATATTTACTGAACTATTCGCCACTGCAAGAGAAAATGATTGTTTTTATTTACCTGAAGTTTGAATATCGTCCATTGTCTGTTTTACTATTCAAAATTCCAGCACTTTAATAATCTTATGATACGTGACTTGAAAATCTACGTATATTCATAATTTTGTCAAATAATTGTTTACTGGGATTATTTCAGTCTGTAATTGTTTCTCTTTTTTCCCCTGTGAAACACACAGCACCCCAACTCCTTTGCTCAATTCTCAGGAAGGGGAAAGGATAACATCAGTTATCCCTGGCAGATGAAAGGAAAATATCGCTCTAACTCCTCACACCGTTCTGTAAAACGCTACTTCATTTGTCTACCTGTTGATCCCTAGGATTTAAAGCTCAACTTAGCGCCTGAGACCAACACTGTGAGCTGTGGGAAGTTACCCTTCTGAAGTTTGGTATTTGGAGGTCAGACGGGTAGAAACGCTCCTCTGAGTCTCGAACCACCTGGGCTAGGAGCACAGACGGGGAAGGACCCCAAGAAGGAGGGTCTCGGGAGACTGGCCGGGCTTCCTGGGGGACACTGCTTTCCCTGCCCTTCCGACAGCATCACCTCGCCTCTGAACGCAAAAGAAAGAAAAAGATCAGTCTGGAGCCGCCAAATGAGGCAAGAAGTGAGGAGGCCTGGCCAGGAGAGAGTTTCTCCATCTTCTGTCTGGGTTTGGTTTGCTTTGCCTTGTGTTTGGATCAGTTGGGTGGGTCCTGGAAGGAGTGAGAGCCTCCGCTGGCTTCAGTCCTAACCCGGACTCCTCGGGCTGGTCTTCCCGGGGGCACATGAGGAAGTTTCTGGAGGCCTGCAGGGGAGGGGCTGTCACTCTGGGAAGAGGGGGTACCCACGGAGGGCCCCCCAGCCCCAAGGAGGGACTTCATGAGGATTTACCTGGTCTGTTTGGTGGGAATCATCACATCTCACAGGCCGACAGATGCAGAGGTTCTTGACTCCAGCCCTCACCTGGGGTCATGGAGCCACAATTCATCACAGCCTCGACCTCTCACCCCCCGGCCTTTCCCGACTCAAAACCACTCCCTTCCCAGAGAGCCCGGGAAGATGGTTTTTTAGAACTGAACCGACGGACATTTCTCAAACACCCCATCTACGGAAGCATCTCCGTCTGTACGCAGGGCACCCGAGAATCTGACCGAGGCCGTCGCAGGCCTGCAGCTGCTGCCCCCCAGCCCCAAGCTGGACGTAAACCCGGAGCTCGGCACCCTTCCCCGGGGAGAGCGTGAAAATCAACCCCACACGTACGGAGCACGTGGCAGCCCTGGCAGTAAATGCTGAGTAAGCCTTGTCTGCCCGAGCAAGCTGACCTCAGAAGTCCTGTCACCAACCAACACAGCCACTTTTTGTAAACAGCCCCCGATCCACGTGGAATTCAGTCCTGAGTGGGTTTCCCGGTAGAATGAGTCACGTATGGTAAGTGCCTGGTCTATCGGTTCAAATTACCTCTGCCTGGGCCGGGGAGCTTCCCTGCATTTGCAAACAGACTCTATCGCCCTAGTATCGCCCTTCCGGCTCCCAGGCAAGATCTCCCAACAGCCCGCTCCCCTCGTTCGCAGCCCCTTATGCTGTGCACAAACCCTGATTTCATATTTTCTAACTCCTTCGCTTCTGAAGAGCCAGAATGTATTTCAAATTGCTTCCAAGTTTCTGAATACAATACGCATTGAAACTAATAAAACAAGCCACATAAATCTCAGAAGGAAGAAAGAGGGTAGTTGAAGAACCCACTGGGGTCAGTGATCTAGCTCAAAGGACAATTAAGATATACATCAACAAGATTTCTGAGGGCCTTGGATTTCAGCTGCTTCTCTCTAACACGTGAAAACCAAAAAGCACAGCGCAGCTTCTGGTCTCCTCGCCTGTGGCATCGGAGCCACTCAGTTCTACGTCAGCAAAGAAAAATGGCTTCGGTGCCGAATTTACCTTCTTCTTAATAGCAGCGTGTTTATTGTTTAAATGCCCAAAGTCAACGTGTCTAGTAGATACTCTTATTTTGTTTTTCCTAAATGCAAGGCAATTGTTGCAATGCAGGCAAATTGGAGAAGCACAAAGGGCGTCGCCATAGCCGCCCTACAAGTCAGTGATTTCCATGGTGACTGGAACACACAGCCGCCAGGAGAAGCGGTATCTTTTGAGAAGCTCACTGCCCTGTCTGGGGATTAAACATACTCCCCCATCACCGGACACCAGCCCCGCTCATTGCCCCAAAATCCAGTCCCTGCTTTGGCCAGTCGCGTGCCCGTGCGCACACGCACAGGTCCAGGGGTAACATTGTAACAGTGACCAAGGGGTTTGTGAAAATCCCACCGGATTCAGACAAAGGCAGAACGGGTGGCTGCCTGCGTGATCTAATTTCACCCCTAAATCCACGGTGTGTCCCAGGCCAGCCCGCTGGGCTCATCGGGGTGTGCGGCGGACACACTTGGCATTTACTCCTCAAGAAAGTGGCCAAGTGGGGGAAGGGATGGACTGGGAGTTTGGGGTCAGCAGATGCAAACTATTATATACAGAATGGATAAACAAGGCCCTACTGTAGAGCCCAGGGAGCTATATTCAATATCCTGTAAAACATAATGGAAGAGAAATGTAAAAGAATGCATACATGTGCATAACTGAGTCACTTTGCCGTAGGGCAGAAATTAACACAACATTGCGAATCAACTGTACTTCAATAAAAAAGAAAGTGGCACAGAGAGACTGGAACCAGACTCTCCTCCACCAGCGCCTCCTGGGACAGGGTCCCTCCTCTGTCCTTTGCCTTTGCTTCTCTTCCATTTGTCCCCAGGACGTTCTGATTCCAGGGTTGCACTGGACGCCAACACTCTGCTTTAGAAGACGGTGGGTTAGTCTTGAGGTCATTTTTCCAGCCAGCCTTTGTGTCTGGGTTCCGACCTCTCCTTCCCACCTCTCTACAGAGGCCCCACTTGTGGAGATGTCCCCCTGGGGCCCCCTTGGGAAAGGTCACCTCGGGATCTACACTGCTGCTGTAGGTGGTTTCCTCTGACATCCTCGGACAAGAGTGTCGGTCCTTCCTGTCCAGAGACACACAGAGTCCACACCTCAGGCCTTTGCTTAGGAAAGAGCCTGAGAATCCGGATTTTATGACAGGAGACTGTGATAGGGTGTCACGAGCCACCCCCATGCAGGGGCACCCTCTCACAGGGACTGATTTTCCTCCAGCACCTCCCTCTCGCCCTCTTTTGACGCTACGGGGTGCAGTGGCGGTAAAGGAGATGCCCGTTTCAAGATCAAGTCTACTGGGAAGTTCTCACATTTGGTTTCTAGTTTCCAGAGCATCCAGTGTTCAGGAGAGGACTTGAATTCCAGGCTACATGATTTTCCCCAATGAACTGGAAGCTGCGTCTGCAACTAGACCATCAGGTAATTAAAGATTAACTTGGAAAAAAAAGGAGGAGTAAGATTTCTGCTTCAAAATAGAAGTGAGGGATGTGGGTGGAATATGGGAATTCCGTGGGATCCCTCCCTGTATTAACACGTTCGATGATACAGTCCTACGTAGAAAAGACAGAGCCCCAGACCCTACAGAAGTCAATGCGGGGGTCACCTGCCAAGAAAAGCACCCCAGCACGTGGCAGCAGTTGGACAGCTGGGTGAGGAGAATGGATGCGCTGGGTACCAGCCTGGAGACCAGCCACGGCCACGAGGCTTCGTGAGTCGCTGTTACCTTCCTTCACTCTTACCGTTTCGTACGATTTAAAAGGCATTTATTTCCTCCTCCTGTTTACTCTAAAAAATCATAGCGTGTGCTGATGTCGGGGAAAGTTGCCCTTTATTCCATGAACTGCCAAACAGCAGCGCAGGACTGTGTCAGAATGTGCATCGTCCAGAGATCCTGGACTCAGAGCCGTGACCCCATGGCATCAACGGCAGGGCAGACGGCTGTGCGCGCCGCTGGATTCTTCTTCCGCGCGTTAGGAAGTGAGCCCGCCGGCAACTGCTGGCAGGGGAGCTGCGCCACGTTACGGGCAGGCCCAGCAGGAAGAAGTGAGTGTAAATTGCGCCGCCGGCCAAGAGGAGGATACCGGGGGCTCTCGCAGCCGAGCGGCCAGCCGCGCCTCCCGGCTTCACTAAGGAAACATCCTACTTCCTGCCCACAGAGCAGCAGGCGCGTGCCCCTGACTGGCTTAACCACAGTATCTTGAACCCCTGGTCAACAGGGGAGTCCGCTGTGTGGGCACGAGCTGAGAACTGGGCAGGGAGTTTGTCTCCCGGGCACCTGCAAGGTGAGCGCACGTGGGCCTCCGACGGTGGCCCCGGAGAGGAGCCCCAGGAACTGACCGTGAACTCTCACTGCAGAGGCCCCGCCCCGGGCCTCCCCTGAGGATTGGGGGTTCAGGTTGCCCCGTTTGGGCCGAGTTCATCGGAGGCCATTTCTATGGCCTGCAGAATAGACCCTAAACGGCCACGCTGGGCACCGCCCGCTGACAGGGGAGCCGAGGCCTTCAGAATTCCAGAGAGAGGAAGAGAGAAGTTTCCTGAGGAACTGGCCCTTCATCCTTAACTCTAGTGCGGCTGAGCCAGACACTTCGTGGTGACCCTAAGTCTTGACTGTGCCCAGAGACATCAGTAAGAAATGGTACTCAGGATGGCCAGACTTAGTCCAACCCCACTTCCGGATTCCTCGTCTGCTTTCGGGGAAGCCCTCTTTAGGTGGACCAGGAAAAGAGCAGCCTGACTAGGGTCACTGACGTCTTCCCAGGTTCCAGAAGTGTAAACAGACGACTTCCAGACTTCAAATCCACCCTCGCGGGCAGCGATGCCTTACTTTCTCTGTAGCAGCGGCCAAGGGAACGAACTTGGAACCAAAAGTTACCAGACCTGATTCTCTGAGCCTTTGGCTGGTCCTTCAGGGAGAATTTCGTAGCGGGGGGGGCACACTTTTCTTCCTTATCTTTGGAGAAAGGCCAAGAACGGAGGGAAAAACCAAGTCTCTGATACAGATCTCGCTATCTTGCACTTTGTGGAAGTAACACTCCTGTTGTCTGTGTCTGGAAGATGGGAAGAGAAGAAACACGGAAGCAGTGAAGACCTGTCCTAGCACCTATCTGGCTGGGCCAGTCCCTGCCTGCCCAAGCCCAGGACTCTTCTAGCGCTAGGTTTCTGCATCCTTTGCCTAAGTCTGGGGGAAATTTTCCATATTTTTACTCAAAGTCCAGGTCTGGTTCTGTACCAGCCCGGATCCTAGACCTGAGTCCCGATCCCAGATACTCTGTCTCTGTCTCGTGCCCCCAGGCATTGCCCTTCCCAGCCAGGGATGCGAGGTACTGAGCCACTTGTGTCCGACCCAGTCAGGACTCTGACGGCACTCACCTCTGCTAGACTCCTCTCCTGGCACGTGTCCTAGAGGAACGAAGGCTTTGCCCATCACCCTTCCTGCCCAGACCCTTCCCATGGCTCAGAAGACTCGTGTGCTCAGGGCTGTTTCCTCCGGAATCCACCCAGGATCTGCTGTGACGTTGTCACTTGCGAGGGAACGGGAGCTGTGGGAAGGTCTTTCCCACCGAGAGGCTTTTCGAGGGTCGAGAGACAACAATACACGCGGCTGAACAAACAGAAGAGTGAACGACTGAATTGGAGAGTCTGTTCAGATACACTGAAAATTCGCCTTTTGTTTTGGAGGCCTTAAAAGCCCCGTTGCACGCTGGCCCGTACTTGCAGCGTGAGGTTGCCGGGGAAAGAACCGTTTTCCGAGTAAAAGTTTCGGTGGAGCGAGGGCTGGGGGACAGCGCCTGTCACACAGTAGGTGCTTTTTGGTGAGTATCTGTGTATTCGTGAGGGAACAGACGGCTCAGGCAGAGAGGCTGATAGGGGAGGTTTACACAGAGCCGGTGAATCTGCGATATTTCGGGGGTTCGGTGTTCACGGCGGTTTAGATGCTTTAGGCGCACGACGGGTTCCGGGGAAAGGGATTTCTCTCCTGTGGGATTCACAGTGGAGACGGAGGAGGCCGGGGGAAGGACGGTTCTCGTTCACAGCCGTGGTGACAAGACTTCTCTCTGATGGTGATGGATATTGATTTTTTTCCTCCTCCTCTTGGCCTGTAATGTCCTAAATCACTTCCTTTGTGCAACTGCGCAGACACGTGGCCTGGCTTCCGCAGCGAGGGGCCCGACGGCTGGGGCTCCGCGGGGGCGGGGCGGCGGGCGCATTAGGAGCGGCGGGAGGACCCCGGCCAGCCCGAGCAGATGGAGCCTAGACATGGCTCCCGTCCTGGGCAGCTTTCTCCATAATGGAATCCACATTAAAAATGATATTATCTTCACTTTTAAAGGCCCTAATGGATGATATTTATGTCTGTGAAATATGTTCCCGACTGAACCGTACGTAGCATATGAGGAGCAGGCCATCGGGCGGGACACAGCGTCACGGCAAAGACAACGGCTGTGGATAAATCTCTTTTCCAACCAGCCAATCAGTAAAATATGTTTTAATACGCGACAAAAGTATAGTTTGTCAGTTTTCCCCACAGAATATGGCGAGTCGTTGAGCTTTAATATGATTTGACAGCCTTGCGATATTTTCTGCCATTCTTGTTCTTAGCAAAGTGGTCTAAAAATGCATCCATAATTTATTTATGGGCCTGTCAGTTAACTCATGAATAACCAGGATGTTTCCGAGGGCATCAAGAATGGAGTCTCCTTCCTTGCTCTGGGAAGTGCTCCCGTCTGTGTCCCGGGGAAGGTAAGTGACAACGACTTGCGGTGCCCTTTGTGCGGGAGGGACAGGAGACACAGGCCCAATCACCCATATTTGCTAGCTCATCTCAAGACTTAAAGTATTACGTCGAATAACTGATGGTATTTATCTAAAATTTCAGAAGCTTCGGATTCTTCTCAATAAGGACTTAATATTTACAAAGAAGCAAAGTTATTAACTGGATACTGAATGAATAGCATTTAACATTAGGACATCTCTGATATCCAAAATGTAAGTAAATAATGATGTTCTCAGAAATTCGAATTCAACTGCACATGACTCCACAGTGAACTCCCAGGAAAATGAACCTGAACCAAGTTCAACGTGTTAATTTAGCTCCACGCAGTATTTTCCCCAATAAGAGCAAGTAATCTTAACAGACCCGCAAAATATTTGCATTTTCAAATATCAAAAAAGGAAGTTGTAGTTTGCTATCATTTTAGCTTAAGTCCAAAAGAAAGAAGAAGCCATTCATCTCTGATTCTGGCCATTGTTAATAACCAAGCCAAATCACTAATGACTAGCAACCAAAAACGACCACAATTATTAATGAATCACCAAATCATTAAAGGTGAATGAAAGTTGGTGTCAAGCTACCCCGCCCAGAATCCCAGGCCTCTGCCCTGCTTGGCGGGCGGACCAGGGCTCCGGGCACTTGGGTGCGATGTCTGCTTTGCTATTTTAACAGTTAGGCATCAAAACCTGCACATTTGCTTGAACTCAGACCTGTTGCTTTAAAGATCATTTGCACACACACAATGGTGGACTGTAGGTAGGTGGACATCTTTCTGCAGTCCTCCACGAGTTCAAAATCAAACACGTCCATCCCAGTTCAGTGTTAAGAGTATAGCAACCACAGACACGGCGCAGAGAGGTAGTGAGTCTAAAATCTACGTCATGTGCACCCTTCACGCATAGATGCCAAATCAGTGAATTGATAATCTATTAGAAAAGCATTCAGTACCCCAGGAAAAAGACCGTAAGAAGTGAGAGGGAAGAAGTGACATTTAATTAAATAAGGACCAGAAGGTACGGAGAGATGCAGGCTTTCATTGCATGTACCAGGTGTCGTTGAATTTCAGTATGAATCTATACCACAGCACAGCCTCTCTTTGATTGAGTCGGGATTTACACACCAGCTCTGAGTGTATTAAAGTGGTGATTAAAGCATCTTGAATGATTCACTGTTTGTTAACCCTCCCGCGGTGATCAATTCCAGCCTTAAACTTGGCTCATTCTGTATTTCTCAGCCCCATCGGGAACAGTAACTGGTTTGAGGAATCCACTCCCCGCACCCTGACCAAGCAAGATTTCTGATGCTGCCGCTAACGGTGAGGGGAAGAGCCCACCCAGGGCTGGGGGCCTGCGTTACCCGCTTTAACCCTCAGAGCAACCCAGGGTCGGTGCCGTCAAGATCCTCATCTGTAAGATGAGGAAGCTTCGCTGCCTTAACCCGCGCTGTCCTCACAGTTTGTAAGTGACAGAAGGATTCAGCCCGGGAAGTTCGCTTTTGGAAGCTGCTCCCGTCAGCGCTGCATTCTGGCCTCTGAATCCCATATTAGGTGCGGCTATAACTAATGGCCAGGGGAGAAAATTCACAAGCAGTGGGTTTGCAGATTTCCACGAGGGTCGGTGGGTGCCTGCTATAAAGAAAAGCAGCATCGTGGTCAACACACAACTTTTAGTTATAGTAAGACTGCACACGTGGGACAGGTGAGTTACAGGCTGTAATAAAAGTGAACGATCACGAGCATATATATACTCTTGCTCGTGCTGAAACGCTTAAATGACACAGCCTCACACCTTGCCCACGCTGGAGTCTGCAGTGGTTATTTTATTTCATTTTTCGATGTTTTTGGCTGCCCCGCGCAGCACGCGGAATCTCCCCGACCAGGGATCCAACCGGGGCCTCCGCGGTGAGAGCGTGGAGCCCTAACCACTGCACCGCCGGGCAGGTCCCTGCAGTGGTTGCTTTAGACTCTGTGGAAATCTGCCGAATTCACGATGCTTATTCCTCTGCTGAGAAGTCTCCTGCAGCCCCTTGCTCTCTTCAGGAGGAGAAGAGTTCCTGGGCCGCGCAGCAAGGACCCCCGTAACCAGGCCTCCCGCTTTCCCGTGGATTCTTCTTCCACTGGCCTTTGACCTCTCTGGCTGCTGGACACATCCGAGGCCCCTTCAGCACACTCCCAGCATCCTCTACCACTCATTCTGAATTCTGGTCTGAATTCTGCTTTTCTATCAAGCCCTGCCTGAAGACATAATGAAATAGGCGAAAAAATTACATCAGCCTCTTGTTGGGTTGATTCTCCTGTTATCAGGAAAAGCAGATTTAGGGAGGGTCGTCCACTAAGTTGATGAAAGGAGAGCCAGGATTTGAACCCCGGTCCTCGGAACCCAGAGCCAGGCCCTCACCCTCTGTCTTCACTGGGCCCACGGCCCACTTCCCCCAGGAGGGCTTCTAGGCCGTTGGGGCTTAACCCCTTCTTCTGAATTCATGCCACTGACGAAGGACTAGACAGGCAGCCGCCCCTTCTCCGGGGCCGCCCCCGTGGGGATGCCCGCTGGACAGAAGCCCCTGCAGGATCGCGACGCGCCTCCTCTGCAGGGCACCTGCCGATTCAAGAGTCTGGTCTCAGAAGATGTACCCTGAACTCACCCAAGAAAATTCCAGTCTACAAGTTCAGTTTTTAGTAGTCGAAGAGTCATCTGCTACTTCCAAGATTACCCTGAAAGCCAATATTTCAAACTCCCCGTTTTCCGCCCCGCACTCTGGAGCCAGGCTGCCTCTGAAGGCCCTGTTTGGTGGGGCTGGGACCCCGTGAACAATTGTCAGGACGCTGGAGGGGACCCTGGAACTGGCTAGCGGGGCCTGGACGCCATGATGTCGGGACTGATGTGCGTCTGCGGGCAGGGACGGAGGGGGGCCCTGGCGCCGGGGTTTGGCGGGATGAGTGGCCCCCCTTCTCCCCCAGCCGGGCCTGGACCACGTGCTGTGGCCAGAGGTTGTGGTGTGAGCGGCTGGGGGACGGAGCTACTGATGGCAGGTCGCCGAGGGGCCGGAGGGGGGTGAGAAGGTGCCGGGTCAGGAACGGCCCGTGAGGTACAGAGGCCGGTCCTCCAGCTCAGGATCGCCGAGGGCGGCGCTTTCGTTTCCGGAAAGTCCCAGGCGTGGAATTCGTCTCAGTCTGGAGGATCTCAGCAAGTATTTGCTTTGGAAGGAAAAGGTATTTTCTGATTAGAATTCAGGTGAAATTTACCCTTGAGGGTGACTTATTTGGGCCGTTGGTGGGGAGGCAGGTATAGGGGAAGGATCGGGGGAAACAGGAAAGCCGAAATCCATGCTTGACGTTGGCATTCATTAGCTGCGTGACCGCAGTCGCATCATTTAATCTTTCTGTCTCGATTTTCTTATCTGCAGAGGATTATAATGAATAACTGCTTTATCCATTTCATAGAGCGATTAGGGTGTAAATGATCCACTAATTACATAAGTGCTTTAAAAACTAAAGATCGGTGAAAATACAAGGTGGGATCTGCATGTTCATTGTATCATTGTTGGGATTTATTCATTCACTTTCTTAATAAGCATTTATTAAGTGGACCATAGAGCAAAACATCAGGGTCATTTTGGGGAGAGCAAATTTAGCCGCCACGTTCATATAGACGTTTCGTATGCGCAGGCTGTGAATCTAAGAGAGGAGGTCGTGTCTTCAGGGGCCGCTTGCCTGTGTTTTCTGGGTTCAGCCAACAGCTCGTTAAAATCGAGACTTTCTAGGGGAACCCCTGTGATGCTGGCCAGAGGTAGCTAATCGTTAAACGGCCAGGAATTTGGAGAGCTGGTGGTAAGCCTTCCCTAGCCTGAAATTGGTGGTGGTAGAGGATTTACATCTTGGAAATTGGCCAGTGAAACAAATAAGGGCCTCCCTTACCCCCGCCTCCCCACCCCCAGGCCCCAGGGCACGCTTCCCAGGCAGAGAAAAGAAGTCTGAGGACCTCCTAGGCACGGGACAAATGCTTCCTGGATGGATGATTTGCCTTCCGGTTTCTTTTCTCTGAATGGCTGACACAGTGTGGCCCCAAAGTTGAAGAAAATCCTTCTGAGAGGCAAGACACCATGTCTGACTCAATCCCTCCAAATCTTCAACAACTCTCTCTTTTTTCCTTTTAACAGAGAATTCTTCTCTCTGTAGTTCAGGCCTTTCCTACCTCATTTTCTCCCTGGACACGTGGCTGACCCTCGTCTCTATTCTCGGGTAGGAAGCCCTCTGCATTAGAATTCTCCCCTGCTTTCTCTCCCAACCAGTAAAACTCAGCTATACCTTCACCCCAGAAATATTGACTGAGAACCTCCAACGCAGCTCAGCATTTTACACTAAGCCCCATGGAGAAATCAGGAGATAGAGAAACATTTCCGTATTAGAGGAGTTCAGAATTGGTTGAATTATTAAGAGACACACACAAGGGGCTTTTCCTCATTGGTCACATTTCCCAAAGCTGTAGTTGTGTTCGGGGGTCTTCTCTGTGGCCCTCCAGAGCTCTGCTGAGTGCCTCCCACCAAGATAGGAATGGACTGGCCTGTGTAGCTTGGCCATCACGGAGAAAGGCCACGGGTCCAGAAGCAGAAGACCCAGATGTGAATGCAGCTCTACCACACCCTGCGTAAATAGGAACAGGTCCAGGGTCCTCTCCTGTTGATGCCCTCAGATGCAGTGTGGCCCACCAGCCCTGACTCCAGGCCTGACCTCCGACCCCAAACACCCTGAACGCCAAACATTTTTCATACTCATTTGATGGTGAAACTTGTCCTGAAGTAACAGGAGGCTATTTTTAGTCCTCATTTATTCCACTTAATGTGAATATTCATCTTTCATTGCAGAAGTCATCATGTGCTTGATTCTAGGGTACTTCTCCACATCTCCTGGGTTGGTTGCATAATATTCATTATGTGCACCTTATTACCTTTCGAAAATCTGGACCCTCTGCGTTTTGAAACTCATCTGGCCCCCAGGGTTTCAAGTACCAAAGAGTGAGTCCCCACTGGATGCTGTTTTGGGCACCCCCATTGATGGTTCGGGTCTCCTTCACACTAGGTCTCTGTCTGTCACTGCGTCCCTTGGAGGTCTCGTCACCCCAAGCTCAGCACCTGAGGTTCCTGAATCTGTAAGATTTCAGACAGAAAGAGGGAATCAGCCAAGGACTAAAACACTCATTAAGAGCTTAACACCTACACCAGAGAAAACAATAATTCAAAAAGACACATGCACCCCAATGTTCACTGCAGCACTACTGACAACAGCCAGGTCATGGAAACAACCTAAATGCCCATCGACAGACGAATGGATAAAGAAGGTGTGGTTCATACATACAATGGAATATTACTCAGTGATAAAAAGGAATGAAATTGGGTCATTTGTAGTGAGGTGGATGGACCTAGAGACCATCATACAGAGTGAAGTAAGTCAAAAAGAGAAAAAGAAATATTGTATATTAATGCATACACGTGGAATCTAGAAAAATGGTACAGATGAACCAGTTTGCAAGGCAGAAATAGAGACACAGATGTAGAGAACAGATGTATGGACACCAAGGGGGGAAAGTGGCTGGGTGGTGGGATGAACTGGGAGATTGGGATTGACATGTAGACACCAATATGTATAAAATAGATAACTAATAAGAACCTGCTGTATAAAAAGTAAATAAAATAAAATTAAATTTTTTTAAAAAAAGGAGCTTAACGCCTACAATATTTGGTCTCCACTGTTCTGCCCACAAGGTCAAAGTCTCCTTGGCCAGTTGGTCAGTGATGGTCTGATGTCGCAACACCCAAGAAGACAGGGCAAGTCCAATGCAGGTCAGTTCCAAGGAGACATTGAAAGTATGACACAAAATGATGGATTTCAAGTCAGTCAAAGGGGTGTGGAAGCACTATATCCACGTCATAAGCAAATCCACACACCTCACAGATGAGGACATCGTGGAGCTCAAGCAGTTAACGACCAGAAAGAAGAAACTGTAAAAGATGGCAATAAAATACGCATGTGAAAGAGAATGATTTAAACACAAAATTTTAAAGTAATCCCGTGGGAAAGCTGAAGCTGCTCTTCATTCTTGTTGTTTTGTGTGCTAAACAGTGATTCTCAATTTACATTCACGGTATGGAGGTTCCCTAAAAAAACTACAAACAGAACTACCATACGACCCAGCAATCCCACTCCTGGGCACATACCCTGAGAAAACCATCATTCAAAAAGAGTCATGTCCCACAGTGTTCACAGCAACAGTATTTACAATAGCCAGGACGTGGAAGCAACCTAAGTGTCCATCAACAGATGAATGGATAAGGAAGATGTGGCACGTATATACAATGGAACATTATTCAGCCATAAAAAGAAACGAAATTGAGTTATTTGTAGTGAGGTGGATGGACCTAGAGTCTGTCATACAAAGTGAAGTAAGTCAGAAAGAGAAAAAATATATACCCTATGCTAACACATATATATGGAATCTAAAGAAAAAAAGAAATGGTTCTGAAGAAACTAGGGGCAGGATAGGAATAAAGATGCAGATGTAGAGAATGGATTTGAGGACACGGGGAGGGGGAAGGGTAAGCTGTGACAAAGTGAGAGAGTGGCATGGACATATATACACGACCAAATGTAAAACAGAGAGCTAGTGGGAAGCAGCCGCATAGCACAGGGAGATCAGCTCGGTGCTCTGTGACCACCTAGAGGGGTGGGATAGGGAGGGAGGGAGGGAGATGCAAGAGGGAAGAGATATGGGGATATATGTACACATATAGCTGATTCACTTTGTTATACAGCAGAAACTAACACACCACTGTAAAGCAACTGTACTCCAATAAAGATGTTAAAAAAAAAGTGATTCTCTTTTGATAGTGTTATGAAATCCAACTGTGAAGTAGCCAGTGTTACAACATGCTACTATGCAACTTTGTCGGGAAGATTATGACATAATCAACACTTGATTCATTTTTAAAAATTAGCCTATAATTAAAATTAGAACATGTTTTATTAGCTAGAAGAGAGTAAGTATTTTCATATTATTAGTTTCATATTTTTTTCCAGACAGACTGCCAATCAACTCTTTGTTTTTACTAATTACCATACAATTTTGGTTTCTGTCTTAACTGAATACATCCTAAGTGGCCCGTTCCCAGGCTGCCTGACCTTGACGATAGGACCGTCTGCCCATGGCTACAGCATGGCCCCCTTTTCAATATCCCTCTCCTCCTAGAGCTGTATCCACATGGCTAAACCGCCACGTAGTAAGAACGCCCAGGTAAGTGCATCGGCAAACTCAGCCCGGCCAGCCAATGTAGTAAAGGTGGCAAAGGCTCTGGACACTGGTTGACACAGGGGATAAGGAATGCGCAGCCTGCTAAGTCGTCACACACCTCGTGGTGAGAGATCCAAGCCCTTCTCCAGCACGGGTTGGCCCCAGTTGCTCCAGACGTCCCCCCCGACCCCGTCTTTGACAGTCACGCCCAGAAGTCTGCTTCCACCTCCCTTTCCATCGCCCTTGGGGCTGGGTCTTACCTCTGGAGTCATACCTAAGAAGCCTGACCCTTTGTCCCACGACAGCCTTCAGACACTCAAAGGCACCTTCCACATCCTCTACACACCTTCTCAGTGCATATCGTTCAACTATTTCTCCCGCACGTTTTCCAGAACCGTCTCCATCCTGGTTTCTCCATCGAGGCACTGTCTAGCTTATCAACGTTCCTCCTAAGATGTGGTCACCGGAACCGCTACAATTCTTTAGACGTGTTCTGAACTGCCTCAGTCTTACAAAATGAATAAGAGAGAACAGACTGTAAAAAAATATTCTGGGGAGAATTTAAGTCTATTGGATAACTCACATTGAGGTCACAGACTGTTAAAATAAAATCTCCTGCAAAATAATTTTCCCTCTTATCTTTTTAACCTTTTTGGTACAGAGCTAAACTTTTTTGGACCCAACTTCAGAATACAGTATGGCCTCCTGTTCTGTTTCTTCTTGTTCCTTTCAGTCACTGTTATAGGCTGCTGAGATGTTGAACACTTTCCCTCTAATAGGAAATCTGAGGAATACACAAAAGTAGAAACAAGGAAATGAAAATGACCCACAATATCCCATTAGTAATAACTCCCACGATACTGTAGGATATTTTTCTAAATTTCTCTCTTTTTCTCTCTGAGGCAAAAGCACACAAAACATATAATAGATGCGTTATACAATATATTATTTACTTGATAATATACAGTGAATATTTTCTCACATCATTAAACATTCTTGTTTAAATGAACATAAATAGTTTTTAGAGACATATCCCAATTTACTTAACAAAGTCCTTATTGTTGGACATTTAGATTTCTCTACCTGTCACGTAGCACTCACTAATCTGCAATGAACACCCTATTCATAAATTATTCTGTGAACCTCTGATTATTTTCTTAGTTTAAACTGCTAAAAGTGGAATTAGTGCATGAAGACATGGCAACCTTAAAAGCTCTCGCAATCTTGTTGAGACTGGATTAGTATGCAATATGTTAATTCTGTATCATTTACATATTTGATAAATATTCTGCAACTTACGCTAAGTGTTTCAACGACATGGGCTTGTGGTAGCTGAGTATATCTGATTTTATAGTTTTATCTGCATATTTTCCTTTTATCCTCCCATTTCGGTAACTATAGAACACAAGGGCTACGTATTATCAGCCTGTGTGTAATGGTTTACGGAACTCGTCTGATTAGATCCTTTCAGCACCCTGGCTGGTCGCGATGATTATCCCCATTTTTTCAGTGCACAGCAGAGCTCCAGAGACTTAACTGGCTCAAGGTCATGGTTAGTGATGGGGGAGACAACCTTCAAACGGAGGCTTGTCATACTCTCAACGCTTGGCTTATTTCAAGTCCTCACGCGTGCATACATTTAAGCCCTGAGAGGTGAACCGTCACTGACGAGTCCATCAGGACTTCTGAGTCGCCGGCTGTGTGCATCTCACGCTCCTCCCGGTGGCGCTCCTGTTGTCCTATTTCTACCTCTGTTGTCCTATTTCCTGTTGTCCTCCTGTTGTCCTATTTCCTGTTGTCCTCCTGTTGTCCTATTTCTACCACAGCTGTCAGAGCATATGGGATGCACTCTGACCGCAGGCTCGGCGGCCACGGCTCACGGGCCCGACTGCCCCGCGGCACGTGGGATCCTCCTGGACCGGGGCACGAACCCGCGTCCCCTGCATCGGCAGGTGGACGCTCAACCACTGCGCCACCAGGGGAGCCCCACATAGTATTTCTGTTTAATTTTTTCAGACCCGCCACGCTGTTTCCCCCAGCAGCCATTTTACATCCTCACCAACAGTGCACGAGGGTTCCAGGTTCTTCACATCCTTGTCAACACTTGTTATTTTCTGGTTTGTTTTTTGTTTTCTTTTCTCTCTTTTTTTTTTTTTTTGTGGTACGCGGGCCTCTCACTGTTGTGGCCTCTCCCGTTGCGGAGCACAGGCTCCGGGCGCGCAGCCTCAGCGGCCACGGCTCACGGGCCCAGTCGCTCCACGGCACGTGGGATCCTCCCGGACCGGGGCACGAACCCGCGTCCCCTGCATCGGCAGGCGGACCCTCAACCGCTGCGCCACCAGGGAAGCCCCCAGTGACTTTTATAGCTCCTCTGTTTCCTTAAAATTCTCTCACTGCAGTCTTCATTTAGTCCATTCTGTTCACTCTTTTCAATAATAGAGCACAGAGGGTCTGGAATGGCCACAGGGATGGACACAGCGTCACCCGCCACCTCGGGCCTCGGGAGGGTCGGCTCCCGGGGCTGTTCCTTCGCCAGAGAAGCCGGCCGGAGAGTCTGTTTGTTAACGATGTCCGCGTAAGCTGTGACTGGTGTGCTGGACGCTGTGATTTCACTGTACCCACCTTGAGCCCCCGAGGCTTCTCTGCTACTCCCTCCAGGGTAAGTTGGGGGACGGCTGCAGCTCTGGCCGCCGTCGCGACCCCTGACCCGGAGCCCCAGCCGACACCGAGGGAGCTGGGGGCACGCACCAGAGCTGTCTTCACGTCCTTCCAGGACGCCTTCCTGTTCTTTTCTGTGTGGTAGACACACAAGGAGAGAGAGGACTGGGACACGTCCAGGAGAAAGCTTCCTAACAGAGTTACCCCGGGCGTGAGCTCAGCAAACCAGACCTTCAAGAAGGGAAGCATCCCCCAGGGGTGCTGCGAGGACAGCCGTGAACGAGGCAGGAAAAGGGGCTCCATGGGAACGCAGTCTTGCCAAGAAAGGCCTGGTGTGGGGGGATAAGACGGCTCCAGGAGAAGATACCGGATGGCTCTGGAACCTTGCGCTAACCTACGATGTAATCTGAATTACAGTTCAAGACTTCGGTCTGTTCAGAACTCATTTGCAAAATACTCAGCTGGCGTCCTTTTCTTATTTCAGTCATCTCCTTCCTTCCCTCCTTCTGGCTCCTGCTTTTCTTCTCACAGAGCCTCTCCCCCCCCACACCCTCCTCTGCCTGCCCCTCCTCCTCTCAAACCTGAAGTCTGCCGGGCGTGGGGGTCCGGGGGTCATGGTCGAGGCCGACGAATCCAGCTCTTCTCCACCCTGCCCTTCGGGGACCAGTCCCCACACCGTGGGTACAGATTTCACGGACTTTAGCACGACATTGACAACAGTAGGGTCGGTGACGCTTTCCTGAGAGCCGAATGTTAAAGCTGTCACGCGCTGAGGCTCTCAGCTCTAAAGCACGGGATCAAATCGACACACTTCCATTTCTGGGAGGCTTTCCATTCATCACTATTAACAGGTAAAGACTGTCAAAACAGATGAGCGATGTGTACCACTGAGAACGACTCATCAGTGGGAGCTTTGACATTTTAATCTTCATCATTTCAATTGCTGGAGAAACGAGGCCACGATAACCTAGAAATTGTAGGCACATGCACAGCCTAGGTGACAGCTCACCCGATGTGTGTGACCTGTGCACACATGTGTGTGGGCTTAACTAGCGCGCTTCCAAGAGGATTTCCGGGTCTGGACTGGAGGAGGTGCTATATGCAGAGCAGGGCTGGGGCACCCACACCTCCTCACCCCTGGGCTTGTCCACGGCCCCAAAAGACGTGTATTTGTTATACTTTCCACAGGAGCACAAACTCTTGAAGCTGTGAGCTGTTGGCACACAACGTTTTAAAAAGTCTGAGCCCTCCTAGGGCTCAGAGAGGATGAGATGGACGGATTCACGGTGCAGGCAGAAAGTTGCTGAGTGTGTGAAAGCATTATTGGATTTCTCTGTACACACTGGTACTGTCTAGTGGGCACAGATCCCATGGTTTATGCGTCCTTTGAAATGTGGTGCTGTCCTGTTAAAGGCAACACCTGGATGGATCGTTTCCCCCTTTCTAACGTCGGTATTGCCTTCGGCCTAAAAATGACAGGTTTAAAGACTGTCATTAGCCTAAGTTGCAAACAGATTATATGTTGGTATAATAAATGTTTTAGTTTTTCTTTTAGTATCTTCCTCTAAATGGGTATCAAACCACACTGAACCTATTTATTAAGGCTTTCCTCTGAAAGATGCCCTGGTAAGCGAAAGAAAACCTCTCTCCTTATCAGAGGCCAAGGGAGGCTCCTCCCAGGCTGGAGGTGGAACGGGAGCCATGGGGCTGGGTTTGGAGCCAGGCGGCCCTGTCGGCGGTACCCCTCACCCCCCAAACACATCCTGCATCGCCCCATCCTGTTCACTTTGCTCCTGCGGCTCCAGAAACGTTACTGCCTCCTTCCTGCCTAAAATCCCATCATTCTTAAAAAACCCTGCCGCTGTGGGCTGAATCGTGTCCCTGTCCCCTAAATTCATATGCTGCAGTCCTAACCCCTGGTGTCTTAGAACGCGGCTGTATGTGGAGATAGAACCGTTACCGAGTTGATTCGGGTTAAATGAGGTCACGATGGGGCGTCCCAATCCAGCAGAACCAATGCCCTTTATAAGAAGAGGCTCGGCCACGTGAGCACACGAGGCAAGTGGCCGAGGAGAGAGGCATCAGGAGAAGCCAGCCCTGCCCTCATCTGGATCTCAGATTCCAGCCTCCGGGACTGGGAGACAATAAGCCACCCGATCTGTAGGTGCTGGTGGATCTAAGAAACAAAGACACTGGCTAAATGACACTGCCCAAGTGGTGCCATCCCGGAGAGACAGCCTGTCCAAGGCACACTGATGTCCCCAAGAGCACCTCTTAACCATCATGGTGACCGGTGTCAGCCCCCAGGCTACCAGACCCCTTTGAGGATGGAAACTTATCTTTCCTAAGCCCAGCACCCTGCACGTTACCAGTGCTCAACTCCCCGGGGAGGCGGGGTGAAGAGGCCCAATCCCACCTCCCACTTGAAGCCCACACACTGCCCCCCGCCTGGACCTCTGTGGTGGACAACACCAGCAGCCACCCGGCCGACCCGACACTGGCCCCTTGGCTCAGGCCTCATCTCGACTTGCAGCTGGCGAGCTGTGAGGTGTGAACAGAAAGGAGAAAGCGCGGGGTCAGAGCTCCCTCTGCGTCTGCACGGCCGCAGCCTGGCCGCCGGCACACGTCTCTCTGCTGCAAAGCGGCTGAAATGCTGGGGGGCCGGGGGCTGTGGGTGAGAGGCCGGGCCAGACTCCCTCCAGCTCGCTGATCTGGTGGGGGACGCTGCGCCAGAGCAGGGGAAGCGTCAGACACCAAGGCAACCGCATCCCACAGAGTCTATTCAAAACACGGAGGTGATCACGGACTATTGAGCAGAGTTCCCTGTGCTCCACAGCAGGTCCTTGTTGATGATCTACGTTATATACACTCGTGTGTGTCTGTTAATCCCGATCTCCTGATTTATCCCTCCCCCCACTCCTTTCCCATTTGGCAAAACCCTAAGTTTGTTTCTGAAGCCTGTGAGGCTGTTTCTGTTTTGAAAATAATATCTGTGACACTTTGCTGCACACCTGAAACGAACACAGCATTGTAAATCACCTCGACTCCAACATAAGAGAAATAGATAAATAAATAAAGCACAGAGGTGAAGCGCGTTTGACCAGTTTTAACCGCAGGGAGGAGACGGTTCAGCCAATCACAGCGTGATTTAATCTTAATTTAGGGTCCATTAGAAATGGAATCACCAGGGCAGTGCGTTAAGTCAACGACTGCCCATTGATTAACCACAAAGTCTTAGAGAGTAATTATCCGCCTCCCAAGGGTGGATATTTATCAAAGTGTAATTTGTTGATTCATCGCCCTTCTGTGAGCTCTTCACTTTTTCTTGCCTTCTGTGGAGTGAGAGGTCCCACTGAGGATAAAATCTACGAGTGAGAAAGAAACTGTTCTGGAAACAGGCATGCAGACACACCATTTTTCTGTTTATTGATGCATCTGCCCTTAATTGTAATGGTGATGTGTTCAATTGTGTCGTGTTTGGAAGGCAGCTCATCAGGAAGGTGTGTCAGGGCCGCCCGTCAGGAACACGGGGGTTCTGAGTGGGAACCACCGGGCTGCTGACTCGGAGGCAAGACGGCGCAGGGCGAGAACATTTCCTTCTGTAGTCGCACTTGTTCTCTTCTCTCTCTCTCTCTCTCTCTCTCTCTCACACACACACACACACACACACACACACACACACGTGCTCCTGCACACACACACACACACACACACACACACACACACGTTTCCTTTCCATTGGATAAGAAGTAGAGACGTAGGCTAATCTTCTCACAGGAGAAAGCTCACTCTCAAAGTCTAAAGCAAAGTTATTACCAGTGGAAAAATGTGCTTTCAGGCGTCGTCTGGGTTGTGGACAGCAAGACGCCCCCCCAACACGCCCCCTGACCTCTGCCCTTTGCTCCCTGGCAGACACCTCGGTAACAGTGCGTCCACTTCCACCCCTGGCGCCATTGTTTTCTGTCCGCTGAGTGGTGACTCTGTCGGCTCAGAGCCACGGAAGCATCGAAGCCTTTCCCGGGGGACGTCAACCTATGAAGCCAAACAGCGGTGCCCAGGAAGGTGTGAAGCAGATGCGAGGCACCTGGGCACCTGGGTCGCTCACTGGCAGGAGGTTCCCAAGGCTTCTAGAAGGTTAGGGGGCAGAGTCTCCAGCCGGCACGCGCGCTGGGGCAGCTTTCTAGCCGCTGGTTTCCACTGGCAAACGTGCAGGTTTGCATGGAAAGTCATTAATTATCTCGCATTTAATCATCTATTTTAAGAGTTTCTGTGGGTCGGATAATTAAAGATAGCGGATTTTACAGGGATTTTACTGGAGGACATAAAATCCCCAGCCATGCACCCAGGCCGACAGCACTTGTCTCAAGGCTCTTCGAATCTGTCCCTAATTGTGACAGAACATCCCGGGCTTCCTTTGAGGCTGGCCTCCGACCTCCCTAGTCTCTTGCTGCCTTCGGAACCGCTCCTGGGCTCGAAGAGGGTCTCAGGAAAAGCCCTCAAGCGTCTCTGCTCTCACGTGCGGGTTCGAATGCAAGCACGGGGCACAGGCAACCCCTCCGTCGCCGAGACCAGATGAAGACCGCTGAACAGCAAGAAAGCCTGGCGGGGTCCTGTTCTCCCCTGAAGGGTGAGAGGCGGGCCGATCTTGGTGGGGCAGCCACTTTCAAATATGGTCCTTGGTGGGCCCGGCCCCCCGTTCACGCCCTGGTGGAATCTCTTGCCCTTGAGGGCAGGCTGCACCTAGTGACTGGCTTTTGCTAAGTAAAACAAGGCAAAACGAACAGGATGTCACTTGTGTGACTAGGTTACAAAAGACTGTGGCTTCCATCCTGGCGGCACCTCTCCCTGTCAGCCGCGATGCTTCGGTAAAGCAAGTGCCGCGTTGGAGAAGCCGTCGCAACGGCCCCGAGGAGCTGAAACCCGCCGCCCACCCCGCAACCTGCACAGTGAGCTCGGGGGCGATCGTGCCCGGCGGAGCCTCCACGTGAGACACGGCCCCACGCGGCTCCATGACCGCAGCCCCGGGGGGCCCTGGAGCCGCTCAGCGGTGCTCGGACTCCTGCCCACGGGAGGTGTGAGACGGCAAGTGCAGCTCTTCCAAGCCACCGGTGCTGTGGTAATTGGTTACACAGCAGCAGATGATTAACACGCCCAGACCGACCGGAGCCTGTGAGTCTAATGCTCCCTTACACTTTCCAGCGTGATTATTTTTCAGAGGGACGAGCCTCTCGGTGTAAGTGTGATGTGCTCAGCAGTAAATATTGAAGCCCAGTTTCCACCGTCGACAAAGAGGAGAATATGCCTCTATTGAAAGCAAGACATTTCCCAGCCATTCGTATCTGTTGATCATTTACCCAGTCTTGGTAATCATTCACCCAATTTACGGGTCCCTCAACTTCTCAGAATCCTCTATTTTGCCTGGTACTTGCAAATAGGTTACTTCTGGTCTTATTTATACCACTAGAGGCAAGGAAAGGAGAGGAAGCTCAGCTCAAGCCTCTTCTAGCCATCGGGGATTCGGACAAAGGCTTAGACGGTCATGTAGAATATCAGGAAAATACTGGTCAGCGAGAGGCTCAACCAAGGTAAGAAGGCAGATGCAGAGCAGAGAGGGAGGAGATGAAAGACACCAATGAAATTCAGTCAGCCTCCCGGTTCACTGGGGGCTGGGCCTGCTGGGATCTCTGAGGCATGACTCCCTTTTCATAAGCCCAGGGTTCCATCGCCAGCCTCTTCCGGTCCAGCGGGGAAGAGGAGCTGGAGCGGAAGGTGACAACAGCTTGACCTGACGGCTCACTCCCTCATCTACAGATCATGAAATCCAGGCTACAGAAGAATCGCGTCTGAGAACCTAGCTTCAAAATATGCAAAAGCAGTGAAAACAACAGGCCTTTGCTTACTCATCTGCAGGTGTTCCTATATTCCTGGAACTCCAATAATGTAAATACAGTTGTCTGAACAGAGCAAACCTTAGAGGCCTGCCGACCGCAGAAATATGTCCTGCGGAACCTAAATTATGCAAGGCAACGCCCCCAAAGGAAAAGCACCCCATTTCACAATATGACCGGCTTTTTAAATCTAGTCTGTTCTTTTCCTTGTATTTTTTTGCCTTATCGTTTTTTTTTTTTTTTCAAAAAAAAGCACGATCGATATCTTCTCTTTCTTCGACTCTCCTCCGACGTTCTGGAAAAGAACTGGCAACTGGGAGGTGAGAGCTGTAAATCCTGGAGTCTCCCTGAGGTGTGTCGCAGCTTGCTGCCTCTTTCTTCCTTCTTGTTTTAGTTTCCATCTGAAAGGACCGTCCAGCACAGGTCTGCTGTTTCTGCGCGATTACGAGAGAGTCCTTGGATCCTCCCTGTGTTTTCTGAAATCCCGTAAGTATACATAAACCCGCACGGAAGACACTCCGGCGGACCCTCGTTGACGCCCCGCCTTCACAGTCACGTGGCTGGGCCCGATCTCTCGTGGAGCTCGGCTCACACCGGCATGTGCCACTGAGAACTCAAGTTCAAGCTCTTCTACGCTGTGACTGGGGTTGCCTTGTGGAGCACGACATGGCCACATGTCTGCTCCTGCGTGGCCACAGAGAGAAACCAGGGAGGGATCAGGAGACGAGAGCTAACTCAAGGGTTCGACTGAGGCAGGAGGTCAACAGATGTTGAATTCTGGGTTTTTCAGGACTGACAAAAAAGTAAGAATAAGACAGACAGAAGCCAATTCTGCTTTGAGGGGATTCGACAAACCAGAGGAACTTGACCTTTGGTTCTAAAGGCCTACTGAGGAGCTTGGAGGATGAAGGACAAAGCTGAAGTAGAGGACTTAGGAGGAACTCTGCTCCCGTAAACGTTTACTGTCCTCACCAAACGGCTTCAGATGAATTAGGAGAAACACCTCCTATAAGACTCGACATTTTCCGTCTTGAGCAGGAGGGGGCGAAAATATCTCCCATGAGTTTTCAAAACCAAAAGCCACCCTCAAACATTCTCAGGTTTGCATTTCAAATTCACATGACCAGATGGTCCATGAAATCTCAAGCCAAGATTCTGGTTGACTGGGATCTGGATTTCGTAACACATCCAGGCATCTGAAGAAGCCACTTGAGAGACCAACCTTGAAGCCAGGCCTCAGAAAATTCCCACAAACGAAATCCCAATAAATGTGAGCTCACACTCGAAAATGCACAAGGAATGAGTCGCCATGAACAAGACACCGCAGAAGGGGCTCACACAGAGCATCACCTCTGCACAGACTTCAGTGACTGGGATCTCCAGACACGTGGTCGCTCCGTTTGGCGTGGAAGGATGTTGGATCAGCCCGGCGGTAGTACCGGGCGTGTTAAGGAGTGTTCCACATGTACTTGCAAAGCACAGCTGACGAGAACTGTGGACTGAGTGCACGTGGGGTAAGAAAGACTGAAGTCAGAGATCGTTGTAAGAGTTTGGGCCTGAGCGTCCGGAAGGATGGACTTGCCATTTCTGAGTGGGGAGACGGCAGAAAGGAGGCGGCTCAGGAGCGAGGGGCGTCCGGCCTCTGGGCCGCCGTGTCTGCACGACGTGCCTGCCGGACACACAAGTGCTGATGCGGGGAACACAGACCACAGGGGGTGGACATACGGGCTTCAGACATGATTTTTATCACCTTCAGCATATAGTACTAAAGCCACGGGACCAAGTGAGGTCACGAAGAGAACAAATGTACACGCAGGAGAGACGGACCCGACTGATTCTGGGAAAAGGCGACTTTCAGGCACCAAAAGATGGATAGGAACTATCAAGGGAATCCGAGGACTCGGCGGTTTGGGGACGTTTGTTGCATGAGGAAGAGCAGTGTCCCTGGAATGGGGGAAGGGCGGACGGCGGATTCGAGTGGATTTAGAAGGAAGTGGGAGAAAAGGAAGATTAAGACAAGGCAAGCAAAGTGTTTTGCAGAGATTTGCTACAGGTGAGGGCAAAGCGGCAGCCGCTGAAGCTGGGTGGGGCAAAGGGGTTTTCTTGTTAGGACGCGACAGGGGAGCGCACATATGGCGGCTGATGGCAAAGATTCTACGAGAGATGAACGATGCTGACGGAGAGCAGAGATGGGGCAGTGGCTCTGTGGATGAGCAGGGGAGGAGGGCTTTCACGTACACGCAGGGGCTTGACCTTGGGTAGGAGGCAGGACGTGTGATCCCAAATCTCGGGGAGAAGGTGGTTATGTGCGTACAGATCCCCTTAGGCTGGGCTGGAGTGTTGGCAGAGGAGAGGAGGGTTCGAGATAAAAGGAGAAAAGGCCAAGGAGTCGTCCAGGGCCGCTGGAGGGTGGAGCGAGCGATCAGGAAAACACAGTAGGGTTGTGGGACGGCCCTTGAAGTTCATGGTCATGCCCCCAGGCAGCAAGCGTCAGGAGCTGGAGGTGCCAGAGGAACAAAGCCGAGAACAGAAGGAGCCCAGAGAGGAAGCCAGGTGGGGAGCAGCTCAACCGGGATGGATGGTCATGAGATCACGTAAGGGAGCGGGGAGAGCAGAGCCAGGAGGAGGTTGCACGGGAGCTGAAAAGATCTGAGGCTTGAAAGAAGGACAAAGGAGCCCTCTGGACACACGCACACTGGTCCCCGCGAAGAGAAGTCAAATAACAGAACAGAAAAATATTTCCAGATGTAACTTAAACGTGCCAGGAAGAAAGCAAACCTTGACTCCACCTCTGAAATGTCGCACAAAAGCTAGGCAAGCAGTGACATATCGCAAAAGGTTAACAAAGAGAAGACGTGATAAATACCCAAAGCACGACCTAAACTAGGCGTCCCCAGTATTATCACACACCCGTGGGTTAAGCAAAACAAATATGACAAACTCCTGTATTTAAAGGAAAAGATGACACCACGGAAGCACACCTGCAACAGTGATTCGGAAACCGTGAAAGTAAAAGGATGGGCAAAAAAATACCAGGCAGATCCAGTTCACGTGAAAAAAGAAAAAAAAAGAGAAAACCTGCAAAAATTACCAGGACTATATTCTGCAGAAGAGGAAGGGGTGAGAACTCATCTTTTTAGATACTCTAACCCCTGTACAGCTACAGCTCTTCAAACTGTATTATACTGGAACATAAATAGGTAAACAGATCAATGTGACAGAATAGAAGGTCCACTAGCAGAACCAAATATATAAAGAATGTAATGAAGAGCAAAGGTAGAATTTCTCCGGTGTTGCGGTGACTGGGTTGCCATCTGGAAAATAAAGGAAGTTAGAGCACTCCTCACTCCTTACACAAATATAAGTTCCAAAATGGTAAAAGTGTTACAAGTAAAACCCAAACTATAAAACTATTATAAGGAAACACGGGGTGAATGTTTTCAATCTTAGAGTATGGAAGGCCTTTCCAACTATGACACAAAATTCAGAAACCATAAAAACTGGGAAATCCCACTCAACAGATATAAAAAAAATGATCTTTGGAAGGAAAACTTAAAAATACAGTCAAAAGACAAATGCAAACTAGGGAAGTAGAAAATATTTGCGGGACATATCATAGAAAAAGAGATAATTTTTGACCTACAAAGTTTTTTCAAAAAGTCAAATATCACAATGGGAAAAAAACCAACAACACAATAGAAAAAACATGGTCCTTTTTCTAAACATGCAGAAAAAGAAATCCAAAGAGCTCTTATGCATGTTAAAAGAAACCTGGTATCACTCAGAGGAAGGGAAATGTAAATTAAGAATATAAGGAAATAATTTTTAAAGGCCTGTCAGTCTGTCAAAGAGCAAAGCACCTGATTACAGGTGAGGCTGGTGGAAGATGGGGAACCAGGCCCGTCTGGGACTGTCACCACAGTCAGGGTGTAAATGGATACAGCGTCCAGGGCAGAAAACGTGGTAGCATCTATAAACGTGAAATTCTCTTATACTTTCACCCAGCAATTCCACTTCTAGGAATTTATCCTTCACACGAGAATGGCATATATACAAATATCCTCAATTCAGCACTGACTTTATTTTATTTTATTTTATTTTATTTATTTATTTATTTATTTTTGTGGTACGCAGGCCTCTCACTGTTGTGGCCTCTCCTGTTGCGGAGCACAGGCTCCGGACGCGCAGGCTCAGCGGCCATGGTTCATGGGCCCAGCCGCTCCGCGGCACGTGGGATCTTCCCGGACCGGGGCACGAACCCGCGTCCCCTGCATCGGCAGGCGGACTCTCAACCACTGCGCCACCAGGGAAGCCCCAGCACTGATTTTAATTGCAAAAGATTGAGACCAGCATAGGATACAGGTTCAGTGTATGTTATAGCTATGCAGTGAAATACTGTGCAGACGTTTAGAAGAATGACACAGCTTTAGACTCCTTATATGAAACGAAGTTCCATTAATTGTTAATTTTTTTTTTTTTTTGGCTGCGCTGTGCAGCATGCGGGATCTTAGTTCCCCGACCAGGGATCGAACCCATAACCCCCTGCGTCAGGAGCGCAGAGTCTTAACCACTGGACCACCAAGGAAGTCTCTATAATTGTTAATTAATTGTTAATGCTACCATATAAGAAAATCTGCGGGACATATTGGTAGAGAAGTATATATATATTTATATTTATATACATACTATAGAGAACAGTATGGAGGTTCCTTAAAAAACTAAAAATAGAGCTACCGTATGATCCTGCAATCCCACTCCTGGGCATAGATCCAGAGGAAACTCTAATTCAAAAAGATGCACGCACCCCAGTGTTCACTGCAGCACTATTTACAGTAGCCAGGACGTGGAAGCAACCTAAATGTCTGTCGACAGATGAATGGATAAAGAAGATGTGGTACATATAGATACAATGGAATATTACTCAGCCATAAGAAAAGAATGAAATAATGCCATCTGCAGCAACACGGACGGAACTAGAGATTATCATACTGAGTGAAGTAAGTCAGAAAAAGGAGTATCATATGATATCACTTATATGTGAAATCTAAAACCAAAAGATACAAATGAACTTATTTACAAAATAAAAACAGACTCACAGACACAGAAAACAAACTTATGGTTACCAAAGGGGAAAGGGGGTTGGGGGGGGATAAATTAGGAGCTTGGGATTAACAGATACACACTACTCTATGTCAAATAGATAAACCAGGTCCTACTGTATAGCACAGGGAACTACACTGAACCTTTTACAATAACCTATAAGGAAAAAGAAACTGGAAAAAAAAGAAGTATACACATATGGGGCAAGAAGAGTGTGTGTGTGTGTGTGTGTGTGTGTGTGCGCGCACGCCCGTGTGCCCACGTATGTGGAAGGGTCCAACAGCACGGTTCCAGGGAGGGGACCAGGTGACGGGGGTCAGAAGTAGAAGGGGAAATCCTTTTCACTCTATATTTTTCATAATTTAAAATTCTGTACCTAGGCATATGCTACTCGAAAAACGCTCAAAACATAAATTAAGCTACTTTTGAGAAGGGAGTCCATCAGAATTTCTGGCGGTTCTGGAGGTTCTGCATCCCGGTTGAGCGTTCGGTGAGAGACTCTGGACGAGCGCGGCCTCATCAAATCTCTGTGTCACAGAACATAACCAACCCTGGACTGGGTTCAAGTCAGGCTTCCTTTTCAGTGGGGCTGAGCGGCCCCTCCACTAAGAGATGGTCACGTGCATGTCGTAATCAATTCCTGGCCAAAGCAGCTGGCTCCCACTTTAGAGGAATAACAAACACCCTCTTCTGTCCTACGTTTTCTGTGAATTTAGGACAGGTCTCTGAGTGACAGGGCACCTTGAGTCCTACCTCGGTAGGGGGGACGGGGGGAGGTGGTATTTTTGATAACTTCTCCCCGTTTGCTATTCCGACATCTGTCTCTCAAGCTAAACGAACTTCCTTTCTATTGAGACAATGCCTGCTGACGCAAGCCCTGGGACCCCTCACGAAGTCTCTGTGTCTTTGCTTTCCAGGTACCTCTGCCCTCTTGAACCAAACCACCGTCCTGTGTGACGGGAGGAGCTGTCACTGTGGCTTCCCTCAGGAAGTCTCTGGACCACTCTTGCTGTTCACTTAGCCTCAGATGAGGCAGATGAATGAGAAAATCATGCCCCCAGTAAAACCCCTGTAAGCGTTTCCGTGATTGTTTCCAGATAGCTGTGAACACTAGTGAAAACACGGGTAAACTAAAGATTTTGAACCGGCTGTAGATGTTCCTGGTGGGCGAGGATAAAGCCAGAAGGCGGCTCGGCGTCATTTGTGTCTTCAGTACGTTGTCACAGGCTGACGGAAGGGCAGGTGTGCGCTTGAGGAGGCGCTGGGATGGAGCTGGAAGGCTCTTCGGGTACCAGGTCAGGACACCCGGTGGCTGGACCCGCGGCGGGGGGGACGGGCTGCGTGACCCTGTCCATTCTGGATGTTTCCCAGTTGTCCCTCTGTTAAGCGCAAGCCACGGAACGCCGCCCCCTCTCCACTCTCCCTCTCCCCCTTAGAACTGCTTTTACTGAATTCCGTGGCACGCCGTCCCTGACCCCTTGTGGGTGCGGTGACAGTGCCGTGCAGACCGAATAGGTGGCTGCGTGATGGCGCTGGCATTGGGGGTGGGCCCGGGGAGGCAGGCCGTCAGTCGGCACCCTCTCGCCAGCCCCGGGGAAAGGTCCCTGACAACCCCTCCTTCCCTGAGCCGCCGGGGTGACGTCGGCCTCCAGAAAAGGGGAACTTGGGGAAACGCCACAGTCTCTTTCTATTTTGGCTGTTAGTGCGTCAGAACTCAGTCTCTGACCCTGATTGTGTAAGATCTATGACATATGTTTGTGTCCTGCCCTGAACGCTTCCCCTTGTCCGGAAATACGAGTGAGCGTGTGCACACCCGCACCCACGCCGACACGACACACACGTGTATTTTCCTTACAGCAGTTTTCGATTAAAAAGGATCGATCTGCCCTTTGGGGGGAAACGTGGGGTTCTAGTTACCTGAGGACATGTCCCCATGTCCCTTGTCCCCAGCCCCATACTCTGCGGCCCACGTCACAAGGAGGATCGGGGAGGGACTGGGCAACAGAGCTCCAATCTTCCCACCGCGACACCCGGGACCCAGACAGGTGCCCGGGTGGTTCAGGTGAGGGGAGAGCCACGCAGCGCGAGAGCAGCGGGCGGACGCAGACACGCCTTCCCTGAGCCCGAGGAAGCAGATGCTGGCCGGGGACCAGGCGGCTGTTCTTGCTGAGTCTGAAGAATCCCTTCAAGAGCTGGTAATGAGAGATGCTAAAGCCCGCGCTGATTACAGACTGCAGCAGAATGCAAACGACAAAGGGGACGGCGCCGGGGAGGCAGCAGCGCGGTGCAGCCACACTGCAGGTGGGGAGGGGAAGGGGTGGACCGGGGCAGGGAGACCCTCCGGGACGGACGTGGGCCCGGCGGAGCGGAAGGCCCCCGGGCGGAGGGGCGTGCGAGGGTCCCGCCACACCGGGCAGGTTTGCACGGGAGTCCAGACCATCACGCTTGGGGAGGGAGAGGGCCTGGCACCAGGAGTGGGGTCTCAGCCTGCCGGGCCTGGGGGAGGGGTCCGGGGAAGGCGCGACCACCGCCAACAGGGCCGGGGGGGCCCGCGAGGGGACGGGAGAGAAAACACTTGGGTTTCTGCCTTGCAGATGTTGCCGGGGTGCCAATGCCGGTCCCAGGGGAGCTCGCAGGGCCCTTCAGGAGAATGTTTGGGGCGGGAGGCGGGCAAAACGAAGGAGAAAGTCGGCCAGAGGCAGGGTGGCCCAGCGGGTAGGGCCTCGGGAAACGGGATTCGGGTCTCTAGCCACTGCGGCCATCCCGTGAGTGACTCGCCCATCAGCAGACGACAAACACAGACGCGTTTCCGCCAGCTCTGACGTCGGAGGCGGGCTCCCTACTCTCCCGCGCCGCAGTGCAGACGTTCACCCGGATACTGATACTGAGGGAGAGGCTGATACCAATACTAACGCCAGGACTGTACTGGTTCTGATACCGACGTTAGTACGACCGCGTACGCGCGCACTGGTAGCTGATGTTCGTGCTGATGTTGACCCTCATAGCTAGTAGCAATGTTTATGCTAACGTGCTTCCTAATGCTCGTCCTGGTACCCATACTGACCCCGATACTGCTGTTGATGTTATACCGAAAGTAATCCTAACAGCTAATGCTGATACGAATGCCTGTGCTGACACTGTATTAATGCTAATTTATATTAACTGCATTAATACTAAGAGCTGACGCTAACGTGAACGCTAATGCATACTAGCCTCAATACCAACGCCAGTACCAATGGCGACTGCCGACGTGAACCCGCACGCGAACCGCGGCTATAAGCCTAACACAGTCACTGCGTTAGCCGTTAGCACTACTTTTAGTAAATCGCTAATGTGCTGTACAAGTGTGAAAGCATTTAGTCTCCATGACAGCCCACGACGGGGCATACAACTGTCATCACCCCCAGTTCACTGATGAGCATGGGGACACGGCGGGGTGGCAGCGTGAAGGAACACCCGGAAAGGGGCTCTCGGGCGGCGCAGGGGGCAGCGACCCGGCCAGGGCGCCCTCGAGCCCCCGTCCGTCTTCCCGCGTGGACAGGCCCCAGGCCTTCCCAGGGCGTCCTCGCAACCGGGGGGGGGGGGCACGTAGCCCAGAGCCCGTCCTGCGGCTTCTGAGCTCCTGCCCTGACCCCCACCCGCTCCGCTGGGGCCGCTGACCAGACCCTCTCGCGCCGATCGGCCGCTTCGTCTGGGAACCTGTCGGCACATAAGTTAACGTGTCGCTGTGTTAACTTCTATTTACAACTTCATAAAATCGAGATACAAAAAAAAAAGAAAGGCAAAACCAGAAATGAGAATCATGGCACCTGGCTTGGAAGGACCATATTCAAACGCAGCGTTCGGTCGCTCTCGGGTCCCCTGACAGCTTCACACATAAACAGACCAGGCCTCCCGGTCACTCGGGGCGGGGGGGGTTGGTGCCGCCCGGCGCAGCCGAGCCCTGTGAGCCCGTGTGTCCGGGTGGGAGGACAGAGAACGGGCCGAGGGCCCTTGGAAGCGTCGCCGTGGAGACAAGCGCAGGCGGGAGGGCAACGCCGGGACCCGGTGCTCCTTCCCCAAGTCGACTCGCCACTCGCCTGCCGGTTAACGGTGCCTGACCCCTTAGCGGCAGAGGTTTATTTCTTAACCCGGAACGTTTCCGAGCCCCCGATAAAATGCTACGTTTATGTGCGAAGCTGTTGAAGCTACAGCCCTGTCTATTCGTCTGTTAGGAAAGGCAGAGCCTGGAGTCTCTGAGCTGCCCTCCGGTTCCCCAGGGAACACCTGATGGGGACACTCGGAGGAGGGCGGGGGCCGGGCTGGGGGCGAGCGCACCTGCTTCACACTCACCGGGGAAAAGACAGAAGAAAACGGAAACTCGCATTTTGCCGGGGGGAGGTAAGGAGAAAATCAGTGGGGACGGTGATCTTGCTCTCACAGCAAACCCAGAACGGGGCGCGGGGGGCAGGCGAGGCCGGATCCCTGGTTGCTGGGCGCCGGGGGACAGGCGTCAGCCCCGCAGCGGCCGGACCTCAGCTGGCTCCCTCGGAGCACGAGGGCCCCTCGCTGCCCCGGACACTCAGCCCTCCCCGCGGCAGGCCCGGGGCGTGGGGGGCACCTGGGGCGCTGGCTGGGGCCCCGGGGGCCGCCCACTGGTCCACGCGTCTCCATACGCTGCCCCCGGAGGCTGGGACTCGGTTCGTGGCAACCGCAGGGCGGAGCGGGCGGGAGGCGGCTCTGCCCATCCGGCCCCCCGCCGGCCCCTGACCCCAGCGGAGGTCACGGTCACGGTCACGGCACTCCTCCCGCCCAGGCTCCAGTGTGGCTGCTCAGAGCTGGCCCCCATCCCCGAAAGCTGCTCTGCTCCTCGAGGGCGAGCGCCTGTCCCCGTGTGTGTCTGTGTGTCTGTGTCACTCGCGGACACGCCTGACGAGGGCGGACACTGGCTCCCCGGGGGCCGTCTGTCGGGGCCCGCGTGGGAAGAGCCTCCACCCGAGGAAGAGGCCGGGCTCTCACCCCCAGATGTCCACGGAACGCTGGTCCGCACATGCACCGCGAAAGCGCTGCGTCATCTCCCCCTGTTCCTGGATTCTGCAGCAGCGCGGCGCTTAGTACCCACGTCCCGGGAAAGTTTCTGCGGTGAGGAGAGCACGGTTTCACTCTTCCCGAGGTGAGAGAGTTCATTTTAGGTAAAGCCACGCCACCCAGCCTGATCCGCCGGAGCTGGAGCTGCGCTGATACTGACAAGGGACTATTTTCCTCAGTCATGATTTAGGTCACAGCTCCCTCAGATTGGCTATTGCCATGGCAACCAGAGCCTCTGCCTTTGCACAGGGACGTGTAACACTCTTCCTCTAGGTAAAGGAACATGCAGAATCCTATAAAAGGTGCCCGGCTGACACGGAGCACGGCCACCCCTGCACCCTCAGCCCCCGGAGAAGAGGTGTCAACATCATCTCGTCTTGCTCAGGACCCGTTTCACTTCCTAAAGATTAAAATGTTAAAAGCCATCACTTTCCTGGGGGGCTCCTGGAACTAAATATAGCCCGTGTTCCATAAGGTCTCGGAAAAATCAAATTAATGTAAGATTATCAAGGCTCAGAGCACGTGCCTCTTCCCCGTGGTTTGCTGAGGTCTCTGAGTGAACCTGGGCAGGAAGAAAACCCCCAGCCATCAGGGCCCCCTCCCCGCAGCCTGGGGTGCACGCCCGGCCGCACCCCCCCCAGCTGAATTTTGAAGGGCTCCCTGTTCAGCCGGTGGTGACGGAGCCCCGTGCTTGCCAGGAACCCGTGCTGCTCAGCTGGGCCATCGCACTCAAAGGCGTCTAGCAGTTACCTGACTGATGCCAGGAAGCCCTCACATGAGCAGTGCACGTGATGCACACCTGGGGGCTTAGGGACCAGAGCCTAACACCCCCCCCACCCCCGGCACCGCTTCTCCCGCAGCCCCACCGAGAACCACGTCTGTGCGAGCGCCTCCCAGCCCAAACCTCGCGTTCCATTGAGAAAACGTGGAACCGGTCCACAAAGACTGCCTGACGGCTCTGGCACGTGGGGCCCCAAGAAACACCTTCCAGAGAGCAGGAAGGTGGCCTCAGGGATGCGAACGACTTGGGGAAAGGAGGCTCCCGGGCGCTAACGAGAAGGTCCCGATGGGAGTTCCCAGTAACGTTTACCACGTGCTCACTCGTAACGGCCCCATGAGAAGGTACAGTTACCTTCATCTCCGTTTCAGACGCGAAAGCGCAGAGAGGCACGCAGGCAAGCTAGCAACACGAACTTGATGTCCCAGAGCGCCCAGAGGTCAGTCAGTGCCGGGAGAGTTGCGGGACAGCTCACGGTTCCTGCCCCGGCGGACACGCCCCGTGCGCCGCGCTCCTCCACTGCGGGGAGGCCTGTGGCCGTTACGTTCTGCTTTGTGGCAAAGGAGACGGGACAGGGCAGATGTAATTAAGGCCCCGATCCAGCTGCCAAAGGGAGACTGTCCCGAGCGAGTGGGCCTGGCCTGACCCGGGGAGCCCAGGCCGACCCTGAAGAGGTAACTTGAAGTCAGGGAGCCTCTGACTGACCCCGAAGTGCCCCGAGCGCCCCACAGCTGCGAGGAAGTGAATCCTGCCACCAATCACGCGAGCTTGGCCAGGACCCCATGCCCCGCCTGAGACCCCCGGCCCGGCCCAGACCCTTGAGTGCAGCCCTGAGGCGCAGAGCCGTGTCCAGCTGAGCTGAGCCCAGACTCCTGACCGGAAGGAACGGTGAGGTCAAAAATGAGTGCCGTCTGCAGCAGCATTGTGCGCGGTCGGTCGTCTGTTACGCCGCGACGGAAGCCAAACACATTTTGGGCCTGACACCGAAGCGCACGCTCTCAGGACTGAGATTTAACTGCTCCCCTCGATGTGGGGCTTTCTGCAAACTGGGGCGGCCCCTTGGTGAAGCAGCTGCCCTGCCGTGTGACGCGCTCCGTGTTTCTGAAGACGGTTAAGAGAGGCTAAGAGACAAGCTTGAACTTCTATGGAAAGAACACAGCAGTCGGAAGATTAGAGCATCTCCAGGGTACTGTTTAATTCGGGTTTTATGGTACTTTTGAGAACTAGCGTATAATGATAATTTATTCATTTGAGAAACTCAACTTTATGGCTCCAACCCTTCCTATAAAATTCAGTCACCAGAAGTCATGAAGCTTAGAAGCTAAGCTAGACCTCGGCCCCTGAGACGGGCTGCTCGGTCAGTATTCTTCAGTGCTTGTATTAGTCAGCTTTGCTGCAATAACAAACAACCCCCAGATCTCAGTGACTTGTCTTCCTTAGGTTGTGTTGGCTGCTGTGGCTCTTTTCTATGCAGTTTCATTCTGGGATTCAGCCTGAAGCAGTGGCCCCACCCCGCCCCACCCTGGGACATATGGTCCTTATCACCTGGGCAAGAGCAAGATGGCCAAAGCCCACCAGCTCCCACCCACATGCCGCTGGCCCAGTGGGGTAGGGGGCTTATCCCACCTGCAGGAGGACTCTGCACATCTCTCAGGAATACAAACTCCTCTAACGGGGAGTGTGAACGGTCACTCGGGGGCCACACCGCTGACAACAGTATGTTTACAAGACTGCATGTGTCATTAATTCAGTGACTAGACACTCCTGACTTCACTGTGGATTTAATTATAAATATTCTTACACAACCTTTCTGCGATTTCCATTGACAGTCATTTTCATGGACTGACTGACTTTAAGGTTAATTGAGAATATTCGATTCCTAGTTCTGCTTTTTATTTACCTTTTCGTATTTCCCAACTGGTGAAAACTGCCAGGGATTCCTTATAACTTTAAAATGGTCATAACGCTAACTTGAAAGTTTTAAGGACATCTACTCTATAGTGATAGAGGGCCATGATCCAGAAACCTCCACTAGCTCAAGTCGCTGAGAACTCCAAGGAAGCGAAGACAGCCTCTGGGCAAGCAAGGCTGAGGTCCGAGATGTCCTGCCCCAAGTTTACACACTTGACTGTAAGAGAAGCTTTCACAGGCTTTATGCAGACCCTCCATAACTTCATTTTACCGAGAAATAAAACAAGCCTTATTGTCCTGTTTCCTCCATTACAACAGAACTACAGTGAATTAGGAAAGAAGGCAGGCCCAGGGGCAGACCATATGATAGATCATCTACCAACAGATTAACAGTAAGAAAAGAGAAAAAACTGTAAAAAGTAGCTTCAAGCCTCAGAGAGCAAAGTGTCTGAGATCATCTCACATACAGGAAACTAGCCCTGCGGCTTCCACCGCCAAGGTCTCAGCAAACACCGATGAGCACATAGCCCAGCCAGATCTCAGCGAGGACGGTCAGTCAGGGGCTACGTGTGGCGGGCGCTACCTTTGAGCCTCTGGTGTTCTAGGAGGTTGGGCAAACGTTGGTGTTATCCATAGGATTTCAAGACAGAAAAAAAACAAATCAGCAAAACAAACACACAGATGTCGAGGCTCTAAGATTTGAGATCTTGTAAAAGGGCAAATCTTGCCACGTTGAAGACATGGATCATTTGCGGAAGAAAGACTAGCCCTATAAGGCCGCTGGGAAGGCCGGGGGCTGGAGAGTCATCAGCTCAGTGATTGCGGAGCCCTGGTCCTAGCGTCAAGCAAGTGAAGCGGGCAGAGGGCCAGCCGAGAAGGGCCTCTTGCCAGAGTCAGGGGGTCGTGACTTTATAGAGAGCCAGGCCCATCAGAGGTTTTCTACCAGAAGAGTGACATGATCAGATGATATTCTTAAAGGACAGCTCCGTGATCAGAGTGATGGGTAAACTGGAGAGGGGCCGTTTTGCAAGAAAGAGGCGAACTGGAAAAAGCTACTGAAACACTCCAGGACCCAGAGTAGGTGATGGACATGGGAAGGAGAGACTGGGCCCCAGACATATTTCTCGCAGAATCCACAGGCTTCTGTGGGAGGAGAATAGAGGCAGGAGTGAAATCTGACCTGAGATCTCTCTCTCTCTCTCTCTCTCTTTTGTTGTCGTTGTTGTTTGGTTGGTTGGTTTTGGGCCGGGTCGCGTGGCGTGCGGGATCTTAGTTCCCTGACCAGGGATGGAACCCATGCCCCCTGCAGTGGAAGCGCGGAGCGCTAACCACTGGGCAGTCAGGAAAGTCCCTGACCTGAGATCCCCTGAGGCGCGCAAAGAGTGATGTCTTGAATCGTGATAGAGACCCGGGAGGTCCTGAAGTACCTGGGGGAAAGAGGATGACTCCAGGTTTGTTAACGGTTTATTTGAGGGGCTGGTGGGGCCGCTCACATGGACGCTTCCAACAGGAAAAAAGGTCAGGTTTGGAATTCAGGAGGGACAGCATTTCAGTAATTATGAACACATAGAGATTTGAATAGAGACATCAAATCCAGACAGAGAATGGAGACATCCAGAGGGGACCTGGAGAAGAAGGATGAAGGTAAATCGGGGGCCCATCCAGGTGCTGAGCTAGTGATGTCAGAAGGCAGGCGACCCGAAGTGCCCACGTCACTCGCACGCCTGCCCCGCTGGCCCCCGCTGAGCTCGGCGGCACCCCCCACCGTGGCAGCAACCCCCACTGCTCTCCCCGACCCTCCAGAACGGCAGGTCACCAGCACCATTTCTGCATCACTGGCCGGTGGCCGCTCCGTCGTATTTGGCTGTTTGGGACTTGGGAGGAGCCGTGTTCCAGCTCCAGCCCCCGGTGTGGTTTGCCTGTGAGAGAAGGCAGGACCCGGCTGGCTCAGCGCTGCCGGGTCATCGGGTACACTGGTGATCCAGGCAACGGGGCCTCCTGCACAGAGGTCACAGAGCGGCTCCATCCCAGTACGGAGAACCACGAAGACGCCCCTGACCTGCAAGGAGATCACTGAAGTGAAGGAAGGGCTGGGCGAGCCAGCAAGGGTCGTGTAGATGCCGTGAGTGGAGCAGATGAAAGTCCGAGTCCCCAGAAGTCCGAAATCCAATGCAGTGACGGTACTAAGAGGGCTGGGAGCGCTCGCCACCACCCGGGGAGTGACAGAAACACAGCGATGTGACAAGGCAGCCCCACGCCCGCCAGACGCAAGCGAGTGGAGACGCGGATAGGGAAACGGCTCTGCTGGAAAACTAGCAAGTGCGGCGGGAGAGAAAATCAATGAGGGACGAGAAAAGGAGAAACCCGTTCTGAAAAAGTGCCTAAAGGTGGATATTTTAGCTCTAGTTTCAAAAGGCAGACGTGCACGCTTCAGCTCCGAGACAGGGCGCAGGTTCAACAGGCAGAAACTATGGGGGTGGAAAGAGGCTCGCAGGCGGAGCGCTGGGCGGAGGCGGGGCCCCGGGGCACCGGTGGCGGCCCTTCAGCCGCGGAGCCGCGCCTGGAACACGGCGGGCCGGGCGAGCGAGGCGGGGCTGCGGTCCGGCTGAAACCAGGGGAGCGGGGCACCGACTTCGAGGTGACCAGGCGCACAGCCTGTGTCGGTCACAGAGCACCGCAAAGCAAGCGACCTACGGCGACAGGCCCCCGTGGCCTCCCAGTTCTGGAGGCCAGACGTCAACATGTTGACGGGGCTGCTTTCCTCCGGGGCGGTGAAGAAGCCTCCGTTCCACGCCTCTCCCCGAACTGCAGGGGGCTGGCTGGCATCTTTGAGGTCCCGTGCATTGTAGAAGCACCACTCCTATCCCTGCCTTCACCCTCCCAAGACGCCGTCCTTCTGTCCCCGTCTTGTGTCCAAATTTCCCCGGTCTGTGAGGACACACCAGTCATTCTGGGTTAGGGCCCCACCCTAATGACCTCATTATAACTTAACTAACTACACCTACAGCGAAGCAATATCAAGGAAAAGGATCGACAGCAGTAGCCAGTCTCTGGCGCTGTCTTTTCCAGATGCTCCCCCACTCCACCCCCCAGAATTCCTCTCCTTCCCTCCCCCTGGCCCGCCCCTTCCCTCCCCCCAGGCCATCGCCCAGCTCGGCGGTCTATCTGGGCCATCTCCCACGAGAAACCCACATTTATGAATCCCCTGTCCCTCCGCTGTTCCTGTTACTTCCCCGTTACAGTTTCCAGAAAAGTGTCAATACGGGACTCCAGAATATCTGAGTTTCCATCGTCTTCCTGTAAGGTTTGTATCTTAGGATGAAAGTTCGATAAGCATCGGTGAATGCTCGGCCTACGGAGGTGGTTATTCCGTAGCTGCAGGTGAGGTGGAGGCGGTATCAGGTTTTGGCCGCTGAGATCAGGGCACCGGCTGAAGCCCTGGTGCCCGGGACGCTGGTCACCAGCGACCCTGAAAACCGGAAAAGGACACAGAGGACGGGCTTCTCGCGAGAACCGCTGTGCCAGCGCCGACGGCGAGGCGGCCCAGGGAAACGCCGGCGTCCCTCGAGGCTGTCAGCTTTATCCGCACAAGAGACACATAATAACAAGTTGAAAAAATGGAAATTAAAACTACCATAACAAAGCTATTCTGCGCTTATTGAACTAAGAGATACATTTGCGGCCTGCTCTGGTTTCCAAATCTAGGCTGGTCCCCCGAGAGCAGAAACAAGCTTTTGTTGGTGTGTCAGGACGGTCTTCCCGAGCGCGGGGACCATAATAGGGGTGATTGATATTCATGTGCTGCACGCGTTCCGCTCGCCTCCCCGTTTCATTCTGTGAAAGCAAACCGGCACTTAGCCGTCTATTCACAGAGATGACGAGTCTATATCAGGCCTGGGGCTGCAGAAGGAGGGATTCCTGTGCCATTTCCATACGAGGGATGTTCTCTGCAGGCCGGAAATTAGGAACCTTCCAAACTAAGAAGCTGAGAGTGTAAAGATACCAGCCAGACGGCCAAGGGCACGCTCACCACATTATTCTGGGAAAGAGAGAGAAGCAGGAGTCCTGCCACGGTTCAGGTCGCGGGCGAGAACACACCAAGTCCAGGCCTGGACGCAGGCTCCCGGCACTTCGCTGGCACCTGGGGCCTGGCCTCTGACTTCAGCGTTACCTCCTCATCTGCTACGTGAGGAAAACAGCCGCCCGGTCCGCGCTGCCTCTGCGACCTGAGGGGGTTCCCATCCTGCAGGTGAAAGCACCTGGGACGGACAAACCACAGGGCACGGGCTCCAAGAGGAAGCTCGTTCTGCAAGGCTCCACTTTATCCCACAGCGGGAGTCAAAGGCCCAGCAGGGGAGGGAGAGGCCCCCTGGGGTGAGCGTTGGCCCTTGATTGCGACAGCTGGACCAGAGGGGTCCAGCCCTCGGGGGACCTCACTGGCAGGCGGATTCGGCGGGTGACCTGAGAGCTCGGGCAGTGGGGGTTATGCTCTGTGTCCGACACGGCCCTGGTCCAGCACCTACAGTGACCGAATGGATGGTTTAGGACATGACACACAGGTGGAGAGATGTGGGCCGGGGCAAGGATTCTGAGAGCAGAGACGACGGGCAGAGATGCAAAGGTGCGGAGGGGAAGCCACCTCCCGGAAGCCGGGACCGCGGGCGGCTCAACAGCCTTGGCTCCGTTTCCCCCTCTGCTCAGGAGGGAAAGAGAGCCCGCTGATCTGTGTGGTTCCTTCCAGCCATGAAGTCCAGTGACAATTCTGAAAAAAAAAGCCAGGCCAGCAGGCAGAGCTTCAGTGAGGGAAGCTCGCGCACAGACAGGGCCAGGGAGAGCAGGTGTTTCCATGAAAAGCCCAGGAGAGTAGGGAGCTGGCCCCTCACCTTTGAACGACCGACAGGGTAATTAACTTGCACCTTCACAGACGTGTCACAGGGGGTTAGGGCCACTACACAACCAGAGCACACAAGACCCTGACCATATAGCCAGGGACGTCTCACCCCTTCAGAGAAAACCTAAAATGTTTTTAAAAATGGAGCTTCTCAACCCTAGAAGGTAAAGTCAATGGCAGAACGTAATTCTCTATAAAATCATGTTGGGTGTAGAGAGGAGATGGGCTTGTTCATGAGTCCTGGGGGATCTGACGAGCCCTGACGCTTCTCAGATGAAGACCAAGGAGACTCTTTGTGTCCGTTAAGAATAGTGTTGGCTGCTAACGCCAATCGCAGTGGCTTCTCTGATGGCGGCATTATCTGACGTAATAAGAGGAAAGCGGGCAGAAATGTCCACGGCTGGCCTAGCACCCTCTGAGCACCCCACGACCTCCCCTCCGCTGCCGGCGGCACGGAGCTGCTCCAGGTACCGAGTTCCTTTCCTTACACACGCACCCAAGGCCGGAAGGAGGAGAAGGAGGGAAGGTCTCTCCTAACAAGGGCATTCATTTGTGCCACGTGCCCCCGAAGCCTTGGGGACGCTCCCCACCGGCCCCATCAAGCATCCAGGCAGAACTGGAGAGCAGGTCCTCAGCAGCTGGGAGGTCCAGGACCGCCTTGAGCGTGGTTCCCAACCCTCGTCAGCAGACGATGTCCGGAGACATTTTTGGTTGTCGCAACGGGGGAAACTTTTCGGGTGCCGTTTGCATCCCGTGGGCAGAGGCCAGGGACGCCAAAACGTCCTTCACCACACAGGACAGCCCCATGAAAGAGAATTATCAGGCCCCAAATGACAGCTGTGCAGACTGAGAAGCCCCGACGTAGACCGACCAGGATTTGTCTCCTGGGGATGGAGAGGAGCCGGCCTTCCTGGAAACAAGGGGTCTCCACCAGCTCTGGACAAATGGCCACGTTCTGTCACTGGGAGAGGGCTGGCAGGGGTACCTGTTGGGTGACTTACCAAGAGTGGCTGCCACCCCCTAACTTGTGGAGTGGTTTTTTTAGCTTACGGAATGTGATGTCCAAAGAGAGGACCACCTGGAAATGCAGGCGGGTGTGAGAAAGGTCGAGACAATCTGTACTAGGAAGCAAAGCCCGTCTCCAGACACATCCCTGCCCAGATTCCAATGGGAATAGTGGGGACTGACACCCTATCCTTCACTGAGACAAAGTCTCAGAGAGGAAGGAGATGGGGAGGGGGGGGTGGGTAGGAAATAGCCTGACGATAACAGAGAGAACGTCTGTGAATAGCAGCTGCCCGTGTCAGGCTCTGGGTTGAAGGCTGTACAGATATGCACTCACTCAGTCCTCACCATGACCCTAGCAGGTGAGTTCTCCTGTCTTCCCCATTTTACAGTTGAGGAAGGAAAAACGCCCAAGGTCACTCAGCTCGTAACTGGTGACGCTGGAGTCCGAACTTGGCCAAGCCAGCTCGGGAGGAACCTTCTTAAGCGTGCAGCTTCCGTGGATAAGATGAAGGTTGTCTAAAAAAGAGTGGATATATGTATATGCGTAACTGATTCACTTTGCTGCACAGCAGAAACCGACACACCATTGTAAAGCAACTATATCCTCCAATAAAAATTAATTTTTAAAAAGACGAAGTTTCTAGTACATTTGTATTGTGTTCTTGTACACACACGTTTCTCTCAGTTCCTAGAACAGACCTTCCCGAATGACGTCACCTTCCGTGGACAGGAAGGGACGTTTAAGTGCAGTGTCTGCTCCCTGGTTCCCCTCTTCCTCCTGGTGGCCACGATCCCACCGGGGATGTGGTTTTGCAGCGTTCAGACCCCTCGGGGTGGGAAGGCCTGCTTCCTCAGCTGCGGGGAAGTTTCTAGGATTGCTCCATCCGAGGTCACCCTTCCTGAGGCAACCTGCGCCCCACAGCCGGCTGACGCAGGCACAAAGGCCACAACCGCGGCCCCGGCAGGTACCAGCTCTCGAGGACCACCCCAGCCTCAGCTCTCCAGCGGGTTCAGCCTCCCTCCTCCGACGGGTGGGGGTCCTGGAGCCACTCCTACTTCACTGCCTGCTTGCAGACTCTCTGGAGGTTCTCTCTAGAGACCCCACTCACAATACACAATGCCTCTCCTCTCCTCTCCCACTCTGAGAGTGGCCGGTGGGGAAGCAGAGCTGGTGTCCACACCACAACACATGCCGGCCCAGAATTCACAGCTTCTCTCTTTCTCTCTCCTCGACCTGTCTTAGCACAGCCATAAATATTTATTGTTGATTTTGATTTGCACATATTTTACTCTCATTACAGGAACCTCAAAAAAGGCAGACATTTTTTGATCGTCCTTGACTTCCCCTGAATAATTAATTTGGGAGTGACCAGAAATTTATGTAAAACACTCCTTGACTTTGTTTTTCTTCTAGAACCCGAAGTTGCTGTCCTCTTTTATAAGCTCCATTTTAGTGCCTAGCTGTAATGTGCTTCCTGGCAGTTTTCTCTCTATTAGCCTTGTGAGTAGATCATCAAGTAGATCATCAAGTAGATCAAGTAGATCAAGTAGATCGATCAAGTATATCAATCAAGTAAATCAAGTAAATCAAGCTACTCAACAATTTGAAAAATGCAACACATAAGCCTAATCTCTTTTCAAGGTAAAAGACATTTATGAAATATGTTTACGCTGTACAACGTGTATGTTATGTTTTTTGTTGTTGTTCAAAGTAAGCAGTAACTTTAAAAGAGTCAAATTTAGTCAATGACAGAATGGGCTCAGAGAGGCATCTGCCCTCTTTGGGGAAGTCAGAGCAGAGGCTGGACACGCAGCCGTCAGGGGTGTTAACAGCGTGAATCCTACAATGAGGCGCATTACACTAGACGGATGTGCACGTCCATTTTGATCTTAGAACTCTGAGTGCGTGGCTATTTGCATTTCTTTTTTTTTTTTGAGAATTGATTATTCATGTCCTTTGCCTCGTTTTCTAAAGATGGTCAACTACGTTCTTTCAGGCAAAAATGTTCACCTATCAGATTGACAAAGGTTAAAAATGAGCGAGATGCAGCATTCATACGAACACGGGGTAGACTCTCATGCATGGTGGTGGAATATAATAGTTTATAGCCAAATAACCTTTGGAGAGAACTTTAACATCATTTATAAAATCAAAAATGTGTGTAGCATTGCACCCGGCACTTTCATCACTAAGAATTTTGCCTGCAGATAAGCTCACACAAACAGGCACGGGTGTGTCTGTGTCTGGTTATGACGGCATTATGTGCAAGAGCGAAATAGTAGAAACAGGTGTCTCCCATGGAAACGATTTAAATCCCCCATGATACAGAAATGCAGTGGAATATCGTAGGACTCTCTGGATGGATGGGGCAAATCTGTGTGAACTGCCATGGAAGGACAGCCAAGGTGATTCACAAACCCAAAGGGCAAGCTGCACAGTAACGCGTATATTTCTATGTTTAGAGAAAAGATAATATGCGCGCGCGCGCACGTTCACTTGACAAGGTGCCCAAGAAATGGTTAATAAAGGAAATGGTGGCTCATAAAGCAAGAGGTGAGACTCACTTTTTCCTTTATATTTTTCTCTTCTAATTTTATCTAGACAAAATGTACTAATTTTATATTAAAAAAACGAATAAAAAATCCACAACTTCTAAAATTTAAAGCTAATGAAGAGCAAGTTAAAAAGGAGGAAGAGTATTTACACTTTGAACCCCAAAACAGTATTTTGTAATGTTTATAATTAATTGATTTTATTAGATAACAGTTCAAGAAATTAAAAAACTTTTTTTATAACTTAGGCTTTGATGTAAGTTCTGCAGTCACTGATTCCCGAACACTGTATGTCAGCTCCCTGGGAAAGAAGAATTCACAAATGCACAGGGCCATCTGCATTGACTAAGAACATTCTGGTCGTTCCAATGTATTCAAAAATTATTCCATGAGTTATTTTTACTGATGTACTGACTGATAATGATTAATCACTTAAAAGTTAAGAAAGTTTACCAAGGGAGTAGGAAGCTAAGTCAGATTAAGTTGACATCCGGACAAACAGCTTATTCTACTTCCCAGGAAAGTAAAAGTTGTTTTTGCTGTTGAAGCTCAGGATGCTGGTTGCCTCCCAATGTTTCTTCTCTGTCTTCCAACAGCCCCTAATTTTAGCAAGACATGCAACCACCTGCTCTAAGCATCACATTTTTCTGCCTCCTTTGGAGCTGGGTGTAGCTCTACAAATAAGTCCAGTGAGATGTAAGTAGAAATGTTGAGTGAAACTTCTAGAAAGATGACTATGGGAGGCCAACTCAGCTGGAGGAACAGCTCTTTAGGCATCCTGCTTTTGCTCCCATCTCTGGCTTGCAACACAAATGCGATGGCTGGAATTCTAGCAGCCACCTTTCACCATGAGGTAAGCTGAGGATGGAAGCTGGTCCTTAGGAACACTGAGTAGAAAGACCAGAAAGATGACCCGTAATATTCAGAAGCCGCCAAACTATCCATGGACTTACATATATGTGTATTTTTCGCTGAGACAGAAATAAATTGGGTGGCCTCCGGTTCCAAGCCTGGCTGCTAAAAATCTTCTAAGGGATCCTCTCCCCCTTCCTTTTCCTGTCTGTTAGCTAGGAGACAGGGGAGAAGGGGCCCTCGAATACAGCAGTGCCACCAAAAGGAAGGAGCCTGAGCCCCCTAGTGATTGCATGGGGCAGAGGCTTGCTCTCCTCCCTCTAGACACACATCCCCTCTCCACCCCTCACACACCATGGACCGAGCTGAGAGGGAAAGCTGCGCCTGTACTGTGTTAAGCCGCCCAGTCCCCTGGTGTTTAGACTAATCCCTCCAATTTCCGCGGCCTTCTCCCCAAGAATCTGTGTCCAAATTCCCCTCTTCTTATAAGGACACCAAGCACAGTGGATCGGGGGCCACCCTACTTCAGGATGACCGCGCCCCAACACAGGAGAAAGGTGACCGACCGCCACAACAGATCTCAATAGAAACACAAGCCCAGAATTGTAAGATGCGGAGTGGGTCATGGGCAGGTGGTTCATTTAAAGGCTATTTGAGCCACACCAAGTGGGTCGCTGTTGGCACACATGACAGCAGGCTGGAGATGGTGGGAATGCCCCCAGGTGTGAGACGTTTATAAAGGTCTTAAAGCAGGTTTGGCCGGGAGACAAGTTGATGCGGAGAAAAAGAAAAGAAAAGCTTTAGTTGAGATGGCTGAATTCGCGTGTGTTCGCTTTTCACGCTTCCTCAAATCCTATTGCAATGGCAATAGGGGAAGATTTAAGTTGAAAAGGGCTTCCACCAGCAGACCTGGCCCGTAAGGAATAGCTGGGAGACATCCAACCAATGGAACCAGATCCAGGATGAAACCACCGGGGAACCAGTGTTCCCACGCAGGTGAAAGGAAGAACATTCTGAAACGTGAGTTTTCCCGGCAGGACTCAGAAGAGCCGGAAGCAGAGGCCATGAGGGCTGGAGGAGAAAGGGGTCCACCGACACCCGGAGACGTGCTGGTACGTTCACCGTGGGGCCGGGGAAGCAGGGCGGGGCAGCGCTGGCTCTCAGACCAGCCGGCCTGGCACTTGCAGCGAGGCCAATGCCGCCGATGGTTTTAAAGGGGTGGGTCCTGGCAGGGAAGACCCCAGTGGTAGGCTCTGGGGCCCGAGCGGTGAGCCGCGCCCAGACAAAGCCGCAGCCATTGTGAGGACGGGCGTCGGCCAGGATCCCCACGCCCTAGGGATGCCCCGCTGCGTTCACTCCCGTCCTCCCCTGCTGCTGCCTCCGAGCCAGAGCCCCTGTGCCCTCGGCAAGCAGAACTGAGTCCTGCTGGCTGGAGACATGCCCTCCCACGTGCAGACCCCTTCGGCCCACACCCTCGTCCAGAGAGCCGACCCACACGGAGGAGAGGAACGGCAACATTGGAGAAAACCAGTGACGTGAAGGAAGGCACCCAGCTCAACACAGAAACAAAAATATCTCTTTAAGGAAAAAGAGCTGTTATAGTAATGGAGGAGAGTGAAACAAAACACTGGTAATTAAGACATTCAGAGAGATTGGAGAGGATATTTCGTGCATACAAATAGAGCAAATGATAGGAAAAATAATTTAGCAAATATCTTGTGAATTAAAAATATGATTGTACAAACAAACAAAAATCTCAGTAGAAGGTTCCGTAGCAGGAAGAGGCAGATGAAGGACGTGTTGTGAACTGGAGGCTGGCAGGGGGAGGGCTGGGGGTGGGGGGGTGTCTGCACAGAAGTGCAGAGGAAAGAGCAACAGTGTCAAAAAGCAAGGTTCATACAAGTGGGTAAGAGACACACAACCTTCGGCCACTGTCGGACAGGGGAGGGTGTGAGCAAAGAAACACCAGGAGACTTCCTGTAAGAAGAAAGGCTCAAATCTTCTCATGGAAAGAGCCCACAGGTCGCTGGGCATCGTCACACATAGACACAACTTAGTAAGATTTCTGATCGTCAAGATTTTAAAACAAAAAACATAGATTCAGGAAGCAACCAGCTTACTTACAAAGGTGCACTGATCAGAGTGATGTGAAATTTGTGGTGGACAAACCCTGATAGATGAGGATGAAATAATGTCTTTAAATTTTATTAGGAAAACTATTTGAAACCTAGAATTTGATACCTAGTTAAAATTTAATACAAGCACAAAGACAAAATAAAGATATTTGCAGACTCTGATTCAGAAAATGCACCAAAAGTTAAATCTTTCTGAAGGAATTGATAGCAAATACGTTCCAGCAAAAATGACAACAAAAATAAAAGGAAAATATGCACAAGATAACAGGATACAGAAAGAGTAACAAACAAAATTGCTCAGAAAACCTGTAAGGACATATGCTTAATTGTTGAGAGCATAGCTGAAAAGGCAGTTGTTACGAGATGACTGTGAAGAAAGTAGGTGCATAGTGTAAAAACAGACAAACCAACCCTAGAACTAAAATCCCAGATGATTTTTAACAGAGGCAGTGGCTGGGAATAAAGAGAAAACCCTAAAATCCTCTAAGAGAGCACAGTCATAAGCAAAGTATCCTGAATCAAACTTCTCAACAGCAGCCCTGGAAGCCAGAAGTCAGTGGGGCAAAATATTGGAGGGAATTTATTATCAGACTAAAACTTATGCCCTTCTGAACAACCAAAATTGAGAGTGAAATGAAGACATATTCTGGTACAGAAATCCTCGAGAAACTCTTTCCCAGGGAGTTACTTGAGGGTGTGCTCCCGCACAACAAGAGAGGAATCTAATAAAGGAAAGTGGTGGAACCCAGGAAACGGAAATTCCTCCTGATGACTTTAAGTTCCAGAACGCTGACAATGTAGCAGGCCCAGAGGTATTGGACCCTCCGGTACCGTTTCATTTCCTTTTGCTGTATACCCGGAAGTGGGATTGCTGAGTCATAAGGTAGTTGTATTTTTTTTTTTTTTTTTTTGTGGTATGCGGGCCTCTCACTGCTGTGGCCTCTCCCGTTGCGGAGCACAGGCTCCGGACGCGCAGGCCTAGCGGCCATGGCTCACGGGCTTAGTTGCTCCACGGCATGTGGGATCTTCCCGGACCAGGGCACGAACCCGTGACCCCTGCATCGGCAGGCGGATTCTCAACCACTGCGCCACCAGGGAAGCCCCGGTAGTTGTATTTTTAATCTTCCTCCAGCAAGAGACAGAGGAAGCCAGGAGGTAGCAGAACTGATGGATTTCCTGACACACTCATCAGATTGAGAGGGTTACCACTGAAGGAAAGTTTGAGAATGAATTTGTGATAAATATACAAAAATGTGAAATTTGTTGTCTTAAGGGCAGGGGATGGAGGGTAGAGCTTGAATGCTGTTTTCCTTTTTTTATAATAATATGTTTTCCCTTTTAATCATAAACACACAGGTTATTTCTACAGGGATGAACAATAATGGAAAAGAACAGTTAAAAAAGAATGTATATATTGGCACAATGTTGTAAATCAACTCTACTTCAATAAAATTATTTTTTAATTTCAAAAATAAATACATAGGTTACTTTGATCAGAATAAAAATTAAATTAAAAACAAAAATATACTGGGGATGAGGGGTAGCTTCATTTTTCCAGATTATTCCCTATTCAATAAAAATAGCTTTTAGATATATAAGAAGGTTTAATAGACGTGAACGTTTAGGCGCTTCACACAGTGGAGATCAGGCTAAAATGACTGATTGCAGGGAGGAATGTGGAAGCAGGATCTCTGAGAGGTCCCCAGGAGGATGGGTCTAAAGGAGGCTGGGGTTGAAGGTCGGCGGGCTCAGGGAAGCCACCGCACCTGCTCAGCGAATGAATAGCGGGACCAGCGGAAAGGGGAGACGTCCTCGGAAAGGTGTCAACATCTTCAGTCAACACAAGGGGACACAAGACATTTGTTAGACCAGGACAACAGAACTAATGGAAAGCGCTGTGACCAGATGTCAGTCTCAAAGGAGGTCATTTTTCTAAGAGTGGGGAACGTGATGCTTTGGGAACTGACAAATTCTTGACAAAGGGAGCTTAGTAATGATAGAGTGGCATGCCTGCCAAAAGGGAAAAGAGCTCCAAGTTTTTAAAATTAAATTATATATAATAAAGAGTTAGTGCTTTCAATCTCCAGAGGATTTTAAGCGTTCAGAAATTCCCTTCCCAAAGAACGTATCTACCTTCTTTCTTCCACTAAACAATCTATTTTTAGGCAACAGCAGAAGAAAAAGTGACGGTCTCCGTGTTCAGAGGATTTTTTTTTTTTTAAATTAGTGGTGCTCTCATCATTAATTTCTAGTATTTTTCCCAGCAGCCAATGTATTAAAGCTACATTTTCCGTTTAAATGCGCCTTGTGGGCTAGTCTAGAAACCTCTTCACCATTTATAACGTTGTTTTTATGGGAACGTGTGTTTAAATTCAAGTAACTGAATTACAAATAAAGTGTGAAGATGAACGTTTTAATTTTAATAATGGATTTCATGTTTATATGAACATATTTTTGTTCAATGAAAAAGCATCTGCCTACTTTTTGGCCAATAGCTTATAAATAATACTGAAATGTAAACAATCCATCAAATGGTCTATACTCTTCTCTGTCTGACTTTGAGTCAGCAGCCAAAAAGGGCAGAGAGAAAGAGATGAGGTGACTTTGGTTACATAAGGCCCAGCCCACCCCAAGTCCCAGGAGCAGGTAGGTCTAAGAGGTAGAAACAAAATTGAAATTATTTTCATGAATCTGCCGCTTTTCAAATTGTACTAGTGAGCACACAGGACTGGCAAGGACCTCTCTAAACTGTAGACAGTCCTACCCACCCCCTCTATTCCCATCACCACGTAAGCACTCCAGTGCCCGGGTATCTCTCTCTTGATTTTAAAGAGGCAAGAGGATATGGACCCTTTAATGAGTACAGAAAATAACTATGGGAACAGTGGATTCCAATATCGATCAATTTGGTAATAGCAAAGAGGCATCAACATGTTCATTATAATGCTCTATACGCAACTCTTCTCTTTGTTCCTCTTTTATTTCCTTTCTCATGTTTCATGGCAAACTAAATAGCTAAGGAATTGCAAATGTGGAAGAGCACATAATTCTTATTATTATGGTTAATTAAATAACACTCTCTGTGACACGTCACGGCAATTATCTCCTTTCCCTCACTCTGTTTCTCCCGTTAATTTCGTTCCTAAATTTATTTCTGAACTATGGGCCTTAATAGATCGTTATTTTAATGAGGTCTTTAAAATGCATGTATTGTTGATCAGCTCGCTCTTAAGATGCGTTTGGAACGTGGCACAGAGTTCAGGTAATTTAAAGGGAAGTCCACCGTTTCTCGGAAAATAATTGAGAAAGTAGTGGAATTGGTGTTCATGAGGTACTCGTGAGCCAAGCCTTAGCAATTTCCTTTAAATACTGGTTTTTCTTCTATTATGATCTTATCTAATTTGATTTCCTTTCTCCACCAGCTATGATCCAAATGCTCTGTGAGCTTTCAAATTAGGCTGTGCCGGGAGGTTCAGCACAGGACAGAACAACCCTGCTGGCGCGAACCCCAAGACCAGTCAGGACATCGCGGGATTTCATCCTTTTATTGGGCTGACGCTGCACCATCCCCCCACCATCACCCCCACTCAGATGCCAATGCCCCAGACTCACGTCCCCGCTCGGGACCGTGATACACCCCCAAGGAAAGGCTCTAAACCATTCACCTTGGGGTAACCCAAGCGGCACTCCTTTCAGACACACGTTTCCACAGGATTTTACAGACCTGTTTTGTTCTGTTCTGTTTTGAACCTCATATGAGACATAAAACAAACAAAACCCAAACCAAAGGATATCTTAATTAAGGACAAAACGAGGGGAAATTATTTTAAATGTGGAATTTACATTTCCAAGAAGAAATAAAACACGGCACATGCATTTCAGTATTTGTGATTTAAACTCTGTAACTCCGCCAGCGGGGTCGGCATTCACCAATGTCGTTCTCCAAGGCTGGCGGTCAGCTCCACCTTACCGAGTCTGTCAGCAAATCCCGCTGACGCTCTTTCTATTTACTGTGTGCTCACTAGGGTCCGTCCCCACTCCCAGGATCTGGTTCAGAGCCACTCACTACATTTCCTCAGTCCTTCAAAATCACTTTCACCCTTTCCTTACCAAAGACCACCTCCTCCTCCCTGGGAGGAAAAGTGCTCACGTGAAGGGCTGTACCTTGTCCTGGTAGCGTGGGGCCCGCTCGCGCAGGACAGAGCTCAAAGCCAGACCAGGTGAGTGACACCAGGCTCCAGAGCAAAGGTCCGGCTTCCATAGAACCCATCAACCCGGCTGTCCAGCCCTCCCCAGAGAGTTTAGTTTCATGCATGATGGTTGGACAAATCTGAAGTGTCCAGCTCAGTGACTCTTACATACGTCGACGCTCTTTTCACAATGACCCAGATCGAGATGTCGAACATTTCCTGCAGCAGAGGTCTCCCTAACACCGCCTTCCTTTCAGTGTCCCCCACCCAGTAGTAACCACTATTCCACAGATCGTAGCTTTCATGTTGTTTCATTTTATTCTCTATTTTGTAACCCTTGTGGGCCGTGCATATGACAGATGCTCAGCTGTGTGTCACCTTGTAAATGGAGGAAAGACGGACTTACATGCCACTTTCTACGGAATGTCAACCTCCAAAAGCAGGTCAAAATTCCACTCGGAAACCTGCGTGTGATCAAAGTCCAGAGACCTGTTTCTATGGATGTCTTTTATTCCACATTTGTTTTTTTGTTTTGTTGTAATTTTTATTGGGGTATAGTTGATTTACAATGTTGTGTTAGTTTCAGGTGTACAGCAAATTGATTCAGTTATACATATATATATATATATATCCATTCTTTTTCAGATTCTTTTCCCATATAGGTTATTACAGAATATTGAGCAGAGTTCCCTGTGCTATACAGTAGGTCCTTGTAAATTATCTATTTACATATAGTACTGTGTATATGTTAATCCCAGTCTCTTAATTTAACATTTGCTTTCTGACAGTACATTTATATTTGTCTTTAGAGGCCTCTTATTTTGTATTTGTGGTTTTTTAAAAATTAACTAATTAATTTATTTTTGGCTGAGTTGGGTCTTCATTGCTGCGTGCGGGCTTTCTCTTGTTGCGGCAAGCGGGGGCTTCTCTTGTTGCGGAGCACGGGTTCTAGAGCGCAGGCTCAGTAGCTGTGGCACGTGGGCTCAGTAGTTGTGGCACGTGGGCTCAGTAGTTGTCGCTCGCAGGCTCTAGAGCGCAGGCTCAGTAGTTGTGGTGCACGGGCTTAGTTGCTCCATGGCGTGTGGAATCTTCTGGACCAGGGCTCGAACCCGTGTCCCCTGCATCGGCAGGCGGGTTCTTAAGCACTGCGCCAGCGGGGAAGCCCCTGTATTTGTCTTTTGATAGTCCATTCAGAGCAAGCTGATTTTTACCACTGTTCATTAGAAACTAATTGTCTCTGTCCAGGATTACATTTGTGCCTTTTCACCCATTAATCATCTCAAAGAGTGAGGCAAAATGCATTTAAGTTCTCCAGGTAACTTCCATGAACCCACTGTATTTAGTAAGAAGGAAAATGCTGAGTGACACCAAATGTAATTCAGAATTTACCAGTAATCAGTGAAATAACATTTTTTGTTACTGTTTCGTTTACTTTTTTTGTGTGTGTGTGTGCTAGGCGGGCCTCTCACTCTTGTGGCCTCTCCCATTGCGGAGCACAGGCTCCAGACGCGCAGGCTCAGCGGCCACGGCTCACGGGCCCAGCCGCTCCGCGGCACGTGGGATCCTCCCGGACCGGGGCGCGAACCCGTGTCGCCTGCATCGGCAGGCGGATTCTCAACCACTGCGCCACCAGGGAAGCCCTGTTTCGTTTACTTTTAAGGCTGAAAGTGGAGGAGAGAGAGATGCAGCTTTCTCTGCACCCATGACGACCTGCCCGGTGGAGTCCTGGAGGTGAGGGACCTCACAGTAAACCTTCACATGAGCAACAGCATCTAACTCAGCGACCTAACAAAGCAGCTTTCCTTAAACCCCTTAGACTAATGAAAATAAGGTGACTGCAAATTTAACTACATTCCCCTTGCAAGAAACGCGTGAATGATACTTGAGGCCAGAAACTATTTATTCCATTTCCTACCTTTTTTTTTACCTTAAATTGTTTGGACCCCACCACCTCAGATGCAAAACGAGAGAAGTGGCCAGATGGAATTCTTAGTCCTGGTCTCTCTTGCTCGTTTTTTTATTTTAGTAGGTGGATATTTTTTCTATCCCCCCCGCCCCACCAACTTGGCACAGAAGTTGTAAGGACATCCAGTTTTCTAAGCAGAATTTTGTCTGATTGTTCGTTTGGCCATTACATTTTTTCAAAGGCCAGGGTGGCACCTCACAAGCACTCTTGGGAGGAAAGCTCCCGGAAGGCCAGAGGTTACACTGACAGCAGCTGGACCGGTGTCAGGGGCTGGTCCCTCCCCCTGGCCACACCCCTTCCCAAGGTCAGGCCTGGGTTTATCCTCGTCACCATAATTCAGTGTATTTCTGAAGCCTGCGTTTGTCTGAATGATCTAAGTAGTAAGTGGAAAGTTGTACCATCTGTGTGTGGATTAGATTTGACTTACAACTCTCGCCACAGAGCCCTGATTCACCGGGTTTGCTCATCTCCTCAGAAACCCTGCAGATACAATCAAATCCAGTGTTGCTATGAATCCCGTTCTGTAGATGCTGCTGTCGCTCAATTCCAACTACTTTTATGGTATCTTGAATGAAGAGGAATCCTGGCAGAAAGTACAGTCAGCCTCACTTGGCTTTTTGTAACCCCTTGGAGGCATCGGACTTTCTATGAGGAAAAAGGGGGTTCTGTCTGTCAAGTGGGGTCATTGCCGCCAACCTCCTTCCTGTCCTGTACGTGTAACACGGGAAGATCCCGAACTGGCGCTGCCTCGCCACGTTTCTCTGCGCCCACATCACCTTCAAGGGCAGTGTCATCCGCCAGGGCCTCTCGGAGTAAATTGCCGAGAGGGCGGGGCCACCCCAGGCAAACTCTCGGTTCCGAATGAAGGTTCCCACGCCAAGGTGACGCAAACCGACTCACGTCCCAGCCCAGCGCGTTTTGGCCAAGTGTACCCGAGCGCGCGCTGGTTTAGACGCTGGGCTCCCCAGACGGCGGGATGATACTAGTGCTTTGCCTCAGAGGTTTCTGCAAGGACCGATGAGCTCATAAATGAAAAATGGTTGCAACAGCACGGGCACACAGTAAGTGCTCCAGACACGTTCGTTGTTGTTACTAGAATTGTAACTTGCTGGCTACATCGTGGCACAAAATCTACCAGCAGCACTGCGTCCCCGTGGGCCGGCCACGTCCGAGGAGACCTAACTGGGCCCGGGCTCACCTGGCCGTCCCATCCAGCCGCCCAGCCTGCCTCACCAGGTGGTGTGCGCTTGCTTCAAATGATAACTTTAAGGAGTTGCCCTTAATATCTTTTCTGTCCTGATCAAATTTCTGAAAGCTCACCCAAGAGAATCCATAGAAACAGAGACTCAGTGTATCCCTCAAGTCACCTCATGCCCCTCCCAACCCCAATTTGTTTGAGGCCATACAAAGCTAGGAGCGTTTTTTACTGTCTTCATTCACCAAATCCCATGGGCTAAAAGATGGGTATAGGAATAGGACTTGGGAGGGAAAAACATGCGAGAAAGTGAGGGATGGGCGAGAGAGGAAAAGACAGAGTCTGTAACCACGATGCACTGATAGGTCTTAGATTCCTTCTCTCTCCTCCCCCTGCACCCCTCCCCCTCCTCCACACCCCAGCCCCAACCAAACTCACCCCAAGCAGCTCCAACTGGAACATGAACCCACTTGGTCTCTGCCCGGGTTAGAAGCCCTGATGCGGTCAAAACACAACCAGCTCTGCTTACTTTACTATGCTTCATATTTGTGATTTAAACAATGTTTAGAAGGTCACAATTTGAGATTACTCTGTACGTGGCAGATTTAAGGTGCTTTGAGCTGACCGTGTATTTTCTTGTGCACAAATCAATCCAGATATTTGGTTGGATGTGCAAATGTGTTTAGACATGTCAGTTCCAACGGAGTCCCGAAGAATGACTCCATTTCAGAAGTTATGTGGCTTGTGTTGTGTTTCAGAGGTCCTGGTCTTTCAGGAGGCTGTTGCAGGCTAAAGACGTGATAAACCTTCTCCACTGATCTTTTTATTCTACAACCCATAAAAGAAAATGCTAGACTCTTCCATTATTTCTTTTCTCCCCCTCTGCCGTCCCTTCTCTCCATCCGCCCCCGGCCTCTCTTGCACGGTCATTAGAAGCAAACAGAGCACCACACTTCTACCTTTTAATTGGGTGTTTAACTGGACAATGTTTGAAAGCAATTAATGGGGAAAAACATTTTTGTCCTGTTTTATCAATTGGTCTTCAAGAAAAATGCCAACCCAAGGTAATGATTCTGTGCGGGCCAGGAAACTGTTGTCCTTTTCAGTTTTTCCCATGTCACAATTTATTCACTGAATTCAGCTCTCCAAAACTACTGCAGAGCCAATTGTCTCTCTGTGTGTGGAAAACGAGGTCGGCCTCCTTCAGCTTTTCCTTCATCTGATGCCTGCTTTGGGCTTTTCTTCTGTGCTGAGTCATGTGCTATGCGGGAAAAAAAAGGAGAGGATCTTCAAAAATATGTGAAGTGGCTGGAGTGGCTTCTTGGTACCTGTGAAGAGTCCCCTCGAAGCAGCTTACGGGACAATGGCAGATTGCGTCTGGCAGGGCTTTGTTTTGTCCACATGATCTATTTCGCACGCATCCAGGCAACTGATGAATAGGGGATTAACGCAAGTTTTCACCTTATTGAAATGAGTGATTCAAAGCAAACAAATAGGGCTAACTAGTTACAATATGAAATTACAGATTCTCTAAGACCCTTTGTTATCCTGCAAGTCACATGCACCCTCAACGGAAAAATATGCAGATGGACACACAAACACCAGGTCACGTGACTGTCCCCACGTTCGTTTGATCTGGTCGCGGGTTGCATGTTGGAAACACTAACCAAATCTGGGGGCATCACGTAATCCACCCTCATTCATGGAGAGATCATCGGCATCTCCATTATGAGAACTTGAATTAAAAATGTAATTAATCTATGTATTAGAAAACATTCAGATGATGATCTGCTCTTAGGTTACCCTGTCTTGATACGAAATTGAAGTTCTTAATCGTCACAGTTATTATAAAACCTATCATAGATACTGCAGAGACCAAATTCAGACTAATGCTGGTCCCATGATGTTTTTAGTTTCAGACCCTGTAGCTTTGTTGGTCACAAGAATTTCTTTATGATTATCGTCAACTAATCCATCCTGTTGGGGTCATATGGCAATTACCAATGAACGTACAAGATTATACACACACACGCACACACAGACAGACAGACACGCACATAGATCACATACACGCACACCACACGTGCACAGACACACACACACACACACACACACGTGCATACACATCTAGAGAGTCCTTGAATTCACTTGTTAAAGGGTTGGTTTCCATAATAGGTAAAGCATGAAAAGTAACCAACTTGATGAGTATTTCATTTTCAATAGTTCTGGTTTAACACAGTCAAAATCACATCTGTTTTTCATAACTTAAATAACCTATTCATTTCTAGGAATACTTCTCAAGCATAACCAGAATGTGGGCTCAATTTCCTACCCCCAACCCAATATTATCAAGCATTGTTGCAATAAAAGAAAACAAATCCTGAAAGGAAAACTGACAGGGTTTTTTGATTGGATTATTTACAGTTATTGAAATGAAAATTTTTTTCAGATGCACAAGATTTTATTTTAACTTACTCATTTCTTTTTGAGTGCCCGAAAGACGTATAGCAAGTGGCTATTCAGGAAACAAAAAATAAAGAGAAATAATGCACACATTTTAGAAACTCATGACGCAAGGGGAGAGAACAGCTATGCAAATTTCAAGGCAATACCTCGCAGTTTATCATAAGTACCCAACTATTGGTATTGACGTCTAAGAAACAAGAGTAGCGAAATTGGTAGAGATACAGGATTCCTGTTGGAAGAAGGGTGGAAAACGGCTAACAAGACGGGTTTGGATGAAGGATGACTGAGAAGGCTGGTCTTTGGCTGGTGCAGAATCCACTGGTTGGAGGCACAGGATGGAAGTGGAGTTGAAGGGGCTCCCCCGTCACTGGCGTGCAAGCGGAGGACGTGGGAGGAAACACACGTGGCACAGCAGCCAGAAGCTGTTCACGGGCCTGGAGTAGTAAGAGTGTTCACGGCACAGAGTGAGGGTCTGGGCATCAGGCTTCACCAGGGCCCTCACTGGCTGCACACCGGGCGGTGCAGCAGCAGAGGAGTCCTGAAGACCAGACGACCCCGAGCTTTGGGATCTCTGGGAACTGGAGAGACACATGCAAAGAGAGGTCAGGATGCCGTGTAGACCTGAGTGGAGGGAAAAATCAATTCCCTCTGGAAATGCTGAGTCTGCGTTGTCGACGGGAATCTAAGTTGGACCATCGGGGGTGGGCGTTAGTGGGAGAGGTTGGTGCGGGGGAGATGGAGATCAGCCAGCCCATCAGCCTCGAAGAAAGTACCCCGAGAGTGAAAAAAGACTGGATGAGATGCAGGGTGTTGTGCAAGTCATCAGATCCGGGGACAAGATGTGGACGGCATCCCTGGTGACCTGGGGGTGCTAATACTTGGGTCTCGAAGGAGGCAGCCCTGGAAGTTAGTTCTGTGCACAGCTGGGCTCTCGGTGGCCATCTCGGGTGGAATAGCCCCCGGGACAACCCCTCCTGCCCTCGACGCTGACCTACCCGGTGCCACGAATCCAGCCTCCTCACCAACACAGGTGCCTCCGCAGATTCTACCACATGCAAAGCAAATACAGAAACAGCTGCTTTTGCCTTAAGATGAGCAAAGCCAGTTCATTACCTTTAGTGTAAAACTCTTGGACTTTTGACATGCATCATACAATATACTTGCACTCTGATGAGAAAGGACAAGTTGGGTACGTCAAAATCCAGTAAAAGTCTTATCTGGTATTTGAGAGTATGTTTTCGCCATCACCAGTGAAGTCTTTTTTATTTTTTGGTTGAACTAAACCGGGTTTAGTTTTCATTGTAGTAAGTATCATTCTTAGATTCACATTTCAGACAGACAAAAAGATAAAGAAACGCACGGTGAGCACCCCATGAGCACCCATAAATGTGACAGAAGATGGTTGCGTGGGTTTTTAACTTCATATAAATGTCACCAGGCTAGAGGTAAAAGTTTTCAATTCAGTAAAATAGTGTTTGTACTTACATTTATTTACATTCATAAGTGCATTTCCAGTTCAATGATTTTAACTGTTATGTCACCTTCAGTTACATGAGTAAGCCCTGAGGTTTTTTTGTCTACACTCTTGGTAAAGGACCTTTATGCGGGTTCCAGCTTTTGCCATAATGAACGAAGCTGCAAGGAGCCCTCCAGGCTGCGTCTCCTTGTGAACAAGGACCCCTGAGTCTCTCTGGGTGGGAGGCACACTTTGGATTCTTTAGAGATGATTCTTCAGAAAAATAATGGCTATGAATGTTGTAGGTAAAGGACAACTCCATTTTAATATCCAGGAAAAAATTATCAACATTTTATATGTACCCTTTAGTTGATATTTTCACTTACTTGAAGAAGGATCGGGAAGTCAGTTTTTTTCAGAGATTTTAGGATGTTCAGTTTGATTGAGGGCGGGTCATGTGCCCAACAAATTAAATGCTGAATTCACAAAAACAGTTACTTTTTTTTAATATACAGAAGATCTGCACTGGGATGGCACTGGATAGAGACAGAACACTTGGTTTCCACAAAGTGAAGCGATAGAAGGGTTGAAAACGAGTGCATGGATTCACCTGCCATCAAAATACGTACAACTTAAAAATCACATTTAATTGAAGGTATCTGACCCTCCAGATGAAGGAAGCATCGTGGTGTGTCAGAACGAGCCCGAATTAAGAATCGGGAGACTGAGTTTTGGAACTGCCGTAACGACAGGGCGGTGACCTTGAGCGAGCAGCCTCCCTGGCGTCCACGGCCCGTCTAGGAAACAAGGGGTTGGACTAAGAAGCCTCTGTTTCGGGCCCCACCCCCGGCCCCGGGCGGCGGCAGACACTACCACCGAGCCATCGCTCTGGCTTATCTTAACCGTCCAATCGGTGACTCGGTGACACCCAGACGAAACTTGTTTGTCACGCCTGGACCACGTGTCCTTGGAGGCCTCTCCTGGCTCCACCACCCTGCGAGTCTGTGGAGATGGCGTACTGGCGGAAGTTGCGCTCTACGTGGGACTCGGTGCTGGAAAACGTAAGGTGTCAGAACGGACGGTCTCCTAGTCCATCACCCCATGAAACAGACATCACCTCCTCCTCCCCTCCGCACCCACATGCTGCCCAAGCCACAAGTGATTAGAACGAGCAGGTCACGAGTCACGTGGTGTGTGTAACTGTGTCTCATTGTTCACCCACTTTTTTTTTTTTTTTTTAAGTTTTGTTTCTTTTCCTGCCCTTGGGATATTACAATATGGACTTATGAAAAATTAGTGTGAGTTTAAATAAGACATTCACTGGGCATTAAGAATATATTGCCAATTTCAAAACCGTCAGTCACAAAAGCAGTCGACTTCCGTAGCACTAGAGCCATGAAAAGTATGTAGATCACCCCTACGTCCCCAGGATACGTGAATTCACAAGGCACCTAGACAGCGACAGTAATCACGGTAAATATAAAAACTCCACTACGGCCTCCGCTTCAATAAACACATCCATTGAGGGAGGATAGATGGGTAATTGTGTCTTTCAAAAGCAATTTATACAATAGGGTTTTTAAATGTCTACACCACTTTAGAAGGAAATTTTAAAAGTAGTATATTACCATTATGTACTAGCCATCAGAAATTATCTTAAAATTGATTACAGTATTACTTACCTTAAGTACTGTTGACCTGTTTTCATTCAAGCCTGTCGTCTATATCTCTGGGATACACAGTTTGTAAGGAAACAGAAGATCAATTCGGGCACTAGAAGCTTCTTCCTAAAGCATAACGGCCATGCTCTATAGCCTATCACTCTACCAGATCGTAAGCCAGTGCCTAAGGCTGAAGATATATAACAGGAAAAGACTTTTTTTACTCGATGTAGGAAAAACGTGGGGATCTCAAGCCCCAGCTTGAAGCTGACCCTTGAATTAATTTCAGGTCCCAGGCGTATGTTTGAAAGTGAAGTCTTTATGATCCATAGGTTCTAACATTCAGGCCAACAATTGCAATTCAACGCTTACCTGTAAATTGCTCTTATTTGCTATCTTTACTGTGTCATGTTTATGTCAGTATGAAATGTAATGCGAAATGCTTTAATTTAGCCACAAGGAGACCTGGTTCTTTCTAAATCTACCATCAACCAACAGAGCATTTTAAAGCAAGTGACTCCTTACACGTATTACTAAAGTCGGGACTGAGCTAGCAAAGGGGGCAGCAAACTGAGCTGTACGGAGTTCCAGGGGTGTGAGTTCCTCATTAGGGAAATGGGTAGAGACAAACAAGTCAGGCAATAGAGGCAGAGCGCTTTTCATTATTGTGTTTCTATATTAAGACTCTTATCGTACACAGCAAGAATCTATATAAGGTTTTGTTTGAAGAGCAGTGCCCCCCCCCCAATAGAATAATATTGGAAATCCCTGGGCTACATCTGCCTTTAGACAGCATGGCAGACTAGACGTCCTGATGAAACTTTTCGGGACAAGACATTTAGAAATTCTGGATAAAATAGAGCAAGCGTCTTTTTAAATGCAGAGCTGAACTAACAAGAAATGAAACGAACCTTCAGAGGCCAAAGCAAAGCGATGCTGAACGGCAGAGAGCTAAAGCTGGAAGGAGCCCTTCGCCCCCAGAAGAACGGGACCACCACGGGGCTGAGGGCCTCCGTGAGGATCCCTCCCAGGCGGGGGTGTTAGTAAATGTAGGAGGGAACGATGCATAGGGGTATGGCGGGGGTCGTCGAGGGGACCCGCCTGAGAGGAGGAGGTCGAGCGCCAGCGACGGCGGGGGCCCGGGGTGCGGGGGACAGAGCCGCGGGAGGAGCCTTCGCCCAGCAGAGACCACGGGTGCAGGAGGGCCCGGCCCTCGGCAACAGCGCCCCGGGATCGCAGGAGCCCACGGGATGCTCGGACACCCTTCCTCCCCTCTTGCCCTCCGGTCTCCCCCAGTCCGTCCACTGGCTACATCCGACCAGAACCACCCGGTCGGCAAGGGGCCCACCGCGACCCTGTCATCGGTTTCGCCCTCCAGGGAAGAGAGGAGAACGGGTGTGGGGACAAGAGCCTCGCAGGGCCACACCGGGTGAGGGTACGGATGAACGCAGCTTTGGATGAGGAACATTTTCTCCCCCAAGAACGCTTTTTCAGAGGCTTGCCTTCTTGTGTTTCCAGGGAGTTCAAATTCCTGCTTTAAGTGGGAGGGGCTCGGGGAACCCCACGCTGAGCTAGGACAAAGGTCCCCATCTCAGCTCGCCCTATAGCTCCTCGCCCAGGTGGCTCTCGGGGGGACGTCAGCTCCGTATTGAACTCAGGGCGCTGGGCACAGCCACTAGACAAGTTAATGCAGACTAGTTATAGTTGATCTTCCTGTTATCCAACAAGTTGGTTTATGTAACGACATCGGCAGCGGCTTACCCTGCGCCAGGACGTGTCTCAGACACTCTTCAGAAATACCAAGTGCTTCACTGCTCACAACGACCTGAGCGGGCCATCACCATCATGGAGACACAGTACGTGAAGTGAAGTGTTTAAGGTCACACGGCTGGAAAGTGGGACGTCCCCAGCTTTTCTATTCTCTAGAAGAGTATGCGTAACAGTGACACTGCTTCCTCTTTAAGTATCTGGTACGATTTACCAACACAACTCATCATCTCCAAATTTTCAGAGACAGGTTTTTAAACTTCTTTCATTTCTTGAATACTTATGGAACTAGTCATATTTTTATACTTTATGAGCCAATTTTTGATGTTTGCTTTTCTAACAATTTTTCGACTTCATCTACTTTTAGAAATTTATTAACATAAATAAATACTGTTCTTTAAAATACAGTTATTGTTTTGTTAAAGTCTAAAGGATCTGGAGACACGGAGTCTTCACTTTCGGCACCGTTAATTTTTCTCTCTCTCGTTTTCTCTGATGAAACGTGCCAGAGGTTGACTGATGTTCACATCTTTGCAAAGATCTAACTTTTGACTTCTTTGATTTCCTCTGTTCATCTCCAAGTTCATTAATTTGTGTTGTCTTTTCCATCATTCTACTTTCGTTAAGTTTAACTTGCTGTCATCTCCCAGTTGCTTAAGATAGGTAAGTTAACTTACACATTTTAAGCCATTTTTTCCTCTGAAAAATGCACGAAAAACTGTACATTTTCTCTAAGCAAAGCTTTAACTGAATCCTACGGGTGTTGATATATTGCATTTTTATCATCCAATTCAAAATATTTTCTAATTTCCATCATGACATTTCCTTTGACCCATAATTATTTGGAAGTTTATTCCTTAATTTTCAAATGAATGTGTAGGGTTTTTTCTAGTTATCTATTACTATTGGGTTTTGGTTTAAGTAAATTATGGTCAAAATATACACCCTGTATGATTTTAATTCATTGAAATATGTTGAGACATCCTTGTTTTACGGCCAGAATATGGTTAATTTTTATAAATGCTTTTCATGTGTTTGAAAATAATATGTACTCTGCAGTCATTGGGTGTAGCTCTTATTTTATTTCATTATTATTATTTTTTTGGCTGCGCCATGCGGTATACAAGATCTTACTTAGTTCCCCGGCCAGGGATCGAACCCGTGCCCTCTGCAATGGAAGCACGGAGCCCTAACCACTGGACCGCCAGGGAAGTCCCCTGGGTGTAGTTTTAAAAATATATCCATGAGTCCAGTTTGCTAATTGTAGGAATGTTTTAACCCTTATTGGTCTCACAGCTTAAATGAGTATTTTTAATAATTTAATAAGGTGTTTTATCAGATAATGAGAGAGGGATTTTTCAAATTCCCCATATGGTTGTAATTTTGACTTTCTCCATGTCAATTTGTCAGTCTGTGCTTCCTACAACAGAGGCTCTCTTAGAATTTTTATATCTTCCAGGTGACTTGAACTTTTTACTATCATGAAGCAACCTGTGTATCTCTAGTAAAACTTTTAAATTTGATTTCTATTTTGATATTAATATAAGTTCACCCCTTTTTTGTTTATTTGTTTAGGTTCCCAAATTTCCTCAGCATCTCAGTCATTGTGTCAAGATAAAAAATGTTAAGACAAAATAAGACTAAGTTGTTCCATTTATTAAATAGGCCCCAAAGACTTGATAAACACTTCTGTCTTAAGAACTTGGCACCTGCCAGGCACCACACAGCCTCTCAGCACCTGGAATCAGAAAGAACATCACCCCCTTCACTTCCAGGACCACAAGGATCTCTACACAGTACTTGCTTTTTATCCCAGCAACTGCTGAAAGATCAGCCTCACAAAGATACGACATCATCGTAAATAACATAGAGATCTGACGCTGGAACCGGGGAGCACCTTGAGCTAGTAATTTGTGCAGGGCCCGACAGATTTTGCTGTGTTCCTCCAAAATGTAAAATATCCCATGTCATTCCTCTGAGCTCTCTCTGGCATACATACACGATACCTCAATGCATAGTCCGGGAACTGTGGGGCTGGTGTTCGCAAATTATATGCTTTTCCATCATTTTACTTGCAACCTTCCCGCCTCCTTATGTGTACGTGTGTCACTTGTGAGCAGGATTCTGTTGGATGCGATCTTATTTTTTAATCCGCTCACATATTTCTGCCTTTCAATTGAAGCTCACAGTGGACCGAACGTTCACATCCCCCCAAATTCATATGTGGAAATCCTAACCCTCAATGTCATGTATTTGGAAAGAGGAGACTGAAAAAGCCCTACCAACCATCTTGGCCTAACGGTTACAGGAAGACACACCCAACAGGAGCAAAACGACGTTCTTTTCAAGTGAACGTGGAGTATTTACCAAATAGCCCATGTTCTGGGCCATAAAAGAAGCCTCAAAACATTTAATAGGATTGTAATAGAGCAAAGTATTTCTTCTGACTACAACAGAATTCAACATAAAATATTGGCAGAAATATTTGGGAACATCCTGAAATATCTTGAAATTAAACGACATACTTCCAAATAATATGTGTGTCAAAAAGAATTAACAGGAGGAATGAGAAAATAGTTTGAACTGAATGAAAATGAAAATACAACATAACAAAATTTTTGTGGGATGAAGTTAAAGCACTAATTTGAGTTAAAGCACTAATTTGATACCATTAACTATCTCAACAGCTAACACCAATCTCAACAGTAAAAGATAAAAATCTTTCCCCTGTGATTAAGAACGTTGCCACTTTCATTCATCGGGTGTTTGCAGAAAAGGCAAACCATGTGAAAAGGAATAGGAAAAATTGTCTTTATTTGGAGAGGATGTGATTGTCTTTGTAGAACATCTTAAGGAATTTACACCGAAGCCTAAATAAATGACGAAATACACCATGTTTGTGTATCAGAAGACTCAAAATGGTTTCGATGTTCATTCTCCCCAAATCGATCAATAGATTTCGTGGCATTCCAATAAAAATCCCTATAAGCTTTTACTTCGCATTTGACATGTTGATTCTAAAGTGTATACAGGACAGCAAAGGACTTAGAACAGTGAAAACAATTGCAAAAAATAACTAGCATAGAGGACTGAAGCCACCTGACTCTGAGACTTACCATAGGCTACAGTACAGTTTGGTTTGGGCACAGAAGTCAGCCTGCAAACATGGCCAAGTATACAAAATTTCCAACATAATTCGATGGGGGCAAGACTAGTCTTTCCAACCAATGAAATAACAGCTATCATATGCCAAAGAAAGAACCTTCAAACCTTAGGTCACACAATACAGAAAACTGAGCTTGAAAGAGGTTAGTCATCTACTCATTGCTCTCCCAAGGTGCAGATTTTCAGGACCAGAACACGAGGCGATTCACTGGGTCCCCTGGCAGGCCTGTCCCCCAGCCCTACAGAGCTGCCATCTCTACGCACACGCGCACACACAGCCCTGCGGCCTCCTAGCTGCTCTGGAGAATCAGCAAATTCCCCGGGAGTCCAAGCAACCCGAGACTCTGGAGTTACCTGCCCATCTCTGGTGACCCGGGGCCCTGGCCCAGGACGTCCGTACTTGTCAACTTTCTAGTCATTTCCAGATGTGTGTCTGCCTGTGTATATGCACGTGTGTGCATCTGTGTGTGCGTGTGTACATGGGTGGGTGTGCACACGTGGTGTGTGCATGTGTGTACGCGCGTGTGTGCACAGTCCTGTGTGTGTCTGTGTGCAGTGTGTGTGTGTGTGGAGTTTCTATTGTTCCCAGCGTAAGTTTTGGCTTGGATAACCTGGTCCACCATTACTGGATGTAGCTACGTTTGCTTATTTCTCGCGTGCTTGTCCCATCAGCTTCTGAGAGGTGTGCGCTAAAAAATAACCTTTGTGAATGTATCTGTTTTCCCTGATGCCCCCCTCCCCCGCCACGCCCCGCTGGTGTTCTTTTAAGGGAACCGTCTCTCCTCTATCCCTCTCCTCCCCACGAGCCAGAGGCTCCCAGGCCTGCCTTCCATCCCTCTCTGCCCCTTCCCTAACTCTGGCCCAAGGAAAGCAAAGTGACTTTTACGAGTACTTCGATCTTTGCTCTTTTTCACAATTTCCTTTAAGTTATAACTTATGCAAATTTAAAACTGCTACGCTGGCTCCCTTTACTTTTACCTTTCTGTGGTATAGATCATCTCTTTTTGCTACATTTCCAGCCTTTCTGACCCTTTTAAATGCAATCTTGCTAATTACATAGTTCTGGGTCTCATCTGTCGGTTTCAAAATTTGAGAGCCTTTTTTCTTTTGATCAGTGAGTTTAAACCGTTTACATTTATGTCAAATACTGTGATATTAAGCAACTTATTTCATCTTATTGTACGTTTTCCATTTATAAAGCTTTCTTTTAAATTTTCTTTCTCTTCTTCTGTTTTGTCTTGGATATAGACATTAATTCTACTGGTTTGAAAGTGATTTATTCTATTTTTATTTTTGTTACTACTACCCACAAATTGTTAGGACCTAGCATCTGTTTGCTTTTCCTATGAAATGTTTACAGCTTATCAGTAGCATTGTCTTTTATGTCTTCCCCTGTTCAAGATGAGAAACATAACATTCTTTATACCTATACTTATACTTCACATAGTGTATCAGTTATCTACTGCTGTGTAACAATCTATCCCAAAATTTAACAGCTTAAAACAACGAGCATTTTTTAAAATCTCACAGTGTCTGAATGCCAGGAATGCTGACACAGTTTAGCTGAGGGCCAAGGGCTCAGGGTCTCTCAGAAGGTGTGATCGAGGTGTCAGCTGGCACCTCCGTCATCTCATGGCCAGAGGACAGAGAATTCAGTTCCAAGCCCCTTCATGTAGCTGTGGCCAGGCCTCAGGTCCTCACTGGCTGTGGGACAGAGAATCAGTTCCTTGGCCCTGCAACTCACGTCCAGGCAGCTCAAGCCCCTCAGAGCAAGTGGTGAGTGAGAGAGGGGGCCCAAGACAGAAGGCCCAGTGTCTATGCAACCTTCTGAGGAGGTGACAGCCCACCACAGGGGCCAAGGTGAGACTCCACAGAAGTGTGAAAGCCAGGAGGTGGGGACCACTGGGCGTTCTATCACTTCATAGAAGATTGAGTACCTCACACTTCACAGAGCACCGCATGGTAGGACCACACAGCATCTGCTCTTTGCTGGTTGGGCTTCTTTTACTTGCATAATTATTTCAAGTTTCATCCGTGCTGTTGTGTGTATCATTAACGTTCCTTTTCTCACTGAGGGGACATTCCATTGCTTGAAATCCACAATTTATTTATCCATTAGGTTGTTGATGTACCTGCTGGTTGTTTCTAGTTTTTACCTATTACGAGTAAAGCTGCTATGAATAATCATTTACAAGTCTTTGCATAGAAGCATATGTCCTTTTGCCTTGGGCAAATACTTAAAAGTGAGCAGCTAGATGTTTATTAACTCTTTTTAAAACTACCAAACTGTTTTCCAGAGTGTACCGTTTACACCCGCACCCCCAGTGTATGAGTTCCAGCCCCTTCCTCCTCACTGAGCGTGGTCAGTCGCTTTAATTTTAGCCAGTCTGGTAGACACAGCATCAGATGTAGTGTCTCATCACGGCTGTAACGGGCATTTCCCTAACGCTTGAGCCTCTTTCCCGGTGCTTATTTGTCACTTGTATATCTTCTTTCGTAAAGTGTTCAAATCTTTTCCCTTTTTTAAAATTGTGTTGCTTATTTTCTTAATGTTGAGTCTGGGAGTTCTTTATATATTCAAGATACAAGTCTTTCATCAGATACATGCTCTGCAAAATTCTCTCCCAGACTGTGCCTTGTTTGTCCTTCTCTTCACCGGTATCTTTTGAGAAGTTTTTAATTTTGAGGAAGTGCCGTTTATCAATCTGTTCTCTTATGGGTCATCCTTTTGGTGTCATTTCTAAGAAACCTTTGTCTAGTCAATGTCACAATTAGCTCTCTAATTTTTCTTCTAGGAATTCTACAGTTTTTACTTTTACACTGTCTGTGACTCATTGGAGTCAATTTTTGCAGATGGTGTGAGGTAGGGGTGGGTTTCCTTTTTCCTGCATATCCAATTTTTCCAGCATCATTTGCTGAAGGGTTATCCTTTCTCCACCGCATTGCCTTTTGAACTTTCCCCAAAATCAGTTTTCCATATATATATGGGGGTGTATTTATTTGGGGATTCTCTATGCTTATAAATTGATCTATCTTCTATCTTTTAGTCCAATACATGTTTTGATTACTTTAGTTTTATAATAATAATCCTTGAGATTGGGTAGGGTTAGTTTCCCAACTCTGTGTGTGTCTTGTTTTTTTGTTGTTGATTCTAGATCTGCATTCCTCCCAGCAGCTCAACCGTGGGGACCGCCACATCTGTTCTTCTCAGGGGGCAGCTGCACCTAACTCTTGCATTGGCTAAGGGGGTGGAGAGGCCACTTGGGGTGGACCGGCCAACAGGCCATTTCCCTGCTGACGGCTGGACCCCCAGCCGGTGTCCACTCTGCCTGATGATGATTCTCTCCCTCTGGCTGGCTCTGTAGCTTTCCTGACACAACAGTATCATGCTGGAAAGGACCCACTCAGAGCAAGGTAGGGGAGAGGTGGGGACACACCGAGAAGGACACTGCCGGTCCACCGCCCACCTGTAGTTCCTGACCGTCTCGGGCCTCAGCCCTCACGCCTGCCATGCCCACCGTGTTCCTACCTGAGATAACGTTCTTGTCAGCGGTGGAGCATCTCGAGATTGTCCATCACCCCGGGTCTCACGTTACATCCCCAGGGCCGGGTTGGCAAGAAAGGCCCGCAGCCCCGTCTATTCCTCATCACATCCAGACTTGCTTTTCTCTTTTGCAGATAACTTAATTATCTGACTACATGAGTCTCTTGAATTGTCATTCTAAACTTTTATTCATGAATCCTGACTCCAGTTGGTAATCAGCAGACAGAAAGTGTTCCAATTATAGAAATCAAATTAATTCTTTTTTTAAATAAGGAGGAAAAACTACTTATTCTGTACTCCCGGGAAGTAGAAATTAGGTGGAATTCTTATAATGAAAGGGACAATTATATCTCCCTCATTTATTTCATCTTCTCTTTCTTTTCCCTGTGTTCCCTGCTCCCCAAAGCCCAAGAAATGACTAGGGGAAGAAATCATCCCACATCTTACACTCCCCACGGAAGTGCTGCCATAGACCGTGACCGTGGCCTGGCTGATAGATTAGAATAGAAAGTCTACAGAGTTAGGAAATCAGTATTGGATGTTTAGGAGGTAACAGGTGACGCCTTAGCGTTTCTTTACCCGTCGTGGTCGGACTAACGGGTGAAGGATATGGGAGAGAATGGTATCTGACTTCAGATCACCCTGCTTTTCTCAGCCCTATTACATACTTCATTCTAAATGGTTTTTCCTTAATAAGGTATTTATTATGTTAGAATGTGTTTAATAAAATCTTATGATTCTTCTCAATGATGAATTGCTAAGGATCCACACAGAGTTATAATTAGTTCAACCAAGATATCCCATAACCCAAAGGTCATTCTCTTCAACTTTACAGCTACATTCAGAAATGTAGTTGAAACCGCTAGACAGAGAGGCTGAAACTCTGCCTTTCCTGTGACAGCCGTCAACGCACGGTGAACGTCCTATTCAAGGGTCTTTAGTTGTGGTTTGCCAACGGCAATTCCTTTGTTAGCTCCTTTCTCATCGCCCTTATGCCTGAAGCCGGCCAACAGGCTCTGTCCCAGACCAAAACTTCATGGAAATCATCATTTTAGTGAACGTTTTGTGAACTTATATCAGGCCTAGCTCCCAACAAGGCATTCCCACCTAAACATCTAATAATTTACCATGTGAAACGAAAACACTGTACTGTATTTTTAAAACACGATAAATCCTGAATCATTCATTATTCCATTTGGAAAGCATCCTCTGAGCAATGGTTGGGACAACATGGCAAGCGACAGTGATCTTTGGGGACACAGGAAGCTGCGTTCAACCCTCCCGTTCTCCCACCGAGGGGGAGGCAAAGGGCAAGGAAAGGCCCGCAGCCTTGTTAACCTAAATAATGACAAAGCATTTCCAGTCATGACAAGCAAGACAACTCAGAGATGAAGAAAGGAAAATTAGGACTTGGTGGCTCCATTAAAAACAGAAAAAGGACTGTGAAATCACTGTAGGTCTTTGAAGCGACCTAATAAAGAAACCACGGTGCTGTCTTGCTCACAGCCAGTGAATCTTGGAACTATTTCGGTGTTAATTTTAGAAGACACTAACAGCAGGGGTTTTGATAGTGGAGGCTATAGTGGTTTCTATGAGATCAAGAACTAAGAAATGAATATAGGAACAGATTCCTAAATGTTGGTAAGAGAAAGGGCCTTGGCAGTCTCGTAGCTCTGACCCTCCCCTAGGAAAGCATATCTGAGAGCGCTTTTGACACAAATGCTGAGGACGGGACAGCTGTCAGTAAACTCCTCCTTTTACTGGGTATGAGCCAAAGTATCAGGAACTCCCAAGGTCCCTGGGTATGGAAATATACCCTTCTGGGTAAGACCACCAGAATAACATCTCACACTCACCTGGAACTTCACAAAGTGCTTTCACATCCCTGGCTCTTGCTTGCTGCTGCACAACGGTTCTCCGGGAAAGGCCAGTATCTCGCCCACCCTGTGCCCGCAGCTGAGGCCCCAGTGTGGAGGCGGCATCCACACTCAGACACTGACCAGAGCCCACCTCGCACATGGACACCCGACCCTTCACACCTGGTGACGGTCACCTCCCCTCATGGCCGAGCTTCCCGAGACAGCATCTGAGGGCCCCTTTCCACCTTGCCACCTGCCTGGGTTTCTTCCGCCCGCTTCTCGCTGGCCTCGCCCCTACTGAATTCTGTTCCCCGGGTGTCTCTCTTCTTCCCAATTTAGGGGAGCGTCTCTTTGACTTGACCTCTCGGCAGCCTATTCCCGCTGGGATAATCGCAACAGTCCTCCCTCCCCCAAGAATCTGTGACTCTAGGGTCTGGGATGTGGGAAGATGTTAGGTCCCCCGGTGATGAGGAGTCAAGGTAGCAGATGGGGTCAAGGGGGTTTGCTCAGGGGACCTTAAATTAGGGGGATGATCCTGGCGCACCTCGGCGGCCCACCGTCACCACGAGACGAGGGAGAGGCCTGCGGGGGCGGGGGGCGGGGGGGGTGCCTGCACTCGGTGGGGGGGGCAGCCCCGCCCCCAGAAAGGCAGGGAAGCGGCCTCTCCCATGGCCCGCACCCCCGAGAGGCCCGAGTCTGTCCCAGCACCCTGCCTGCAGCCCTGCGACGCCGTGCGGGACTTTACAGGACCACGTGACACGGGACGTGTGATGCTCTGAGCCACTAAGCGTGCGGGGATCTGTCACGGCAGCTGCAGGACACAGGCCACCTGGCTGGAGGCCTCTGCTCCGCGACCCCGCCCCGCCCCCCGGCTTCCTCCGAACCTGCACCGGTTCTCGGCCGGCTCCTCACCCTTTGAAGGGCGGGGGCCTGGCGTGGCCGGGCCCCCGCTTCTCCTTGTCACACCCCCTCCTGAGGCCCCCGGCCCCGGCCCCCGGCGGCTCTCGCAGACGGCAGTCCCGTGGGGCGGTGGAGCGTGTGGATGGTGCTGGAGGCCGGGCTCCCGGGGGGCCGAGGGCAGACAGGGTCTGACGTGCGCTCTGGCGCTCCGGCCGTGACGAGCTCCCTGCGGAGACCGGACCGCCAGGGCCGCGCCTCCAGCCCCAGCGCGGAGCTCCTGCTCTCCGTTCATCAGCGCCCAGGACCCGGGGGGAGTTACAGCCCAGGGTGAGCCGAGGCCGGGAGCCAGGCTGCGCCGACGCCCCTGCGGCCCGATGCTCGCTCGCGGGGGAGCTGAGCGGGAAGAGACCCCCGCCCCAGGCCGGGCCTCCGCTGCCCGGGAGCTGGTCTCCTCCCCGCCGCCCTCACTCGGCCTCGGCGTCCTGGCCGACCGTCCTCCCCTCCTGTCCCTCTCCTTCCCAACCTGGTCACTTCATCGAAGCCGGAATCCTCCGTCTAGCGCACACATCGGACGGCGCCAGGCTCCCCTTTCAAGGGCTCTCCGTTCCTTGGCAACAACGGAAACCTCACAGGGGTCCATGGGGCCCCGAGAGCTCTGGCCTCAGCTCTCGCTGTGTGACCTCACGGACTCTGATATATGATCCCCTGCCCGGCCTCCAGTTTTCCTAAATGCCTCGGCCTTGGACGCTGCACACGCCGTTTCATTTCCCCCACGGGTACTTCCCCACCCCACCCCCCGCCCCTAACTCCCATTCAGCCTTCAGCTTTGCTTTTCTATGCCACCTCTTCCAGGAAGCTTTCCCTGGCTCCCTCTCCGTGTCGGCTAGATGGCCATTGCACGTGCTATTCAGGGCCCTCTAAAAAGCAGGCTTTCAACCAAGAAGAAGAGTGAACTATTGATGGAAGAACTCAAGTGTTATTTTTGTCAATGACACAAGTGCGCAGGGAGCAGGACACGCCTTTGGTAAACAGCCGCGCCCCAGAGCACCTGGTCCCTTTCGTCTCCTGCACGGACCCTGGCTTCCTGCCACCACCCACGGCCGGGGATGTCCTCCTTCACCCTTCTGCCTGTTCAAGGACCATCCATCACTCATGAATTCTTGGAAGTCTTGAAGCATAAATTCTACATCCTCTGTAAGATTCACTACAACTTTTCCAATTCAAAATGACCTATCTTCTAGGGCTTCCCTGGTGGCGCAGTGGTTGAGAGCCCGCCTGCCGATGCAGGGGACGCGGGTTCGTGCCCCGGTCCGGGAGGATCCCACGTGCCGCGGAGCGGCTGGGCCCGTGAGCCATGGCCGCTGAGCCTGCGCGTCCGGAGCCTGTGCTCCGCAACGGGAGAGGCCACGACGGTGAGAGGCCCGCGTACCGCAAAAAAAAAGACCTATCTTCTAAACGCTTATGGACTTTGCAGTGACCTGCGGCCCAAAATGAGATGACTTCCTCATTATTTCTTGTGAACTAGTTTTGTGTCTTCAGCTACTCTCTAACATTTTTCTCGGCAGAGGCCACATTATATAATTTGGGGGGTAACATGTCGGGCTCAGCACTATGCTGGGTACACATCAGACTCTTTACTAAGTACCCAGCAAACGCCTGCTTTCACACAATCTAGACAAAACACACTTTAAAATAAAGACTATTACAAGAGACAAAGAAGGACACAATATAATGATCAAGGGATCGATCCAAGAAGAAGATATAACAATTGCAAATATTTATGCACCCAACATAGGAGCACCTCTACATAAGGCAAATGCTAACAGCCACGAAAGCAGAAATCAACAGTAACACAATCATAGTAGGGGACTTTAACACCCCACTGTCACCAATGGACAGATCATCCAAAGTGAGAATAAATAAGGAAATACAAGCTTTAAATGATACATTAAACAAGATGGACTTCATTGATATTTATAGGACATTCCATCTAAAAACAACAGAATACACATTTTTCGCAAGTGCTCATGGAACATTCTCCAGGATAGATCATATCTTGGGTCACAAATCAAGCCTTGGTAAATTTAAGAAAATTGAAATCATATCAAGTATCTTTTCCAACCACAACACTATGAGACTAGATATCAATTACAGGAAAAAAATTTGTAAAAAATACAAACACGGGCATCCCTGGTGGTGCAGTGGTTGAGAGTCCACCTGCCGATGCAGGGGACACGCGTTCATGCCCTGGTCTGGGAAGATCCCACATGTCGTGGAGTGGCTGGGCCCGTGAGCCATGGCCGCCAGGCCTGTGCGTCCGGAGCCTGTGCTCCACAACGGGAGAGGCCCGCGTACTGCAACAACAAAAAAAAATACAAACACATGGAAGCTGAACAATACACTGAAAAATACCCAAGAGATCACTGAAGAAATCAAAGAGGAAATTAAACAACACCTAGTAACAAATGAGAATGAAAACATGATGACCCAAAACCTATGGGATTCAGCAAAAGCAGTTCTATGATGGAAGTATACAGCCATACAATCCTACCTCAAGAAACAAAAATCCTCTCAAATAAACAACCTAACCTTACACCTAAAGCAATTAGAGAAAGAACAACAACAACAAAAAAACCCCAAAGTTAGCAGAAGGAAAGAAATCATAAAGATCTGATCTGAAATAAATGAAAAAGAAGAGATGGAAAAGATAGGAAAGATCAATAAAACTAAAGCCTGGTTCTTTGAGAAGATAAACAAAATTGATAAACCATTAGCCAGACTTATCAAGAAAAAAAGGGAGAAGACTCAAATCAACAGAATTAGAAATGAAAAAGAAGTAACAACTGACACTGCAGAAATACAAAGGATCATGAGAGATTACTACAAGCAACTATATGCCAATAAAATTGACAACCTGGAAGAAATGGACAAATTCTTAGAAAAGCAAAACCTTCCAAGACTGAACCAGAAGAAATAGAAACTATAAACAGACCAATCACAAGCACTGAAATTGAAACTGTGATTAAAAATCTTCCAACAAACAAAAGCCCAGGACCAGATGGCTTCACAGGTGAATTCCATCAAACATTTAGAGAAGAGCTAATACCTATCCTTCTCAAACTCTTCCAAAAGATAGCAGAGGGAGGAACACTCCCAAACTCATTCTAGGAGGCCACCATCACCCTGGTACCCAAACCAGACAAATATGTCACAAAAAAAGAAAACTACAGGCCAATATCACTGATGAACATACATGCAAAACTCCTCAACAAAATACTAGCAAAACAGTATCCAGCAGCACATTAAAAGGCTCATACACCATGGTCGAGTGGGGTTTTAACCAGGAATGCAAGGATTCTTCAATATACACAAATCAATCAATGTGATAATTGTATTAGAAACTGAAGGAGAAAAACTATATGATCATCTCAATAGATGCAGAAAAAGCTTTTGACAAAATTCAACACCCATTTATGATAAAAACCCTCCAGAAAGTAGGCACAGAGGGAACTTACCTCAACATAATAAAGGCCATATGTGACAAACCCACAGCCAACATTGTTCTCAATGGTGAAAAACTGAAACCATTTCCACTAAGATCAGGAAAAAGACAAGGTTGCCCACTCTCACTGCTGTTATTCAACATAGTTTTGGAAGTTTTAGCCACAGTGATCAGAGAAGAAAAAGAAATAAAAGGAATCCAAATCGGAAAAGAAGAAGTAAAACTGCCACTGTTTGCAGATGACATGATACTATACATAGAGAATCCTAAAGATGCTACCAGAAAACTACTAGAGCTAATCAATGAATCTGGTAAAATATCAGGATACAAAATTAATGCACAGAAATCTCTTGCATTCCTCTACACTAATGATGAAAAATCTGAAAGAAAATTAAGGAAACACTCCCATTTACCACTGCAACAAAAAGAATAAAATACCTAGGAATAAACCTACATAAGGAGACAAAAGACCTGTATGCAAAAAACGATAAGACACTGATGAAAGAAATTAAAGATGATACAAACAGATGGAGAGGTATACCATGTTCTTGGATTGGAAAAATAAACATTGTGTAAATGATTGTACTACCCAAAGCAACCTACAGATTCAGTGCAATCTCTTATCAAGCTACCAACAGCATTTTTTACAGGACTAGAACAAAATAATTTCACAGCTTGTATGGAAACACAAAAGACTCCGAATAGCCAAAGCAATCTTGAGAAAGCAAAACGGAGCTGGAGGAATCAGGCTCCCTGACTTCAGAGTATACTACAAAGCTACAGTTATCAAGACAGTATGGTACTGGCACAAAAACAGAAATACATATCAATGGAACAGGGTAGAAAGCCCAGAGATAAACCCACGCACATATGGTCATCTTATCTTTGATAAAGGAGGCAAGGATATACAATGTAGAAAAGACAGCCTCTTCAGTAAGTGGTGCTGGGGAAACTGGACAGTTACATGTAAAAGAATGAAATAGAACACTCGCTAACAGCATACACAAAAATAAACTCAAAATGGATTGAAGACCTAAATGTAAGGCCAGACACTATAAAACTCTTAGAGGCAAACGTAGGCAGAGCACTCTATGACATAAATCACAGAAAGATCCTTTTTGACCCACCTCCTACAGAAATGGAAATAAAAACAAAAAAAAAAAACAAATGGGACCTAATGAAACTTAAAAGCTTTTGCACAGCAAAGGAAACCATAAACAAGACGAAAGAAAACCCTCAGCGTGAGAGAAAATATTTGCAAACGAAGCCACTGACAAAGGATTAATCTCCAAAATATACAAGCAGCTCATACAGCTCAATATCAAAAAAACAAATAACCCAATCCAAAAATGGGCAGAAGACCTAAATACACGTTTCTCCAAAGAAGATATACAGATTGCCAACAAACACAAGAAAGGATGCTCAACATCACTAATCATTAGAGAAATGCAGATCAAAACTACAATGAGGTATCACCTCGCACCGGTCAGAATGGCCATCATCAAAAAATCTACAAACAATAAATGCTGGAGAGGATGTGGAGAAAAGGGAACCCTCTTGCACTGTTGGTGGGAGTGTAAATTGATACAGCCACTATGGAGAACAGTATGGAGGTTCCTTAAAAAACTAAAAATAGAACTACCATATGACCCTGCAATCCCACTACTGGTCATATACCCTGAGAAAACCATAATTCAAAAAGAGTCATGTACCACAGTGTTCACTGCAGCACTATTTACAATAGCCAGGACATGGAAGCAACCTAAGTGTCCATGGACAGATGAATGGATAAAGAAGATGTGGCACATATATACAATGGAATATTACTCAGCCATAAAAAGAAACGAAATTGAGTTATTTGTAGTGCGATGGATGGACTTAGAGACAGTCATACAGAGTGAAGTAAGTCAGAAAGAGAAAAACAAATACCATATGCTAACACATATATATGGAATCTAAAAAAAAAAGTGGTTCTGAAGAACCTAGTGGCAGGACAGGAATAAAGATACAGATGTAGAGAATGGATTTGAGGATACGGGGAGGGGGAAGGGTAAGCTGGGACGAAGTGAGAGAGTGGCACGGACATATATACACTTCCAAATGTAAAATACCTAGCTAGTGGGAAGCAGCCGCATAGCACAGGGAGATCAGCTCGGTGCTTTGTGACCACCTAGAGGGGTGGGAGAGGGACGGTGGGAGGGAGGGAGACGCAAAGGGGAGGAGATATGGGGATTATATGTATATGTATAACTGATTCACTTTGTCACACAGCAGAAACTAACACACCACTGTAAAGCAATTATACTCCAATAAGGATGTTAAAAACAAAAAAAAGGAAAGGAAAATACACCGCATGACGCCATGATGGTGGCTACATGTCATTACACATTCGTCCAAACTCACAGACTGTGCAGCACCAGGAATGACCCCCGATGTAAACTGTGCAGCTCGGGTGATGACGCCGTGTCAGGGTCGGTTCATCAGCTGTAGCAGAAGCACCACCTGCTGAGGGATGGTGATGGCGGGGAGGCTGTGTGCGTGTGGGGCTGGGGTACGTGGGACTCTCTGTACCATCCCCTCAATTCTTCTGTGCACCTTGAATTGCTCTTAAAAAGCCAATGAAAATTAAATTTTTAAAATTTTGATAAATACAAACGCAGATACCTACATACCTATTCCCCTGTCTAGCTGACTAGCTATGCACCCAAGTATACAAAAAACCACGAGTTTACACTAACACCTCCAACTCCGATTCAATAGTACAGGCTTTACAGACAATTTTTGCGAGAAAACGCTCAACCTCAGAGCTGCGCTACAGAACATAAAAGCAGTGTCCAAGGTAACTTAAGGCCACAAAACCCGGGGCCCCTAGGAAGGGGCGGACTGGCGCTCGCAGGCACACGTGTGGCCCTCTGGTCACCACTCATGCCCTGGGTCTGCAGGCGGGTCACCCTCACCCCCTTTCAGATGCTCCTTCTGGCTCCACACGTGTGGTCTAGTCGAGGCCTATTATATGGAAGGGTCTTCGCAGCCCCTGAAGTTCAAGGCGATTAAGGAGACCGCCACCCTCGAGGGACCCGTCGGGTGGAGGGAGGTAAGACAAGGGCACAGCAACTCTGAAGAGAGGCCGCGCGGGCCCAGCGAGGAAGGGCGGGCGCGGGCGCTGGTTCTGTGGCCCCGGGTCCGAGTCAGAGCGCCGGGTGCAGCAGCGCCCAGCACATCGTGAGCAAGGGCGACCGGGCGGCGAGAGGTGGGAGAGGCAGCCGTGCAGCTCTGGGCCTCGTCTCCCCAAAGGGAAGCAAGGACTGACCCACCCGGGGCGCGTGGGCACCCAGCTCCTTTGGAGACACGCAGCGTGAAAAAGGCAAAATCTATTTCACACAATCCGGCGTGACCGCCACCCCTTCTGTGGCCTCCGGCGTCACTCCCGCACCTTTCTCCCAGCAAGGTCGCTGCCGACACAGCCTGTCCCCCGCCCCCAGAACCCGAGGACTTTCCCGGCGCTGGGGCTGCGTGTGTGTCTCCCCGAGGGGATGCGGGTATAGAGGAGGAGGGACCGTCCTCCCCTGCTTCTCTGGTCCAGCCCAGAGCTGGAGGCGAGAGTCTTCCGCCTGAAAGCCAGACACGCCCTTCGAAGCTAAGCCAGGTGGAAACACTGCGGTGCATCCGCGGCTCAGAGCAGGCTTGGGTGCGAGGGAGAGGGGAGGGTGGGAGAGCAGTGGGTGGAGGGGGAGCTCCGTGACGGGGAGGCACAGAGCAGGTGAAAAGGGGCTGAATGATAATTTGGTAAATAAACGCACAGACGGAGGCAGAAGCCGAGACCCGGAGGGTGCACTCCCTGGGATGTGCAGCTCACACTTCACAGTCCAGACCCCACCTGCGACGTCCGGGCCCCTCCCACGTGCTGCCGGGTCCTGCCCGGGGGGCTCCCACCACGTCTGTGGATGCTGCCTCTGGGACCCTGTGTGCTCAGGCCCCGTGTGCCCGCCCGGCTCCCTCTGGGCCGACATGGAGGGGTGGCTGCTAAGAGGGCAGGTCTTCTCTTCAGTGCTCTTACCCCCCAAAAATAATAATAAATAAAGGCGGCGGGAGAAAACTTCTGGAGGCGATAGGCATGTTTATGGCGTCGATTGCGGTGACGGTTTCACGGGTCCGTACTTATCTCGAAACACCTACGGTTGCCGGCTTACGTATGTACACTACATGTCGCTCATCAGAGCGGTGCTTTCTTCAAATCAGTGGAGTTCCTGCGGTCTTGATGTAAAGCTCAGGGTAGCAGGAGGGAAAGCGAGCCGAGTCTGCCAGCAGCGGGTGACCCCCGAGGGAGCTCGATGCTGCGGAGGAGGCGAGAGGTACAGAGCGGACCTTGACGGCGAGGAAGCTCGTGTCCCCGGCTGGCGGGCTCAGGACCGAGCCGTGGACGGTAAGGGAATGACATGCACAGCACACAACCCCGCAGGAGGCTCAGCGCCGCAGTCCCCACGGGGTCACGGGGAGGGTCAGAATAAAAACATCCTGCGCGGAGACGGGGAAACCAGATTCCGGTCCCTCGCTCCTCCGGCGCATCAGGAAAATCAGGACAAGTCATCAGGATTTGGATGTTTGAATGGACACAAAAGTGGCAGTGCTTCTAACCAGTAACAGGGTAAGAGCCATGCCACAGACCTGTGATTCTCCGTGATTCCTTTTCATTTATCTATTTAGTGAGTTGCTCAGCTCGTTGTTCGGTGATCACAAAGCAGTCTGAGAATCTGCTGAAAGCTGTGAAATGATGCCTTTTGCAACAACGTGGATGGATCGAGAGATTATGATACTGAGTGAAGCAAGCCAGACAAGAAAGACAAATATCATATGATATCACTTATCTGCGGAACCTAAAACAAACATGATACAAATGAACTTATATACAAAACAGAAACAGACTCACAGACATAGAAAACAAACTTAAGATTACCAAAGAGGAAAAGGAGCAAGGAATAAACTAGGAGTTTGGGATTAACATATACACACTACTATACGTAAAACAGACAATCATCAAGGACCTACTGTATAGCACAGGGAACTCTACTTCGTATTTTATAATAACCTATAAGGCAAAAGAATATACCTGACTCAATCACTTTGCTGTACACCTGTAACTAGGTTATACAACATTGTAAATCAACTCTACTTCAATAAAAAAAATAACATAAAATAATAAAACAAACAAAAAATAAAACATGTACATCTTAAATTTGCACAATGTTATAGGTCAAATATATTTCGGTTTAAAAAAATAAAAGAAACTTAAAAGTAAAAAAAAAGAAAGCTATAAGCCCCGACTCCAGAGAAATGCTGAGTGCAGACACCCACAAAATCTTGCATACAATTAGTCCCCTATTAAGAATCCTTAACACACATTCATTGAGAACTTTCCATTTTTCCAAGTGTTCTTGTGGCTATTATTTTACCTAACCCTTTCTCTTTAATGGAATAAACGTCTTCGGCCACCCCAGATTTGAAGCCTCATCTAACCCAGGCTCTCTACAGTGTAAAAGGAGGTGTTTCCCGCCACTGACCTCAGCATTCCCATACAGAGGAAACCCTCCACGGCCTGGAACGTTCACTTCTTTTTCCATAGTGCAAACATCAGGCCTGAAGGAAAAGAGAGAAGGGAGACGGAGTAGGGAGAGTCTTGGATCTGATTCTCCATCTCAGAACTATTGGCACAGAAAGTTTTGGGAGCAACAAAAATGCAAACAGAAAATGAAAATCACCCTCGGCCTGATGGACCCGGGCCAGCTGGGGTCAACAGTCTGAAACCGGTGGGCAGGTTCCCAGTGAACTTCAGAGAAGGGCTGGCCCGGGGTCACCAGGCAGAGGAGGAAGAACGTCAGGGGCAGCGTTGCCTTGGCTCCCGGGGTCGGAAGACACCCCACCAAGGCCCCGCCAGCCCCTCGGGGCTGGTGGAGGCCGGGGTCTCGTGAACACCCCGCGGAAGAGGGTGGCTCCTGGGAGACTGGCCGGGAGCGCTCGCAGGGCAGCCGAGACGGACGCGCAGGGGAGGGATGATGGATTCCCTCACAGGGGGTGCGATCAGCATAATTTATCTCCAAATCAGCAGCCAGGCGCGGAGGCGGGCAGGCCTGACGCGCGGGAGGCCGGGTGACAGAAATTGTTCTTTAAGCAGCCGCCCTCTGAAAATATTACCCTCTCCCCGCCGCCCGGCATAATGAGGTCTTGATTATCCGTCAGGCCTGTGAGATCAGGAGTGGCTGTCAAGGCCATGAGAGCCAGCTGGGCCCAGCCCTGCGCAAGGCCCTCGCATCTGCCCTCTGGAGAATCTCCCTTTGTTCTCCTTGTTTCCGATGCCCTTTGCTCTGCTCTTGCGGAATTTCTCTGTTTCCTGCCCTCTTGAGAAGCAACAGATTCGAGCCTGAATCTACGAACGCAGGGCCAGGCACCAGGTCCCTGCCTAGCAGACAGGGAGCTGGACAAGAAATTCAGCCACGGTGGGGGCTGGGCGGCCCCGGGTAGCGCCCAGCGGCCTGGAGACCCCGCGCTAGGGAGGCTGCAGGCACCCCTGCTGCGGGCTGACCCCCCACGAGACAGAGGTGAGGCTCAGGCTGGCCCCGAGCTCCCCCTCGGCCACTGATGGGAGAATGATCAGGAAAAGAGTAGAAGATGTGCTTCCCTCTTTGGGGGACACATCTTTTCCCTCTAAGACACTGTCCCCGACCGAGCACATCCTCAGAACATGAGACGATGGACGGGGGAGATGCAGAGCCCAGGGCAGGCGGAGTGGCCCCGCGGTGGGCGGAGCTTGCAGTGACCACGCCCAGCGGCCTCTCGGTGTCACCGTCCACCGCCCGCTCTACAGAGCAAGCTCTGCGGGGGCAGGACGGGCACGGAGCCCTGGCTCCCGACACGGCCAGGCTGGCGCATGGGCCGTCTGTGCCCCGTGCTCCCCTCTGCAAGCCAGGGCCTCCTTGCTGCCCCGGGTCCACGCCCAGCGCCCGCACGACGCGCGCGGCTAGAGGGAGAGAAGGATGAGTCTGACGCCGACTCTGCCGTCAGGAAACCTAAGTGAGCAGCTGACGGGAAGATCAAATGAAATGAGGCCGGAGCTTTGCGAAGACAAGTGTCACCGACGTTCGCTGTTGTTGTTACGCTTTGCACGTCAGCCCCCAAATGTCAACCCCACGTTTTGCATCCAGACGGCGCTCCGTGTTTGCTCACTGACGAAGCTGGACCGACTTGGGCAGAAAAACTTAAATCCGTTCTGGCAGCAAAGAAGAAACTATATTTATCGAAAGGGTGTGCAGTTAAAATCCCATGGTCCCCAAACCAGTGACGAGGCAGGCAACTTGCACTTTTTCTTCCCAAAGAATTCCCTGGCGTTGAAGGACCAGCTCTAGTCGCTAGAGGTGGTGCTCCACCACCAGGAGAGAAGCTCTGAACGGCAAAGCAAGGAGCAGTGAGCTCACCGCCTCAGAAATGCTCCGACGCAGAACAGCGCTCTCTTCTGGAGCACACCGTGCTTTGGGATAGGCCGGAACACTGTGATCAATGTCTCGCTCCGTTCCAAGCAATTATGAAGTCCCTTTTCTCCCATCAGCTGAGCGAGACGGCAAACTGAACCACAGGCCCAGGACGCTGGCTGAACCGGGCAGGACGGCTCAGCCGTGGGCACAGAGCCCACCTCCACTGGCTTCGTGCCAGGAGAGAAGCGCCACGGGGCTGGCTTGTGTTTGGTGACGGTCCAGCCACCCTCAACCGCCAGCACTACCTTGAAAAACCCAAACGCCTTTCCGTGTGCTGCTGCCTGCTGTCCTAAGACCTGACCCTGGAGGCGAACCGTTGCGCTCAGTGACGCCTCTCCGTAGTTAAACACCCTCCTCCACTCGCTGCGACTCTAACAGTGCCATTCAAAATGATGTCTTCATCACAACTTGGCTGGCGAGGACACGCGGACGAGGACCTAATCCCATCTGGGGGTCACGGTACACAACAGGGCCTGGGCTCTGATGGGCATAGAGAAACATTCTCTCGCTGTCATAGTTCAATGGGCTGGTGTCCAGAAAGGAGGCTGTCAGAAAGCCCTCCGGATAAGGGCAAGTGGTCGTATGGGACAGGCAAAGGGGGGGGGTGAGTGGGTGCCAGGGCCGGGCTCTGCCCCAGTTGGTCCTTGGTGAGCTGTGTGACCACGGGCCACACCCTCAACCTCTCTGTGCCAACAGCAATCAGATAAGACTCTTAATGGTGGAGGAACCCCGGTCAGTAAAACACAAAGCTCAGGCTGTGAGATCAGCTGTGTGACCAGACACGGAGAGAAGAAAGCCCTACAGCGATGTCGGCATCCCCACCAGGGCTGTGTGAGCCTGGACGGTCCGGGGGTGAAGAAGCGAGGTCCAAGGAGCCAGACCTGGCCGAGTCCAGATCCAGCGCAGAGGCCGACATCTGTAAATCGGGGCCCAAAGCCCTGCTTACTATTGAGGCTATTGGAGGAAAGTAAGACTGCAACGTCTTGTGAGGCATTTACAGAGGAGGTGATCGTTTCTGTATGTAGTGTTAACGGTTTTCTGCTACTATAAACGTCCAGAAATCTGAGTGAGCCCTAAGACTTGTTGCTGGGAGAGGGGCAGGGGTGGTGCGATTTTGTGGCACCCCGGCCTGTTTCCCTAGGTCCTCGTGTAACTTTGTGGACGGAGACCATGGAGCCATCCCTGCCGGAGGTGAAGCTCTGTGTTTATAGAAGACGTGGTGGGTCCACATGAGGGACTTGGTCCCTGGACCTCAGGAAACAACAGAAGTAGGAAATAGTAAAAAAAAATAATGGAGTTATTAAGAAGTAGCAGGGCATTGGAAGAAGGTGAGATAGAGAAGTAGAGAGGAAAAAAGAGAGAGCTGAAGGAGGGGAGACAGAGATGGAGAGAGAGAGAGAGAGAGAGATGGGGAGGGAGAGAGAGAGAGCTTTTCAACCAAGAAATGCCAAAGTAGGGCTTCCCTGTGGCACAGTGGTTGAGAATCCGCCTGCCGATGCAGGGGACACGGGTTCGAGCCCTGGTCGGGGAGGATCCCACATGTTGCGGAGCGGCTGGGCCCGTGAGCCATGGCCGCTGAGCCTGCACGTCCGGAGCCTGTGCTCCGCAACGGGAGAGGCCACAACGGTGAGAGGCCCACGTACCGCAAAAAAAGAAAAGAAAAAAAAGAAATGCCAAAGCAGAGGAGGGAAGAAATTTTAAACGAATCAATAAAAAGATGAACACCTCCAAGTTCACAATGTGGTGCCTGCAGGAGAAGCAAGTGCCGTCTGTCTAGAGGTAAAGGACGGAGGCTGATGGAGGTTTCCTGGAGCCAGGGCTGCCGCACTGGCCAGGGCAGAGGCCACCGCACGGCATGCCCCTGCTCTGACCACCCGAGTCTAACACTGAAAGAAGCCCCTGCCAACCTCCACCTCCAAATATCACACAAAACGATGACTCAATGGGCCTCACAGCCCAGAACTATGCAGGGAGGGGCCTTCTGGGGGCTGCAGTCCAGCTCACTCGGGCTGACACGGCCCACGGCCTTTAACACCAATACTGAGATCAAGACGGCCCTGGAGAACATAGAAACACACCTGATCCACAGCCCCACTTCTGGGCCTCTCTCCAAAGGAATGGAAACCAGAATCCCAAAGAGAGAGCACTGCAGCATTATTCACAATAGTAATAATAATAATAATCAAAACGAGGGCCGGAGGAAGCTTTTGGAGGCGATGGACAGGCTTTAGCATAGACTTTGGTGACGGTTTCATGGTGTATCCTTGTCTCCAAACCCATCGGGTGGTGTACATTAATTACGGACAGCATTTTGTACGTCAAAGAAGGCGGCGGCACTGGAGATGTGATTGCTACACTCTGAAAACTCAAGTCACGGGGAAAGACAGCCTATACAGGAATTTTCAGGCTGCGCTAAGCACCAGAGTGAAGCCATGAGCGTGAATGCACGTACGCAGAAGACGGAAGGAAACGAGTTTCAACTCCGGGCAGCCCAGACTGTGCAGAGCTGGTTCCCGGGGCAGAGGGCAGCCCCTGCCTTCCTCCACCACCTTCTCTAGCTCCCGTGAGCCCCCACACCAGGCACGTGTGCTCTCCGTATCTGGCCCAGTGTGGAAGTTTCTGGATTCTGAAGACAAACCACTGACCAAGAGCTGGAGAATCGTACGGAGTTACAGGCCTGGTTCTAGACGCAGCTGAGGGACCTGAAAGGCCAGCTTCCGCAAGCAGCTGGCTCGGAAGCCCTTGTTGCAAGTGAACAAAACTGAGCTTAAATGTGAAAAATCCATACAGAGGGCCAGTACAGACATATAATGTACATAAACATAGCCCCTCATCTCTGGAATGAAAGTGCGAGTTTGTTTTCGGTTTTGACTCACAGTAGTTCCATGTATGCGTTTAGAACCTATGGCGGTGGAGCACCGTGTCGGTGCATTTCAGGCGACGTGGTGACTAACCTATTTGATTGTTCTTTAATCAAAGGCTCTTGAAGGGCACCGAGATTCTACAGATTGGCTTTTTTCTTTGACTGTAATGGAAGAAAGCTCAGACAGAGACGGTGACCAACGTCCAGCTGCATTTTTCACATGAGACAGACATTTCTTAATATGTTTGTTTCCTTCTTTGGGGCGCTAATCCCCTCAGAGTTATTCATTTTACTGTTAATAAAAGACCATCAAAGGAGCATTTAGCGCTCAGCATGGTCGCAGAAGGGATTTACTGCTCAGGTCTCTGGAAATGTGGTCTCCGACACTATGTACCATGCGTCCGTGCGTGTACAGACCCACATGAATGCATATACTCTGGTTTTGTTCAGGTTAATGCTATAATCTAAGGGAGAAGAAAAAGCACCTGCATAAAATGAAAATCTCAAAGAATGGGTCAATAGCCATTGAAAATAATGTTGGAACAGGTGTGTAGGAAAATCTTTGATCTTGAAGACCCTTTTAAAAGTGTCAGAAACAAAGTACATGCTTAAGTCAAAGAGAAAACCCCACAACCATTGTTTTCGAAAGTAAGGGGGGTTTTCGGTTTAATGCAAACGTGGCTCTATTGCCTGATGTTCATAGGATGCAGTTGAAAAGACAAAATCCAAGGGAATTAGCCGCGTGGCGCCCAGGGATGCTGTTTTCTCAGGCAGACCTGCAGGGGAGCCTGGGCACATTCTAGAAACCCAGCGGGAACGCAGGCGAGGGTCTCCTGCGCTGACCATGGCCACGGCCCCTGTTCCTCCCACGGGAGTTTGAAAGCCAACGGCAGGTCAGCTGAGGGTCAGGGGTTACGGGAGAGGGAGAGGCGTGTGCTGGTGGTCGGGACCCAAAGCGTGTGGCTCCAGCGTCCCTGACTGCAGCGCCTCTGAAAGTGACAGGGCCGAATGACGTGGGGGGTGAGCAGGGGTCTGGAGCCAGGCGCCCTCACTCACTTGAAAGATGCTTTTCCTCCTAATTAAGTACAGGTGTGAGCCTGTTGCTCCAGGGTGGATGCACGTTGGGCAGGACTGGTCCACCCACGCCCGCACGGGCGCAGCGTCCACGGGGGCAGGCAGGGCTCTGAAACATCCCTCCTCCGGCACTTTGGTCACTGGACCCCTTCACATTCTTACAAGTTATGCAGGACCCCAAAAAGCCTGTGCTCACGGGGCCACGCAGACCCCTACTGATCGTATCCTGCCACGTGCAGCAACGTGGATGGACCTTGAGGGCGTTACGCTGAGTGAAAAACGTCAGACAGAGAAAGACAAACACCACTCTATGTGAAATCAAAACAGAAAACAACAGAAAAGGAGCTCATAGATACGGAGAACAAATCTGGCGGTTTCCAGAAGCAGGGGTGGTGGGTGGAAGTGTGGGTAAAGGGGGTCAAAAGGCACAAACTCCCAGCGATAAAAGCAGCCAGTGCTGGGAGGTAACGCACGGCGTGGGGGACTGTAGTTGTTAACACGGCCTCGCACGTTTGCTGGTTGCTGAGACAGTAGGTTTTTAAAGGGCTCAGCGCAGGCTGGAGTTGACGAACCTCCAGCATCGAGGCTGAAAAGTGATACAAGAAGAAAAGGACACGAACAAGCTTCTAACTTCTCCTAGAGGGTCGAGGAGAGCTTCCGGAGGAGGTCGTGTCCTGACAGGAACCCCGGGAAAATGAGGAGAACCCCCCAGGTGGAGGGGAGAGGGACACGCCAGATGGAGGGAATCGGGTTTGCAGGAAAGGAGCTCAGATCTCTCGTCTTATCCCATTACCCTCCCTGGTCCCATGGAATAAACTACCTCGTCTGCCTGAGCCTCGGTTTGCTCATCTGTAAAATAGGATGCCAGTAACTACCTCGTTGGTTGTTTGAGTGCCGGACTGCACGACGTGTGTAGAGCACCAGGCCCAAACCTCTGCCGGCCCTGGGCCCTGACCCACCGCGAGAGATGAGAGGTATGTCTTTGCAACAGAGTCTGACAGGGTCCCCTCGCCCCCAAATAATTTATTTAACATTTCTCCTTGATGATATAAAACTATCTTTGGAGCCTTGATTCTATCTATCATATATGTATATGCAAGTAAAAATAAATAAGGTGATAATAAGGTTCTACTTAAAGAAGCCCTTGAATTTAAGTGTTTGTGAATGCCTTCGAACTTGATTACAAAGTTCAGGGCCTTGAGTGACAAAAGCTCTGAAAGAATTTATGTCCAATAGAGAGGTAGCTCCCCGGCATGAAACCAAAACTTGCAAATTCCTACGCTCTCAATCAGCTGATATAATTTGGGAGATGAGGTGGGGCCTGGATCCCAGAATATCAGATTCGGAGACATCCTTGTGGACATGCCAAAACACTTTGAAAACTTGGAAGAGGTCTTTCTTGAGCTATAGGTTTTGGTTAAGTGAGCTCCCCAAAATGAGTGTCTAAATGGCCAGCAGTATAAAGCGAGTTACTGTATCTTCAAGTTAAATGTCAAATGTGGGGGGGGGGTTGGGCTTCCGTGGTGGCGCAGTGGTTGAGAGTCCGCCTGCCGATGCAGGGGACACGGGTTCGTGCCCCAGTCCGGGAAGACCCCATGTGCCGCGGAGCGGCTGGGCCCGTGAGCCGTGGCCGCTGAGCCTGCGCGTCCGGAGCCTGTGCTCCGCTACGGAAGAGGCCACAGCAGTGAGAGGCCCGCGTACCACAAAAAAAAAGAAAGAAAAAGAAAAAATGTGTGTGTGGGTGTGCATTATTTTTAATTTTGAAACAGATTCTGTGCGGTGAATATTCCCATCAGATTGTTCAAGGGATGAACCCACAACCTGAAATGGATGCTGTATTCCAGAGGCATTGTGGAAACGTCAAGTTTGACAAACCAGCCAACATACACCCCAGCTAAAACTGAAGGCGGTCTTTGTCTTCAGAAACAAAGTCTTCACAATCTTAGGTTTTCTAATACAAAGTAGTATTTGCTTTAGTCGCAAATTTTTCTGAAGTCTTTCCAGGAGCAGAATTTTCCAGATGCCCTTGTATCAGAAGATGCTTGTCTGTTCCTTTCTATGTAGAAATATGAGCTGAAAATGTTTGCAATCTGTGAGGCCAGCACCTCCATGTAGAGAAATTGAAACGACCCTCCCAGCACCCCGACACTCCAGCTATTTGAAACTATTCACCATATTCTCTTCTTAAGGCCCGAGTCAAATGATTCTCCCCGGTGAAGCCGTCCACCTCCCCCCCCATCAGAATTAATCACTCCCTTTCTGTGCTTCCCAAATACTTCACAGCCCGGATCGCTTAAAGGCTTCTTCCACCTGCAACTGTGAGATTCATAGTCGTACAACCACGCCCCTCACCCTCTGAGCATTTGTCCACAAACTGTCTCTTCCATCCTGTTCTCTTATGCTTTTCCTGGGGGGAGGGGGGCTTTGACTTCTGATCTTTGTTTCTCCCAGCCAATAACTCAGGAGTTTACGCAAAGTAGGCATTCAAAAAGTATTTATTAAATTGAATTAAATGATTTTTTTTTTTGAAGTTCAAGTAACGGAATGTGGCAGAGCAGCATTTGAATCCAGATCCGCTGGTTCAGTATGTAGCTCACTGACGCTTCCTGTGCAGAATGTCTCCTCCATTCTTATAGCTCCGTGTTCAGCAGCTGTAAACTCTCCCATATGTAACTTTCAATCAAATCAGGTCTCTCTGGTCTGTTTACATAGAGTATGAAGCAGCAAAGTGCAGAAGAAGGGGGGCCCCAGACACCTTCCACAGAGGTGTCCTTAATCACTGCACCTTCCCCCCACCACACACAATATTACATGTCCACTCCCAGCTGGCCCCATGGGCTTCTTACCAACAGGTACCATAAGACACCATCAGACACCACTGGAGACCAATGGAGACCACTGCCATATTTACACCTAAGGCCATGCCGCTGTCCCAAGCAAAAAGCTACTCCAAAAGCCGGCACCCCAAACTGCCTCTTTGAAAGATAAGATCCCTGGCTCCTCTGTAGGAGGCAGTGATTGTCCAGGACAGGCCACCACCTATCTCACCAACATCATATTGGCCTTAATTGCAGAGCTGGCTAGCAGGACCGCTGTCCCATGGAGAAAGCAAGTCCAGACGGGGCGTTCGCGTCCACTGGAATGTCCCTATTACAACCAGTCACCTTTCCTAACTGCTGTGTCATGATTTTCAGCAAGGACACCATACTTGGGGATCCCCTGCGCTGACCCCACTCTATTGTGAGGTAATCCTTGGCAACAAGGCTGCAGGCTCAGGGAGCGGAGCCGGACAAAACCAAAGGCCCACAAAACCCAGAGAGGCTCAGGCTGCTGTAGCTCCACATTCCCTGAGGAGCCTTGTGAAAACACTCAGAAGCTTAGCAGGGCACTTAGTCCGTAAAAGGTCCGTCTCCCAGCCTGCGTCTGCATTAAGAAAAGCATTCGACATCTTGGGATTACAGGAGCGAGGATCACAGCAAAGCCAGGACGCCGACCTCGCTCTCGCGGGCGCAGCAACTAAGTTTAGACTCAGGTGCCGGTTTCTACATAAGCCCCGAACCTCCCTTTAGCAAACAAAAGCTAGAGAAAAATTTGGGGCCTCCCTGGACGGGAGAAGAACCTCAGAGGGGGCGGGGGAGGGGCAGCAGCAATGCCAGCTGGTAAGGAGGGTCCACACTTGACTCCCCACCAGATCCACCAACTCCTTTCACACCAAAAGGAAAACTCGCAGCTTTTGCACACGATCCCTTTGGCCGCTTTAGAGAGACTCCTTTTCTCATGTTCCTGCTCTGGGTTTGGCTGGAAAGTACGTCTTGAAAGCAAAAAGCGCACTGAAGAAACAGTTGAAGAAGACACTCTGATGGACATCAGAGCTGCTTGGGGGCGGTCAAGGCGCAGAAGAGCGACTGAGAAACGCCTTCTGCGCGTGGGTGCTTTGCCCTAAAACAAGCGCTGCAGCCACCACACGGTTTTAGGGGATATTGAAGCCCCACAGGGAAACTGCTGCGGGCTCTCGAAGTCAGCCCGCTATTAAATGTCTGCGATATTGAGCAAGAGCATGAGTTGTTCCTTTTGCTTCTTTTGGCCAAAGACGCCAAGAACAAACAAATCTATTGTTGGTAAAATTGGGGCTTCAGTATGTATTTTCCTCTATAGCTCACCTATTACACTTTTCATGCTCTTAAATTAAGGAGACTTGCTAGGACAGCAAATTTAAGACCAACACAACAGCAACGAAAGTAACAAAACAAATGTGTTTGTGTATTACCTGTGCCAAACAGAGATTCATTTCCAGGTTTGGGGAGTTGAGGTGAGCTGCCTGCCGGGGCTGTTGGCTCCAAAACCTCCACAAGACATGGTGGTTTTCTGTTTTTCTTTGTCTTGTTTTGCTGCGGTACGCGGGCCTCTCACTGTTGTGGCCTCTCCCGTTGCGGAGCACAGGCTCCGGACGCGCAGGCTCAGCGGCCACGGCTCACGGGCCCAGCTGCTCCGCGGCACGTGGGATCCTCCCGGACCGGGGCGCGAACCCGCGTCCCCCGCGTCGGCAGGCGGACTCCCAACCACTGCACCCCCGGGGAAGCCCGTTTTGTTTTGTTTTTAATGTATAGTTTTAATCGAGTGAGACTTCATTCAACTTCTTTCAGCTCCAATGATTAATAGCAATGATGTCAACCAAATGAGGATTAGAGAAGACAGTGTAACTGCGTTCACTCCTTGAATACAAGCATTTCAGATACTCAGAGCAGTGACTGATCAGCAATTGTTAACCCCTTATTGGGGAGACACGGTGTTTTGCTACAACCGTGCACGTGGGGGGCAGGCGTGGGCCCCGCTGAGCAACGGTGCACGATGACGGTGTGGCAATGGCTTCCCACGCCACACGCGTGAGCAAAGCTGTGGACAAGCGAAGCTCCAATGTGTGACTTCTGGTTGGAGGGTTCCCTGGCTGGCATTTCCTCTGGGTTTTCTGAACCTCCGACCCCTCCCCATGGGGTCCGTGGGTCGGCGGCCCCGGTCCCACTTCCTGTTGGCTGTGGCTGGGCCACGGCTTCCATCTCGGGTAAACGACTTTCTTAAACCCGACACGTGCACAGCCCTGGACTCTGCTCTTCCCGGCACCTCTGCTGAGATGATTCCTCAGTTGTGTTCCTTCTTTGACTTTAAATTGGAATATAGTTGATTTACAGGGTTGTGTTAGTTTCAGGTGTACAGCACAGTGATTCAGTTATATCTGTGTCTGTGTATATATATATATACACACACGTATGTATATTCTTTTGAATATATATATATATATAGAATATAGTTCAATATATATTGAACTATATATAGTTCAATATATATTGAACTATATTGAATATAGTTCCCTGTGCTATACAGTAGGTCCTTGTTGTTTCTTTTACATATAAAAGTTTGTATCCTCTAATCCCAAACTCCTCATTTATCCCTCCCACCCACAACAGCCCTTTCCCCTTTGGTAACCATAAGTCTGTTCTCTACGTCTGTGAGTCTGTTTCGGTTCTGTAGATCAGTTCATTTGTGTCACAGTTTATATTCCTCCTGTAAGTGATACCACATGGTATTGGTCTTTCTCTTTCTGACTTACTTCATTTCGTACAATCATCTCTGGGTCCACAGTTCCCCCTTTGTCACAGCTTCCCTCCCCCGGCCCCCGGCACAGACCCTCCTGGGGCCCGGATGAGCCTCAGCCGGAACAGCCCTGCCAGCTCCCAGCTGGCTCTCCACCCAGAACCCACCAGCCCCTGAAGCCAGTACGGTCCCGGTTCCTGGATTCTTCCTCGGCTGGAGGAAATGCCTTTGCCATCCAACAACTGCCTGAGACATTTCAGAGATGCTCAGCCTCCAAGTGTCTCCGTGGAACCAATATCTCTCCCATGGGGGTAATTAGGCTCTCTTCGGAGCCCTAAAATCCTGGCCACATTTGAATCTGCAAGAATACACAGCTGACACCTCCACTCTGGGATTCTCTGTAGTGTTTTTCAAGAACTTTCAACATTTCCAAATGAAAATTTAAGAAAACTAGGAATTAATCTCCTGTGAAATGGGAGGAATAGTAGTATAGGTATGTTTTCATTTGAGGGATGAGAACACTGGAGTTCTGGGCAGCCATCTAGAGTGACACACAGGACCTCAAACCCAAACTTTCCAGTCACCTGTTCAAAGCCGCCTTCCCAATGTTCTAACACTCATAAAAAACGCTCAAGAGCCAAGTTCTCCTGAATTTAAAGAGAATAAAGGACACAGCAAATTTTACAGTAGTTGCCTACTTGCTCTCCATGAAGACAACGTTCAGTAAATCTTACCCCAGTACTAACAGAAATAGGAACTTAGATCTTTAAAAATTACTGTGCACGTTGATTTTCTCGTTCATGTGAACGTACAGTGACCAAGTTCTGTTTCTATGGCGATGAACTATTGACAAAGTGCTAGTGGGAAGGACGGCCCCCCAGGCCCCCGTGAGCTGACCCCGCGCTGGGCGACAAGGAGCCCGCCGGTGCCTTTGAAAAACGTGCTTACAGATCTCAAAGCCAGATTCCACTTCAAAAAAGCAAGACACCCCCCCCCCAAACTCAAAATCCCTCGGATTTCATTTTCTAACACAAGATGCGACCCAATTTCTCTTTTGCCTTTCAAGAACCTTCACGGCGAGGACACACAGAACGGTCACTCCCGTTCTCCGCAACCGTACGATTCACACGGCCGGCGCGGGTCGGCCTAGCCCGGGACCCACGTCACCGCCCATGCCGCCCCCAGCCCGCCTCGGCCAAGCCCTCCTGCGTCCCCACGGCGGTCTGCACCCGCCCACGTCCCCTCCCCTCCATCCCTGGCTCCAGACTCGCTTCCCTCCTTACGTGTCCTCCCTCGTACAGCTGTCGTGACACTTCTCCCAGCAAAACAAACGCGGGTCGTGTGCTGGCTGCTCTGCCCGGCAGGCACCCGGCGATGCTGAAGGGAGGCCGGGCCTGCCCACGGGCGCTCACGGCCTTGGGAGGGCAAAGACCCCAGGCACGTGGCCCCCTAAAGCCGTGCGATGAGAAGTGCGACCACGAGAATGTGGCAGGAAGCGGTTATCTGTACGGATGTCCCCGACTTAACGCTGGTTCGCGTTACAACGGCGCGCAAGCGATACGCACTCCGTAGAAACTGTACTTGGACTTGTGAACTTCCATCTTCTCCCGGGCGGTGATTTAGCCCGAGAATCACTCGTGATGCTGGGCAGGGTCGGCAAAGGTCGGCTCCCAGTCGGCGCCGCGGTCACGGGGAACCACCGACAGACACACGGACAGCCGTGCTGCGTTTCCTGCCGCGCGGGACCCGGTGGATCACACGCGCGGTTCAACACTTACCACGACGTGGGCTTCGTGGTGAAGGACGTTGCCCGCCGTCGGCCAACGCCGGGGCTCTGAGCACATGTAAGGTGCTCTAGGCTAAGCCATGACGTGCGGTAGGTGAGCCGTATCGCTTGCATTTTTGACGTTGCTTTCAACTCTCGGCGGGTCCGTCGGGATGTAACCCCCAGGGCGGAAGGAAGACCTGTACGGGGGCGGGGGGGGGGGGGCCGGCCAGGCCAGGCCTGCGGGGGGGGCTTCTGTTGGCCGCAGGAGGGTGTAGGACGGAGGCAGGAGATGTGTGTGTGTCGGGGGGGGGGGAGGTGAGGGGGGGTGAACGGAGCCAAGCGGGGGAAAGGGCACGTGCAAAAGTTCTGGTGCAAGAAGTCGAAAACACTTTTCGAGAAACTGAGATGAGAAATACGGCCAGCGGGGCAGCGTCCAAGGATGCGGAGCCCTTCGAGACGAGACGGAGGGACAAACGGCTGCCCTGGACGAGCATTAGGTGGACGGGAAGCCAAGGAGGGGCTCCGAAGTTCTCCCTCCGGACCACAGGCGGGGGGCGATCACACGGCGCACAGCCGGGGGGGGGGGTCGTGGTGCGAAGCAGTCACGGTCAGAGGAAGCAGGACGCGCCGTCTCCGGGCAGGTCAGCGGCACCCGAAGGCTGATTCCCTTGGTTGGGGGGCGGGGGGGGGACGGTGTCCAGGGCGAGTCCCAGGCCTCCGTCTGGAGCACGCGGGGCAGACGGAGGGTGGCTCGAGGCCCTGGAGAAAGGGCGGTGAGGGCAAAAGGGCATCGTGCGCTCCGCCCCAAACGTGCCGAGCGCGCCGAGACTGGGGGCACCAAGCCGGAGCCGGGGTGCGGGGCACGGAGTCTGCCCGTCCAAGCTGGGGACAAGCCTCGGGGGCCTCACGGTGACGGCTAAGTGGCGCGATGCCAGCCTGCTTGCCGGGAGCCCGGGAGCCCCCGTGCCGAGCGCCCCCCGCGGTGATGCCCTGCGGCTGCTCCGCACGGGCGTCCGGGAAGGATGTGGGGCTTGGCGAACGGTACCCAGTCACGCTTCCCTGCCGTGTTCAGGGCCGCACGCCCCGTCCTGGGGCGGCGGCGGGGCTCGGACAGGAGGGGTCGCCCGCTGGCACCGGGCACAGCCCAGCCCAGCCCAGCCCAGCCCCGCCCCGCCCGCGTCACCGGGGCCCCGGGGTCCCCGAGATGCCGGCCCGGCTCTGCTCTGCGGACCCCAGAACATGGGAGAAGGAAGCTGACCGTCAGTGGCCCCGGAGACACCGCTGAGGGCAGGTGTGGGCAGTTTGACGGGCTGAGGGCGTGAGGACATTGCTGTTCTGTATGTAACTTATTTCATGCTGTGTAGTATTCAGCCTACGGCACTTGCACTTCTTTTGTAAGGTGTGACCCTAAATCTTGTTTTTTATTTCAATTTCCAGCTGTTCAGTGCTAGCATACAGAAATACAGTTGTTTGTGTTCCGACCTTCGTAAATTTATTAGTTCTGGTAATTTTTTGTAGATTTCTTTTGTTTTTTTCTACACAGATGATCATGTCATATGTGACTAAACAGTTTTATGTCTTCCATCCTGGTACGTGTGAATTTTATTAATTTTTGTTTATTTATTCCACAGGTTACAACCTCAGGTACAATATTGAGTGGGACTTGCAGGAAAGCACTGACCAGCCCTCGTCCCAATCTACGAGAAAAAGCGTCCAAGCGTTCACCATGGGTGTGATGTCAGCTGTAGCGTCTTCACAGATGCCCTTTATCAGATTGAGACAGAGCTGTCTATTCAGTTTGCTGAGATTTTTTTAAAATCCTGAATGCGTGCGTCTTGAATGTGGTCAAAACTTGTTCTGCATCTACTGAGGTAGCCATATGGATTTTCGTTTTTAGTGATGCGTGTCACATGTTGAGATACAGAAATTCTTAATTTTTGTCACACCAGATATTTATTTCATGAGTAGATGAAAAGTATTTCTCATCATGATCATATTGTAAGTATCACAGGATATGACGGTGCAATATTAGGTTATGTACCCAAAGGGCAGTCTTTAATAAGCATTCCTAGTTCCAATTTTTTTAAAAGAACATTTTTTTAATTTTAATATTTGAAACTTTAATAGTAACTACTTAATAAGAAAATAACAAAGTTGCCCTCATTAAAACAGGGACCTGGGCTTCCCTGGTGGCGCAGTGGTTGGGAGTCCGCCTGCCGATGCAGGGGACACGGGTTCGTGCCCCGGTCCGGGAGGATCCCACGTGCCGCAGAGCGGCTGGGCCCGTGAGCCGTGGCCGCTGGGCCTGCGCGTCCGGAGCCTGTGCTCCGCAACGGGAGAGGCCGCGACAGTGAGAGGCCCGCGTACCGCAAAAAAACCCAAAAAACCAAAAAAACAGGGACCTAACAAGTAGTCCCTTCTCATCATTAACATGTTAACACTTTTTGGAAGTTCTGTTAAAATCAGTAAGATAAAGCATGGAGACCCCTGCAGAAAAATGAGTGAAGGTCAGGAACAAGAGATTCCCAGGAGAAAGAGTAGCGGCCACAAAACAGGAAGCACATTCAATTTTGCTAATCAGAAAATAAATTCAATAGAAGATAGTCATGTGATAGCATTTTCTGCCAATTAAACAGTGAAATTTTAAAATAATACTCAATCATGCCAATGGAGTGAGGAAATTGGCACTCTTCATGGTACAAATTTTGGGGAAAGATTTTGCTGAGAGAAATTAAAGAAATGCTAAATCAACAAACAGATAAATTGGAGTTCATCAAAAGTTAACAATGTGCTTTTGAAAGACTATTAAGGAAATGAAAGGGAAGCCACCAATGGGGAGAGAATATTTGCAAAACAAGTATCTGTGAAGAGCTTGAGCCAGAATCTGTAAGAAACTCACAATTCAATAATGAAACAACAATCTCATCTTTAAAAGACTGGGCAGGGCTTCCCTGGTGGCGCAGTGATTGAGAGTCTGCCCGCCGATGCAGGGGACGCGGGTTCATGCCCCGGTCCGGGAGGATCCCACGTGCCGCGGAGCGGCTGGGCCCGTGAGCCGTGGCTGCTGAGCCTGCACGTCCGGAGCCTGTGCTCCGCAACGGGAGAGGCCACAGTAATGAGAGGCCCGCGTACCACCAAAAAAAAAAAAAAAAGACTGGGCAAAAGATTTGAGCAGACACTTGACTGAAGAAGATGTATAAACAGCAAATAAGCCCACAAAGAAGCGCTCTGCGCCGTTTGTCATTAGGAAAATGCAACTAGAACCACGATGAGACAGCAGCGCACGCGTGCTAAAGTGATTAGAGTCTCGCAAATGCAGGCAAGTGGAACTTTCACCATTTCTGGAGGGGATGCAAGCGGCACCGCTATTCTGGAAGACAGGTGGACATTTTCTTATAAACATAAACTTACGGTACAATCCCATCCCAGGTATCTCCCCGAGAGAAATGAAAGCATACCTTCACACAAAGACCCATGCCTGAATGTCTCTACTAGCCTAACTCACTGCCGCCCCAAAGTGAATGGATGAACTGCTGAATCTGGATGAACGAATTATATACGATACAATAGAATTCTACTCAGAAATTAAGGGACACAGCTACTTCTACCCATGCAGCAACATGGGTGAACCTCAAAAGCATTCCGCTAAGTCACAGGAGCCAGACATGAAAGTCTACGTCGGGGCACATATCTGGAGAAAACCATAGTTTGAAAATATACGTGCACCCCATATTCATAGCAGCACTACTTACAGTAGCCAGGACATGGAAGCAACCTAAATGTCCATCGACAGATGAACGGATAAAGAAGATATGGTGTGCAGACACAATGGAATACTACTCAGCCATAAAAAAGAATGAAATAATGCCATTTGCAGCAACATGGATGGACCTAGAGATGATCATACAAAGTGAAGTAAGCCAGAGAAAGGCAAATGTCATATAATCTTGCTTATGTGTGGAATCTTAAAAACATGATACAAATGAACTTCCTTACAAAACAGAAATAAGACTCACAGACATAGAAAACAAACTCATGGTTATCCAAGGGGGAAGGGATAAATTAGGAGTTTGCAATTAACATATAGTCACTACTGTATATAAAATAAATAACCAACAAGGACCTACTGTATAACACAGGGAACTATACTCAATATTTTGTGATAACCTATAAGGGAAGAGAATCTGAGAAAGAATATATATATGTTCGTATACATATATATATGTATAATTGAATCACTTTGCTGTACACTTGAAACTAACACAACATTGTAAATCAACTACACTTCAATTTTTAAAAAGCCTACATAGTGTAAGATGCTATTAATAGAACATTTTAGAGGAGATAAACTGGAGGGACGGAGATCAGATCCATGGTCCCAGGGTCTTGGGAGAGGAAAAGGGAATTCATTGCAAAAGGCATGAGGAAATCTGGGAGGTGATGGAAGGGTTTTCTATGCTGGTTGTGGTCACCGTGCTTACATGACTGTACACGTGTCAAAGCTCACCTAACTGTACGTTTAACGGGTCCATTGTACTGTATAAGTTATACCTCAATAAACAACGGCCAAGGAAAAAGGAGACCAAAACTCCAAAGATAACCCCAAAACAGACCAAAAGCACTTCCTGTATGTTCTTAAAGTTGTGCCCCCAGACATCTACTCCATCGGACCATGGCTTTAGGTCTCCTGGGTCCTCATTAAACGCAAACACCTCTATAGCGTGGGAAGGGGTAACATTTTCTCCATCGTTAATGCAAGCTGGCCTCTCAACTGTCCAAAAATCTCAGGCTGAACGAAACATCATTTGAAAATGGTTCCAAATGTCCTACTTCCTGTAAAGGGTATAGGTCCTTTCAGAAAACAGCTTCTGAAGAAGAACAGTTTACCTAATGACACGTCGTGGGACGGGAAGGAAGAAGAATTTGGGGTGTGTGGTACTGAAACACGGTCAATGTCTACTAAAATCATAAACGAATTAAAGGTAAAATCCGTATTAAAATATGGCAGGCACATACCAAGACCCACATAAAAATCTATTTAAAAATCAATAAATATCTTAAGAATAAAGCCCCAACTTGCCCTATCACTCAAACCTGCAATTTATTATTGTAAAAGCAACTAGCAAGCTAATTTTATCTTAACTCTTCACTGCTCTACTTGACTAGTGGGCCAAACGTATGAGAATGATGTGTTTTTACAAATCACATGAAAAAGTAGTGTTCTCTTTATATGGTCTTCAGAAGTCCCTAAGAGTCATTATTTTTTTGGACATTACCGTAACTCACCAGACAATTTTTAGTTCTCATTTCACAAACGAAGAAACAATCTCAGAAAAAAAATAAGTGAACGTGCTCAAGATAACTAGTTAGGGGCAAAGGCAAAACCGAGTCTCCCTCACGCTTTTCACTGCCCAGCACTGAGCTGGACGCCAGCTGTCCGTCAGGCCTCCCTCTGGACCTCTTCCCCTCCTATCACCCGTCACCACGTGTGCTCTGTCCCGGCTCAGGAGATGGAAGCCGGGGCCCATCTGGAGGCGCTTCCTCATTTTCCTGGCCCTCCTGGGGCGGGGAGTGCCAGCGGGTGAAAGTGGTACACGCGGGGAACATTCCAGCTGGAATTTCATAGCCACCCAGACCCCTGGCTGGTCTCCCAGAATCGGGGCATGGAGGTACCTCCAGGTTCCCCACAAACATCTGAACTCCAGGGGCTTTCTGGAGGCTAACCTGAACGGCAGGTGTCTACCTGCCCACTGCAGCCTTCTCTGAGCGTTCATCTCTTTATATGCAAGCCCAGCAGAGACACAACTCTTCTCAGGCTCTGTGATGAGGGCATTTTGCGCAAAAGCAGCACCGGCCCCGTCGGCTCAGCCGGGTGGAGCGCTGAAGGGAGGAAGGCAAGCTTTGTGCGGACCACCCGTCCTGACCCGTGGGTTGATCCTATCCAGTCAGTAAACCCGGCCTGCTGAGGGTGGGTGTGTGGGGGCCGCTGGCTCAGCGCACGTGAATCTCTCAGAGGAACTGACTCCGGACGTGAGGAGCTAGGAGGGCCTGTGTCTCCATAAGGAGACGCTTCCCCAAAACACACCCATGGGGAATTGCTCATGCGGTTCAGGTAAGAGGCAGACTTCGTGTTGGAAGGAAAACAGGAAAGGCGTCCCTTTTTTTTCCTCTTCTCTTTCACAGATTTTTGCAAAGATAATCCAAGAAACGGCTCTGGGAAGACAGTGCCATTTTGAAACGGACACGTCAAAATATCCCTAGACGTGAAACAAACAGTGTGAGCCCAGATGTGGCTGCAGGGAGTGCTACAGAAAAACAACCACAAGAGGAAGGAAAACGTTGCCAGCATGCCGCTTTTCCATGGATCAAGGTCCTCGGATACCAGGCAGCGTCCTTGGGATTCCACCCGTGGGTCCTGTAACTGTAGTTGCTGTAGCCCAATGAGTCTAGACAACTGAAACAAGCCCAGGAGCGCATTTCACGTCAGTCACAAGAAAAAGTCTGAAAGTAAAGCTGTGGCTGAAAAAGTAGATGTTTTCAGCATCCAGGATACAAAACCATCCAGAGCACGGGTTCTCAAAGTCGGCTACACACGGGAATTACCTGAGGGGTTTCCACAGCACGGATCCCAGGGCCCCACCACCGAGATTCTGCTGTGATGCTGCGGCGGCCCGTGGGGCACGGGGTCTCTGCAGTCTCCCTGGGTGGCCTTAGCGCACAGCAAACGCTGGGACCCACGGAGCAGCGCACACACCAGAACTGTCAAGCCGCTGCCGCGTGGAGGGTTCTTCAGGAGGCTGAAGTCAGAGCAAAGGCCCGACCAGGCCCGACCAGGCGGAGGCTGGGGTTCAGTCTGGCTGCCGTCTCTTCAGAACCCAGAAATGTGGGCACGGGGTCCCTCCTGACTTCTGAGAAAGGCGTGCGGTGCCGAGCCAGTGCCCCCAGAAGGGCCCGGCTCAGCTCCGCACACGGCCAGGACCGCCACTCAGACACACTCAGATGCGCTCGTGTGCATACACACACCCGCACGCACACACAGGCACGCTCGTTCTCTCTCTTTCTCCCTCTCTCTCTCTCACACACACACACACGCACACACACACACCTCTTAAACACACACATCAGCCCCTTGGAAGATGCCTTCTCTCCTTCTGGGGTCCCGTCCATCCCGGGAAGGTTAGACTGGGCAGGTTAGCCTGAGGTGTCCGGGGCCCTGGAGGTCGTGCAGGGATGCCGTCTCAGGGCAGCCGCCCCGGGACCCATTTCCTCTCCCTCAGGGACGACCAGACTTGTACCCAATGGGCCACGTGGTTCTAACTACCCTCAGACAAACGGAAACAGAGGCCATCAGCCGTGGAGAGGCGTGGTCACCCCATTTTAGTTCTACATAGACTTTCCTAAGCGGATTCGCAGGAAAAGTATCACGAGAACCAGGCCGTCGTCGTAAGGAGCCCCTGCCAGCAGCCCACCTTCTCACCGACCTGCCTCCGAGAACTCTGGGGCGATCCCCCCTCCTTCCAGCCTGGTCTCCTGGGGCCACAGCCCCCTCACCTGGCCCCTCTCCCTCCACCGTCACCCAGTCACACGGTTCGGGGGGAGCACCTGCACCCCGGGCGTATGTCCTCGCGCACAGGATGAGGTCACAGGCGACGGGGCTCGGAGCTCGTCACTTCGGCTCCCTCTCCTGGGCCTCCCCGGGGCCTGGCGCGGAGCAGACGCTGGCTCGGTGCGCGTGGGAAGCGCGAGCGCGTGGGAACTTGCAGGTTTTCCGTGTGAGGCTCACGACCCTTGGTGCCGCCGGCCCCTGGAGGCGTCGAGCTTTTTCTCCACCCGACCTCAGCAACGGCGGGACTTGAAGACAGTGGATGCCTCTTCTTTCACTCTTCCCCTCTAGGTGGTGGCCGCAGAATTGGCTCTGGTCTCACCTCCCTGATGCGAGGCCCACGTCAGGAGAAGCAGCAAAGCTTCTAGGAGGCCAGTGGCCGGAGGCGGGCTCCGTCAACCTCAGGACCTCACGCAGAGGTGAGGGCCCGCGTGGTCCAGGCCAGAAAGTTCCCAGCGCGGGAAGCTCTGCTTTCATCCCAGACTCAGCTGAACCCTGCAGCAGGGGAGCCTTTGTTGGGGTATTTGCTCCAGCTCAAGGGTGGGCGAGCCTGAGAGAACCACTTGAATCATCTTGCATCACACAGGGCTCACCGCCTCAAAGGGTGCTGCCCGGGGCTTCATTAATTAACGTTTGCAAAGCGCTCTGGGCTCCGGGCATGAAAGGGCGCTCGAAAAGTGCAACGTATTATTATTATTATTATGAAAATGTATTGGCAGCCGGGCCAGATGCTGGATGCAGATAGAGCCCAATAAAAGATGGGCCACAAAACAAGAAAAAGTTAATAAGGATGTTTCGGGCCTGCTGCTAATGGTCTCCCTGAAATTACTTGTCTCTTCTGTAACGATGAATTCAGAAAGAGATAGGATCTTACCTGCTTGCAGAACCGAAGGGTATTTCCATGGCGGGCGCTCTGAGGACCCAGAGGCGGGTACAAAACAACACAACCAACCTTGCCCGGCACAAGGCGCCATCACCCATCTCTGAGCTGCAGTGGGATTGAGCTGGTGTTTTCAGAGGATTAAAACACAGTTAATGGGCTACCTGGGCCTCCATATAGTAAACTCTGTGTTTAAAGGTGATCTCAGAAAGTAGGCAATGGATGAAGAGTTAAAACCATGCGTAGCAGGCGGAGGAGAGCAAACCCCTGGGCGTGAGGTCCCAGGCCCGGGTCCCGCGTGGCCAGCGGCAGACACAAGTGCTGCAGAGCAAGTCTGAACACGCACGTCTTGATTAAATCTTTTTTAAAGCACAGAAGTTAACTGTCTCCTGAAATACTGGGGGTGTTAAAGCGTGCCACAGCTGACGGAAGGTAGTTTTTGAAAGTCCTGGCACACAATGACACTGGATAACGTGTAGCTGTTCCGGCTCCAGGAAGGAAACAAAAAAACCATGCAGCGATCCAAACGCCTTCTTCTTTGCACACAGTGAAGCTGCTGGAGGCTGCAAGTTCTGGGAACCGACCCTGCCGCCCTGACCCCAGATGGGCTCAGAGAGCCGAGATCCCTCGGCTGAGGCCACACACCCAGTAGCCGGTGAGCCTGGGGTGCGGGGAGGGATGCCCCAAACCAAAGGTTCAGGAAACACGCCTTCGCTCTGTTAATTTTCTTTCTTTTTTTTTTTTTTTAAGTTTTATTGGGGCAGAGCTGATTTACAATGTTGTGTTAGTTTCAGGTGTACAGCAAAGTGATGCAGTTAAATATACATACATTCATTCTTTTTCAGAGTCTTTTCTCATAAAGGTTATCACAGAACACTGAGCTTCCTGTGTATACAGGAGGTCCTTTTTTAAAAAAAATTTGTTTAATGCTTTTTTTAAACTTATGTGACCCTCATAGACTTTTTTTTTTTAATGGAAACTTCTTTCTTTCTTTCTTTTTGGCTGTGTTGGGTCTTTGTTTCTGTGCAGAGGGCTTTCTCTAGTTGTGGCAAGCGGGGGCCACTCTTCATCACGGTACGCGGGCCTCTCACTGTCGTGGCCTCTCCCGTTGCGGAGCACAGGCTCCGGACGCGCGGACTCCGCGGCCATGGTTCACGGGCCCAGCCGCTCCGTGGCACGTGGGATCCTCCCGGACCGGGGCTCGAACCCGCGTCTCCCGCATCAGCAGGCGGACTCTCGACCACTGCGCCACCAGGGAAGCCCCTACAGGAGGTCCTCGATGGTTGTCTACCTTATATATAGTAGGGTCTGTATGTTCATCCCAAGCTCCCGATTTCTCTCTCCCCCCCCACCTTTCCCCTTTGGTAACCGTAAGTGTGTTTTCTATGTCTGTAAGTCTGTTTCTGTTTTGTCAAGAAGTTCGTGTCACTGTTTTAAAACTTAGACTCCACGTATGACTGACATCCTGTGACATCAAAGGGTGTTCCAGTGGCGAGGGGTCCGTGGGCCATCGGCGCGTCACTCGCAGAAGCCGTGGTGCAGGCGGCTGTCAGAGTGCCTGCCCACCCCCGTCACTGGGCCTTGACTAACCCTGGACAGAAGGTGTAGGTCCGAGTTTCACCCAGCAGGACGAAGGCTCCAGGTGGGCGGCCCAGGGATGGAAGCAGCCTCGGCGTCTCCTGGCACCCGCTCGGCGCCGGTTGGTCACGGAGTCTGCTTTCGTCACCGCTCTTGTCCTCTAACCTTCCGTCGTCCATGCTCACCCTGGTGGCTCCATCTAAGAGGGTCATTTCTTCCCTCCTAAGTTGTCATTTACTTGGTAGCAAGGACGGGACTCACGTTCTCCGGGGTGATGAGTAGTCATTGCTTTTCGTATCCAGCTCTGCAAGGATTTCCGACTTGCTCTGTGTGTGTGTGAAAATGCGAGAGGGTGCAGGTCTCCGGACTGAGGTGTACAGCCCTCTGAAGTGAAACAGGAAAGGGGAATTTGGGGGGAAAAGGAAATGCAAGTGAAATTAAGTCATCTGTAAATATTCACAAACGGACGTGGAGGTCACAAAGGGACCTTCAGGTCAGCTGGTGAGCCCCTCCCTCCTTTGCAGCAGTGGAGTTGGACGCCAGGCGGGTGGTGATGCGTTTGACCAGCGGTGGAGGCGGGACCAGGACCAGGTGTCTGGACACGGAGCCCACTGTCCTCAGGAGGCAACAAGGGTCTAAATCGTGTCCCAGTGGAAACACCAACATTTAGAGAAGTGAACGTTGAAACAGAATCTCGGTGTGTCTCTGACTAATAAGAATGCTAACATTTCATGCTTTTTCCTTAATTATAGTATCTTGAGAAACTTTGGTAAAGGAAACAGAACCAAACCTTTGAGATCCAAACTGTGTTCTTAGCTCTGTCATCAGAGCTAATTTTTGGACAGTGCGACCATTAAAACCAACGGCCAAGAGTCAAGACCAAGGTCAGGTACGTGTTATGAACGTTGTAAGGAAAACTTCACTTCGGAGAATGGATGGGAACTCCCAAGTGTGTCAGAAGGAGAATTTTTGTATTAAAAGTCATACTTCTCAAGTGGAACTTTATTATAGACAGAGAGATGGGATCATCACATGTCACTATACACGTGTATGTATTTTGCCTCCAGACAGTCATGGAGACGATGGCGGTAACGATGACACCACAGATGTACAGCCCTTTGAATTACCTATTTAAAAGACACGACAATTCAAACCACGAAACATTTAGGGAGTCTGGTAGCCTCACTCCTCCAACTTTGTTTTCCTTCAACTTTGTTCTGGCTATTCGGGTCTTTCACGCCTCCACACAGACTTGAGAATCAGTTTGTTGACACCTAAAAACAATAACGTGCTGGGGTTTCAATTGGGGTTGCTGAGTCTGTAGACTAAGCTGGGGAGAACTGACATCTTAACAATACCACACCTTGTTGATTTTCTGTTTCTTCGTACTAAAAGGACCACTAGAATTCAATCAAGTCTGAAAAGCTCCTTGGGTAATAAAAGGGGCATGTAAATCGGATGAGAAGAAAACCCAAAAAGTCCAAAATCTCAGCTGAGAACAAAGAAAATCTGGCTATACGTAAACATTTTCACTGACAAACTTACGTCATCTAGGACAAGAGCCTTATAAATCCTAAAATCCATGCTAAATTTCCAAATGGATACTAATTTATATCCGAAGTAATGTATTATTATTATTTAATATTAAAATTAACATTAAATTAATTTTAACTGTCAGATTAAAATAATTTAACATTTAACAATTAATGGTTCTTTAATATTATTAATAATTATTTAACAGTGAATAATTAAACTCAGTTTAACATATTATGTTGGTTCACTTAATAAATTCCTAAATTTATGCCAATTTCTTTTAAATATGCTAAAATATAATTTCCATCCTGTGTTACCTACGTTACTTTGGGTATGTTCATCTTTTCCTTGTTTTACGCCCTTTAGCCCTAATTGATCTCTTAGCACAGAGAGCAGCTATTGGTTGTGTTTTCTGGGCCATTTAGGCTCTGGACTCCCGTGCAGCCTTCCTTGTGGCCTGTGAGACATACATGCCTGCTTGGTCCCAATCAGAGGGAAGGAGAGAGAAAATAAAACTCATCGCTCAGCTGCTGTTTAGCGGTGGGGTCTGATTATTGCTGGGATGGGAGTGGGCTATCTTGTCCACGCGGCGGTCCCTTATCTTTGGAAATGAAATCATACCTATTATGATGCCACTGGAGAAAATGGGGGAGGGGACTGTTGCAGAGTGGACCCCAGTCTCATGCCCCTGACTGCATCTGACTTGGGCAAACCAGCCGTAAAACACACACTGGGGGCACTGGAAAGGTTCGTATTGATCAGATAACAGACGGTACCAGGGAGTTATTATTAATTGTGATAGGTCTTTGTCACTGTGGGTATGAGGAAAACTGTCCCTGTATTTTAGAGACGCATACTGAAGAAATTAGGGATAAATTATCAGTCTGTCTCAATTCACTCCAAAATGTTGCTGCAGAAAAGTAGCTGAAGGAAACACAGCAACGCAGGTCATAGGTATTTCAGCATTTACTATTCTATTCTCTTTATTTGTCTCTATGTTTGAAATTTTTCTTAATTAAAAACAACACGTACTTTACAGAAATGGGAGGGAGCTGCACGCATTCTCTGGAACAGTGGGGAACTCCGTGGAGACCCGGCAGGAAACTGAGTCGAACCGATCACTCCTCTAACCGACAAGGAAACGGCACAGTTCACACCTGCATTTTGGACAAGACTTCGAGGTCTTTAAGTCCTTCACAGTCAAATAATTTTTTCAAGTCACAGGAACAAAAGTAAATAACTGCTTAATATTCAGAGGGTGGGCTCAGAAAAGTGGTTCCAGTCTAATGCTTTAGAACGTTATCTGCAGGACTTCTCTCGAAACAAATCACAAATCACAGACAATAGTGCTCTGACTTTGGAGATGCCCCTGCCAGCACCAGCCAGGCAGCTCATCAAGGTCTGTCTGTCTGTCTGTCTCTCTTTTGCTCTCCCTCTTTCTCTCTGGTCTTATTATCCTTAACATCTACCCGTCAGAATGAGCCGCTCAAATGCCACTTTGGTCTTGTCAGTCCCCATGTAAAAACCGTCCTTCAAAGACTCCTGGGCACCCAGAGGCCAGGCTCAAGCGGCCAGCCCCACCCTGGTTTCGTTTCTTGGCACTGCCCACCTCCCACTGCTGGACTTGCCACCCCTGGGCTTGAGTCCCATCCAGTCCCTCTCCACTTGGCAACACAGGCACACACGCACCACAGACACACGCACACGCGACACAGGCACACGCGCACCTACTACACACACACACGCACATGCACGCATCCTGTTCCCAGTGCCCCGTGAACCCCGACTTGCCGTTGGAAACTGTCCGGCATCCCCCCCAGGACCCTTCCTATGGCCCCCAGGTAGCACCCCCAGGGCAGGTGCCCCCCCATCTCCTGTGTGCTCCCAGGATCGTGTGGCACCCCCTCCACGAGCTCAGCCCTCATCCTGAAAGAACCAGGCCACGCGGCTGGGCCTCCCCCTCCCCCCCCTCTGCGTCTGCATCACCCAATCTCATCACAGTGCTGACGTGTGGAAAACGTTGTCCTAAACTGAACTAAAGTAAAAAATATCCCATGAAATGTTTTCATAAAAATGACTTCCAGGAATCCAGGAGAGAATGAGACTTTCACAGGTCGACAACAGATCCGTAATGAAGAAAGGGTTCCCGTGATACCGAATCCCCACCAACGCGTGCTTTGCTGGTCGGATGGTCAAGGTCTTCTATTTCGATTTTTAGTTGGTTGACCTCCCAGCTGTCAAAAAAATTAGGCAGGACCTATGAGAGTTAAGTTCTCACTAAACGCTTATCTGTAGACACAGGCGTAGATGTTCATCAGGTGAGATCTTCCTTCCATGTCTTTCGGTTTAACCACTTTACATTTAGATGCCTCACTCTGCTTTGAAAAAAAAAAAAAAAGGGGTGAGATGACACGTGTCTCCAGGTAGCAATTTCTGCACTGTTACCGGAAGGATCGATGGCCACGGCTGAGAAGGAGCCCAGCCACAGAGGGAGGGCTCGCTTTGGCGTTCCCGGTTCTCATGTTTGCTTTGCTTCCGGGCCGGCATTTGGGGGCGTGCCCAGAACTCTGCCGCCTTTCAAAGGGGGTGTCACCCTCCTCACAGCCAGTGATTGGGTGTTGGAAATGCCAATAATGCGTCTTTTGTCTGTGTGTTCCTCTTCACCTGACTCTTTTAAAAATACTACTATTTACAGCGTACGTTGTGATTTTTTTGTCTGTATTTGCCAAAGGTGTCAAAGAGATGATTTTGGTCTTTTTAAATCGCTTTAATTCTGCGCACGCTTGACCCGTGTGTGTTTGGTTTTCAGTGAGCTGTCCGTTCCCTGCCCAAGGTCGGCCCCTTGACCGCTCTGAGGTCCGTGTCTGGGCTGCAGGCCATTCACGCATGTCTCCCACCACACCGCGAGCTCTACTCCACCTCCAGCTACAAGGGCAGGGCTGCAGCAGCGGTTCGCGACGCCCAGACCCTAGGACTGCTGGGTGAACAGTAACTGCTGAATACGTTCAGTCCCACGGATTTATTTTTTCTCCTTTCAAGTCAACAAGATCGACAATATATTCATAAACATTGAAATAACCTGTTAACATATTGAGAAAAGTACCATTATATAGGCTGTTATATTTAAAGGTGTGGATTTTGAAAGGTAGGTTTGGTGTCCCTGAAATCCTGTTTTGGGGGTTGAAGCTGAGATCAGTGTTTTGTTTTGCTTTTGGTTTTTCCTTTCCATTACGGTTTGTCACAGGATATTGAATATAGTTCCCTGGGCTCTACAGTAGGACCTTGTTGTTTAGCCATTCTCTATGTAATAGTTTGCAACTGCGAATCCCAAACTCCTAACCCATCCCTCCCCCTCTGCCCTCCCCCTTGGCAACCACAAGTCTGGAGAACGGTGGTTTTTTTTAAACAAAAAATGTATACAGTGAAGGTGTACGACACGATGATTTGATACACATATTCAGAGTGAAACGATGGCTGCAGTCCAGCTGACGGACACACCCGCCTCCTCACCCAGTTCTCCTGCGCCTGGGACGGGAGCGCGCGAAATGCACCCCTTCACCCCGTTCCCAGCGTCAGCGCGGGGTCACTCGCTGCGGTCCCCAATCCTCTACGTGACTGCCACCGCGTAACCCGGGGCCAGTCTCTCCCCACGTCCACCCCCACCCCCACCCCCGGCAAGCACCGTCCTACTCTCTCCCTCTAAGCATTAGACTTCTTTGGAGCCCATATATAAATGAGATCGTGCAGTTTCTGTCTTTGTCTGGCTTATTTCACGCGGCATAATGTCCTGCAGGTCTGCCCGTGTATATGTGATATACACACATGCACACATGTGTACACGCATGTGTACCTGCGTGTGATGTACACACATCTACTTATCCATCCGCCCACCCATCCATCAGCAGACGCCTAAGTTGCTTCCACGGCTTGGCCGTTGTGAATGATGCTGTATTACAGGCTCAGATTCTCAAGTCCACACTAGGGCTCCGGGTCCGGGTCCTTCATCACCCCAAGCCCTGCTCCATCTTCTGATTTCTCGGTCGTGGGGTGCCTTCCATCCACTGCTGCGTTGAAATCCTGACGCTTTGCGGCCTCTTGTCCACAGGAGTGATCTTTGATTCCTAGGATCACCTCTGAAGACTTCCCTTTCACTACATCTAGTTGTCACTTCAGGGTATTCTGTGAGAAGTCATGAATCTTCCTCTCTCGCTTCTCACATAGCTCCAAACCCGCCACTACGATGCCCGCGTGCGCATTTCTGCCACCCGTGTGTCGTGTTTTCTGAAGAATTTATTCTGGTGAGCGGGTGCCTTACAGCCGCCGCGCCTGGGCCCCGTTCTCTGCTTCCATCCCCGCGGGGAGAGACCGTGTACCATCTCCACGGGTAGGAACTGGAGGCTGCAAACGGCTTTTGCCAGATTACTGGACACTCCTTGAGGACAGATTTATGACACAGGCAGAAGACGAGAGAGTTTTTTCTTAAGCTGCTACTTTCTAGGCTAACCAGAGAGACTGCCGCTGATTTTCCAAGCTGGGAGACAAAGCGTGCCTGCTTTGAGAAACTCAAGAACAAGGTCAAGTATTTTGAGCTCCCCGAAAGAAAAATGAATTTCCCATATTCTAATGGCCACGCGTCTGGTTGACACTGGGTGGATTCTCACGCGGTGCACTTGCAGGACACCTTCCCAGAATAATCCAGAGCTCGGAACACAGCTTGCGACGTGAGCCGTCTTCTCAGCCTCACGCCGCAAGCGGGCGTGGCAGAGACACACTCTGCGTACGCGCTAAATGGACGTCTTGGTCCAGGAAACGACAAGTCAGCAGCAGCTGCGGCATTCTCGAGGGTGCAGGGCAATGACACACATGGGGATAGAGGCCAGTAAGCAGAGAGGATTGTCCTCGGGACCCACAGCCCGCTCTGCTGAGCTCACGTCCGTTTCCCTGTTCTAAAGGTTTTCCGTCTTGTCGGCCTTTTCTCGCTGCTCTGTTTGGAGGACCATTTCCCGTGTGCTGGAGGTCTCACCGTGTCTTGGGTAATTATCACTATTTAAGGAATTTTAAGAAAATGCCAGCTCTTTCATGGCTTAGAGTACTTGACATCCTCTCTGATCAAAACCAGTTTGTTGAAGGGTTTAAAATTCATGCAACCTTTGGTACAAAACAGGATCCACTGAGAAGGACTCGAAAGGGTCTTGGGTAATCAAGACCTGATACACTGAGATGGGACCCTAGGAAATAATGATCTTTTCTACTGAAGGAGATGTTCATACAGTATGATCATATTCTCATATATTTCTGGAGATCTTAAAATAATGACCAGATTCGTAGACCCAGAAAGTAGGACAGTATTGTTGAACAGGAATACTGGGCATTGGATGAACAACATACAGAGTTTACCCAGAAGTAACAGGAACAGTCTCTTTATTCCTCTCCGTGTCACTGCTCGGTGAGCAAGTCTTCGTGAATGGATTTCAAATGACTTTTTCTGAAGACGCCGCAGCGCGGTTCAAGGTCATTGTTTCAAAGTTGGGTGACGACTCTGCCTCTAACTAACTATATGGAGACCGTGTACTATCCGTGTTGTCTGCCTCCGGCGCCTGCGGGAATACACACAGGAGACTGTGTACTCCAGGCTGAAGGCGTAACGAGTCCAGAAAGGCAGTAAATAAAAGCTTTCTTACTTATTTGGTCTTTAATTTTAAAAGAGTATGTGTCATAATTTGTGATAATATTGTACTTGTAAAGTGTTAACTGCCGCTGGATGGAAGAAAATCAAAGGGGCAAACTGAGATTGGAATGAATAAAGTAACACTTGTCACTCGTCTGTAGCCCTCTTTGTAGCAAAGGTATTCCCAAGCCATGCCCCAAAGATAGCATCTATCCCTCAGTTTAAGTTCCCCAGAAAAAAATTGAGCTCTGCCTGTGATAAGGTCAAGAATTGTTACTGAAACAAGTTATACAACTGCTGAAATTGAAAACCAATCCAGGAGAAAGTAGTGGTTAAGAAGGCCAGGCCGCCTGTGTTCAAATCCAGCTCCTCCTCTACTTTCTCGTCTGTGATTTGGGAAAAGTTCCTGAGCCTCTCCAAGCCCCCGTTTTCCCACCGGTAAGGTAAGGACAGTAACTGTACTTAACATATAGGCTCCTTACGATGATTTAGGGACATCACTTAGTACAGTGCTCTCAGGACGTGTTCACCACCACCGTTACTGTTCATCTCCTGCATCTAGATGGCTGGTGTATCTGCAAAGCTCTCCTCCACAGTGACACAGGATGAGATAGACAATAACATTGTTAGATGGGGCTCCCAGTTGGTTGAACCGTAAATCTACTGCAAGGAGTACATGGATTTTAATCATTCTGGAGGAAGGTGGTAGAAGGCAAGTCTACATTAATCCATGTTCCATTCTAGTGTATTTGGAAACTGGATGAAACAGAAATAGATGGCATGTCCTTGGCTGAAGAAAATTCCTCCTCTAGGCTGGGAGGTCATATCCTTCAACCAAAAGCACATTTAAGGAGAGGTGTGGGGTGCTGGCTTTGCAATCCTGAAACGCTGATCCACGCCGCTAATTGATGAAGAAAAGATATTGCAGCCAGATTAGCCTCGGATTTTAGAATAAAATATGCTTAACGAAACTGCAGATGACACACAAAAGTAGGGGCGGCAGCAATAAAATAAACAGTGAATCAAGATTCAACTGTATCTCAAAAGCCTGAGATGGGTGCCTGAGAGCACAGCATGCCTGCAGCTCAGCTAGAAGGAAAGGGAGACCCTGCCCTTGGCTTTCCAAACCAACTGCCAGCTGCCGGGAGCAGGAAGCCCACCTCTGCCACACACACACACACACGCGCGCGCGCGCGCGCACACACACACACACACACACACACACACACACACACACACCTGAGGGTCCGGGTCGGATGACAAATTCGAGGAGCCTCTCCTACGATGCATACACTGCATGACGTAAGGCTGCTTAAAATACATCCAATCAGGTTGCATAGGTAACAGTTCAGAGAAAGCCATGAAAGAAGCCAGCACTCCTTTTCCCGGACTGACATTCAAGCTGCCACACTCAAATTGGAATATGTATTTTAAAGAAGCCGATGAGCAGCTAGGCTGGGTCCAGAGTGGAACAGATAAGACCGAGGCCCGTCGTCCCTCCGTCAATGACAAATATTTACGCTGCGCGAAGACGCGTTGAGTACACGCTGGCACACTCACATAATTGTCTTATCTTCAGAACAATCTCATGAGATGGCATTTTCGTCCCTGTTCCACCAGTGAGAAAATACAAGCTCATAATTAACCTCAAATTGTTAACAAATGTATCCAACCTCATACAGCTAGTAAGTGGCCAGTGCCAAGTCTGACTCCAAATCCAAGTTACTTGCACGATGCAAAATAGTCATTGCTAATAAGAACGGCTGAAGGGGATATGGGGATATAAGTACACGTATCGCTGATTCACTTTGTTATAAAGCACAAACTAACACACCATTGTAAAGCAGTTATACTCCGATAAAGATGTTAAAAGCAAAAAAAAAAAAAAGAGAGAGAGAGAGAAAAAAAAAGACAACAATGGCATGTGGGGTGGGCAAAGGCTGGAAAGCCAAATTGAAAACCAATTGTGAATGAAAAAGAAGAAAGAATGGCTGCAGGAGACTTAGAGGGATGGAGAGCCATACTGACTTTCTCCAAAATTCCAAGCTGCCTCCCGTGTGACTCCAAGAGAAAGAGCCAGAAGAGCCGCTACGTGGAAATAAAGGAAGACACGTTTCGGTGCCGTATGGACAAGAACAGCATAACCGGGAGGCAATGACTCCATTACCGAGCGGTCAGAATGCCCGTCAGGGACGGAGGGGGTCAAGCAGACGTGGCCACGTGCCGAAGGTATCATAGAAGTGACCCCGTATCGCAGGGGACACTGCCCATATGACTTGGAGATCCTCCTGCTCTCCTGATTTACCCCAAATTTCAGTCTGTAAGAAACGGTGTCTTTTTCAGCCGCATGAGGCCAGCTCATGGCCTTGAATCTAACAGGCGTGTAATTGGGTCATTTTGAAATTAACTGAGAAACTGGATGCCTGGAAATAAGACTTTTTTATCCACGGGGACTGTTCACACATTCCTAAAGGAAGCAATTTTTTTGTACAATGTTATTTTATAGATTTTTAAAAAGAGAAATAGTAGTAATACCATTTCTTTTTTTTTGAAGTCGTGCTTCTCCTTGTAACCATGTTCTTAGGCCCGGGATTCTATGGAGGACCTCCTCCTTTGAGTTAACCGCTGCTATTTTTTTTAATTAAATTGTATGTTGGCCTCACTTTATGTTTTCCTTTGATTGGTTCTGGGCAAGAACGAATCAGACTTTGGCAGGAAGAGTCCCCAGGACAGATGGACTGGGTTGGTGCTGCCACAAGAGGAGAGCAGCCCCGGGATTCTGACGGCAGATAAGAGAACCAGGCGCGCCGTGCGTGCCCGGCTTGGGGTCCTGGGACGTGAGAAAGCAGCGGGGCCCGGATGGGGGCCAGGCGCCCCACCCGACCGCCCTGCTCCCTCTCCGACCACCCCCCGTCCCGCCCGTCGCTCGTGCACAGACCTGCCCCGTGGGCCCCCCTCTCACTTCAGCCCGCTGCTGCCCGCCCTGCCCATCCCCCAAGTCAGGAAGGGGCGCCCTGCAGACGGGCAAGGGCTGAAGATCGAGAGGGCGAACTCCAGGCGAGGGGAGCGCGACAGGGGCGACAGGAAGTGACGCCATTACTGCGCATCTGCCTATGATTTTTCTCAAGAGACCCTGGGGGAGACGGCATGGCACCTTTAATGAAATTAAAGTATCGTTATAGGGGCTTCCCTGGCGGCGCAGGGGTTGGGAGTCCGCCTGCCGATGCGGGGGACGCGGGTTCGTGCCCCGGTCCGGGAGGATCCCACGTGCCGCGGAGCAACTAAGCCCGTGAGCCGTGGCCGCTGCGCCTGCGCATCCGGAGCCTGTGCTCCGCAACGGGAGAGGCCACAACAGTGAGAGGCCCGCGCACCGCGATGAAGAGTGGCCCCCGCTCGCCGCAACTAGAGAAAGCCCTCGCCCAGAAACGAAGACCCAACGCAGCCAAAAAAATAAATTAAATAAATAAATTAAAACAAACATATCGTTATGAGACGACTTTCCTAATCATCAAATGTAATGAGTCCCGAGATCTGAAAGTGGAGGGCTAGCGCCATGAACGTCTGCTCCTTAGCCACGCCCAGGTTTGGTGACAGATGTGTCTGTTACTTCAGACCGCAGAGGGGGTTCCACTTAAGACAAAAAGATAACAAGATACTGGTGCAATGCAGAGAGGTTACAGGGATGCCTGCAGCGTTCGAGATTGCAGACGAGTGAAGAGTACTCCCTGAAAACAAAGGGCAACTGGGCGCACGTGTGCAGCGCGTGTATTAACCAAATCTCACCTAATTCTTAAATATTTACTGAGAACCTGCTATGCGCCAGACACTTTCCTGAGTTCCACAATCTCACAGGCAGGTAAGAGGGGCCGCCGTCCTCCACTCGCCCGGGAGATAGACACGTGTACGCAATGCTCCCGTTGGGCGAGATGTCCTCGCTGGCAGAGGCGCTGAGGGGCCGTAGAGAAAAGGCCACCTAAACCGGGGGTGACGGGGAGCAAGGGGTCAAGGATCAGGCACCTGAAGAGATAACATCGACGACGGAAGTAGTGATGACGATTACAGCCACTCACGGGCTTGAGGCCTCAGCAAGCGCGAGCCCTGAGACGTTAACCCCCTACCGAACGTTTCACATTGAAGAAGCGGAAACTTGATCTTGAAAAGCAGGCCAAAGTGGACCCTCACTCTGTCCCCATGCTGCTTTCCAGCCAGGAGGAGGCAGAGCAAGAAAAGGCCACCTCCTCACGCCAAGCCCGGGTTTTCCTTGTTCCCGGGGGTGGGACTTCGTGCACAAGACGGGGGCAGCGGGCAGGAGGGCAGCCTGGAGGTGGAACCCCTGGTGGGGGAAGGTGGACTACACCCAACGCCTCCCTCCACCCGCAGGGCGCAGGGAGACGCACGCCGACGCTCCGAGATCCCGGCGTCGTGGGCCAATGGGGAGAGGACCCAACTGAAAACGTCACCCTGGGGGGAGCACAGGTTGCCCCGCTCCACGGAAGTGGAGCATCCTGGGAAACCATCCTGCGCGGGGACGCACAAAATCGATCGCGATGAAGCTCGGAGGCTCACAGACACGGCTCGCGGCTCGCGGTGGCGGCCTGACGCTGAGATGCGGGAGTGTGGTTCCGGGAAGGAGCCTGGCGGGGCCGCTCTCACCGCCGGGGTGGGCGCTGCGCCTGTCACACTCGCTGCACAACACGCTGAGCTGAACGAGATTTTCCTTTGTTTTCTTTTTGTAAAAGTGAACATCTCCTTCGGATTTCTTGTGGTTAATGAAAACAGGTAAGAATGTGGGTCTTTCGCAAAAGCAAGGCAGCGTAAAGCGAACTTTGGAAAAGCGGCGGATACCCGTACCTCGTACGGAATTCAGGCGGGGTTCAGGCCGCCATCAACACTCAGGGACGGCCCACCAGGGAGAAGGTGCCACCAGAACCCCAAACAGCCAGAGACGCTGGGTGACCAATCATTCTACTACAAAATGCTCAGAAAAAGAACCGGCCCCAACAGCTAGTGAGAGAGAAATACTCACCCCCCCCCCCCCGCACCCAGGCAGGCTTCGGGGAGCGGGGCCAGGTGCAAGCTGGTGGGTTGCAGGACAAAGACCAGCGGGGCTGAAGCCTCTTGTACATGCCTCCTGCCCCCGGAGGGGATCTGGGGAACTCCACGCGGCTGGACTTGCAAACGAGACCGCAACCCAGAGGGGATGGGGACAGGGCCCTTGCTGAGGTACCCACTAAACCATGGAGCGAGCGACTGCAACTCCAGGACTAGAAAGGACACCGCAGAAACGTGCTGATCATTTATTCATTTCACTTAATTTGAAAAGCTACACCTGTGGGACCCTTCCTCCAGGAACCCTGCTAAACAGGCTAAGAACTCTGCTCACAAAACGCCTCTCTCCGTGTTTCCTTTAAATAACTTTTGAGAATAAGCCTTTGCTACCGTTTGTTAATTGCTTGTCAAAGGGACCAGGCAGAGAGATTTCTAATGTGTTAGCAGCTGATGTTGATTGAAGATCAATCATAAATCAGGGTAGGATTTCCTGCCCTGAGACTATCCCAGCAGTCAATAAACAAATGGGTTGGGAGTTGGAGGATTCCAATTTGGGGCAACTTTTCAGCTGACATCATTTCCAGGAAGTCAAAACTTGAGTCATAAAATAGCCCCTAAAAATAGAAAATGTCTCTGCTGAGCCTCCAGCTCAGTCAGGACTTCACCCACATCTTCTCAGGCGGGAGCAGGATTCAAGGTGATTTCTAGAGCAAACAAAATCACCACCGAACGCTGCAGTGGAAAATCTCCACGGCCCAGCCAGCCCTTCCAGCCTCCTTCCGGCCCAGGGCCCCGATCAGCAAGGCCTCCATCCCGGAGGGTGCTGGGGGCCAGGCCTGGGGGCAGCAGGTGTGCTGTGCGGGTCTCGGGGGTGGGGGGGGGAGCTCCGCCTCCCCCATGGCCCAGCCTTGGCCAGCCCCCATCAAAGCCCCCGCGGCTAAGCCGCGAAAAGGAGCGGGTACACGTGTGTGCTCCTGCCTCCTGCCCACCCACAAAGTCAGCCTCGGCCCCAACTCCCTGCACTGAAGCGGGGGCAGCTCAGGGCGGGTGGCCAGGCAGGCCGGCCACCAACCAGTGCTCGCGCGACCCTCACTTGGCAGGCACCGCGCTCCCACGGCGATGGGATCAAGGATGCCATTTGGTTCATTTCACTTTAATTTCTTTTTATAAGAATTGTATATATTGAAGGTGTACAACATGATGATTTGTGAAACGATGGCTGCAGTCCAGCTGACGGACACACCCGCCTCCTCACCCAGTTCTCCTGCGCGCGGGACGGGAGCGCACGAAACGCACCTTCACCCCGTTCCCAGCGCCAGCGCGGGGTCACTCGCTGCAGTTCCCACTCCTCTACGCGACTGCCACCCCGTACCCCGGGGCCAGTCTCTCCCCACGTCCACCCCCACCCCCACCCCCGGCAAGCACCGTCCTACTCTCTGCCTCTGCGTCTTTGGCTTCTTTAGAGCCCTTATGGAAGCGAGGTCGTACAGGTCCCGTCTCCCTCCGTCCGGTCTGTTTCACTCAGCATCACGACCTGCAGGTTCATGCATCTCGCCACTGAAGGCAGAATCTCTTTCCGTCTTCAAAGCTGAATAACATTCCGTCTTATATACATATAAAATATATAATGGAATATTATTCAGCATATATAGATAGATTCTTTCAGGTTTCACATCTAGCCTTTTGGGGTGGTAAAGCACGTTTTACTTTCAATTAGACACTGGTCATTTGGAGTATCTGGTAATAGCCGGGGAAAAGTTCTCCAAATGAGCTTTGTACCCACCATGGATGGATAATTTCCTATCTGTAATGTACCCCAAATGCAGCTTCATTTTCCAGATACCTTGATGAAGAATAAAGGTTTTCATCGTTCAGTGCAAACACAATGGCTTTATCCATGCATCTGTTGATGGACGGACACATAGGCTGTTTCCATATCTTGACTCTCGTGAACAAGGCTGCACTGAGCCAGGCAGAGCAGGTACCTCTTCGAGGTACTGATTTCATTTCCTTTGGGTAAATACCCAGAAGAGAGACTGCCGGATCATATGGCAGTTCTATTTTTAATTTTTTGAGGAACCTTCATACTGTTTTCCGTAATGACTGCACCAATTTACATTCCCGCCAACAGCTGTGTACAAAGGTTTCCTTTTCTCCACACCCTCACCGACACTTAACCTTTTTCAATAATGGCCATCCTAACAGGTGTGAGGTGAGCTCTCGTTGCGGTTTTGACTTGCATTTCCCTGGTGATTATGTCCAGAAAGGTATCGCGTGATGTAAGTCAGCCTTATCCTAGGAAACGTCCGTCCACACTATATGAGCGCCTGGAGTTGGGAAGAAAAGCTCGAGGCTTGAGGACCCTGGAGAGGCGTCCCAGGGCTGGACGGAGGGAAGCCTCGACGGCGGGCAGAACCTGAGGAGGCACGGGGGCTGGCCACTGTCATTGGTCACCAAGAGAGGGACAGGGGCTGAGGCACCCGTGCAGAAAAGCCACGGCAGTAAAACCGATGTGTCTCCTGCGTGGCTTCTGTCTCTAACTATGTGCATCTCAGACGTGGTAGCTGTGCCGGTCCCGAGACTTACACACAGGATGGATGGATAAACAACAAGGTCCCACTGTGTAACACAGGGAACTACATTCAGTGTCCTGAGATGAACCAGAGTGGAAAAGAATACGCAGAAGACGGCATACATATATATGCAAATGTATAAATATATACACATGCATGAAAAGAATGTATATATACGTATAACTGAACCTCTCTGCTGTACAGAGTGATTTTAATTTTTTGAGGAACCTTCATACTGTTTATAGTGGCAACACTAGAAATCAGCTATACTTCAATACAGTACATTTTGTTAAATAAGAACAGGACGAGTTCCTTACTGGAGTAAAGTGTCACGTGCTGTTAATTCCGCTGCAGGATGGGGGCTTCTGAACAGAGAAACCCACAATGAAGGGGCCTCCAGGGGGAGAGCAGTCCCCACTGTCCACAAAGCGGGCCCAGAGCCCCAGGGACCTGAGAGCAGATGCCGTACGCGCACACCCTTTCCGGAGCCACTGACACCGCAAAGCGGTCCGGCGGGTCACGAGCCCCCGAGGAACGCGGGGTCCGCGGGCCCCTGGGTTCAGGCAACCCCACAGTCGCTTCCTTGCTCGGCTGGCTCCGCTGTACCGCTGAGGGAGGCTACAGCACGAGAAGTGACATCGCCAGCTGCAGAGACATCGAAAGGCGTCCCCGCCAAGGGACCCGTCCCGGGGACTGTCGTCAGGACCATCGTGATGGCCGGTGAGAAGCACACACGCTTCTGGGACACGACGGGGCCGCTGGAGCGGCCGTGTCGCCCTCGTCGGCCACAGCTCCGAGGACACAAGGTGGAAAAACGCGGGACTTTGGGTCCAGCCTGGGGTCTCCTGCATCACGGCGCCGTTTAGCCGTAAGCCCCCCAGACAGAAGGGTGCGCGGACCGTCAGCTGTCATTGGGGTGACTTGCTGCCCCTGTTACTCATGCCCCTGGTGGTGGTGGCGGTGGTGGTGGCGGTGGTTTGCTTCGATGGGTTTGTTTTCTTCCAGTTCAAAGGCAAAGCTTGGTTTTGGTGGGAAAATAAAGCTTGACCCACGTGGCAAGTCCGTGTCTTTATTTCAATGCCATGACTTCGATAAGGAATTCGACTTTTACGGATTAAAATATGTGGCAATATAGAAAGGACACTTCTGAGTATCACAACGGCCCCTTTCCGACCAACACCAGGCACTTTGGCAAGAACTTACGTGAACACAACTTGAGTCTCTCTAGCGAGACTCTCTTTGGGACCATTAGCTCTCGTGGGAATGAGGCCAGACTAAGAGGTGCTCCGGCTGTAAGGGTGACAGCATGACCCAGGCCCGGCCTCAGGACACAAATCGCGAACGCGTCTTTCAGTCAGTCCTGGGCCTCCGACTTCCACCTGGCGCAGTTTCCTTCCCCGGTGAATTCTGATGACTCCGATGGAGGAGGAAGCCCCGCCCCTTCCCGATCCGGAAGCACAGGTCTCAGCCCCAGGGTCAGAGCAGCATCTGAAAACGGCAGAAGGGTCAGGGGCCGGGGCTGGACCTCTCCCGGGTTCTAGAACCGCAGCTGCACGAGCTGTCCAGCCCCGGCCCCTGACCCTCTGCCGTTCTCAGATGCTGCTCTGACCCTCGGGCTGAGACCTGTGCTTCCCGATCTCCTCTGCCGCCTGGACCTCCCGGTGACAGGCCAGCCTCCCTCAGACAGAGGTGACCGTCCCCCGAGCCGCTGCGCCTGGCATCACCAGCTTAAGATTCGCCACCTTTGGTCAGGACCACTGACCCCCACATCCTACCGAGGCCAGGGACCCTGGGACTGGCCCCTGAGCCAGCGCACACGCCTCAGTTGCTCTCGAACAATAGCTGTTTCTGCATCACTTTTGCAGCATTCATCGCTTCTCTCCATTTCTTTGAATCGGCTCAGGCATTACTAAGAGGTTTTCCAATAATACGCTCGTCCACCTGACCTCCTATGGCGAGGAAAAAGCAACAAGCAAAAACGTTTCCAGGGGCAGAGTCCCCAAGTATTGCTCCACTGACCCACCTCAGCTGCTCCACTTTGCCGCCTGCAAGGGAGCTCCGACAAGGAACGTAGAACCCGAATCCCTTCGTATCAGACATCAAGCAGCACTGTCATTTTTTCTCAAATGTGTGTGACTATATTATTAATTAATTAATTAAGCACCCCACAAATATTTTAATTAAGTGCTTGCTCGGTTGCCAGGCATTGTTCTGTGCATTTTATCCCAGAAGGCACGAAGGGAAAGGAAAAATTCCCGAACAGGGGAACCGTTCCTAATAGCAAGTCATCCCTGGGAACGTGTGAGCTCCTTGGGGAAGCACATTAGAACCTTATGTGATGCGTTGCTATTTAAGGAACCACATCGGGAAGTATTTGGTTTCAGGAGGCCTGGGTAGAGCGGGGACAGGAATTAGCAGCAGCAGTGAAGAGCTGGTGATGAAGAGAATCCACCCCGTACCTCCCCCTGGGGCCTGCCCCCAGCCCCAGCCCTAGCTGGCTGCGGGCCCTCCCAGGTTCTCCTGCAACTAGTCTCGTGGAGTCTGAGAGACACCTGTCCCCTTGCTCACATCTGGGGGAGGACCGCCCAGGAAGGCCGGTGCGCAGGGCTTCTCCCAAGGGTGTCCCCGAGGATCCCGGGGAAACAGCTCTGAGCTCAGAGCCGAGATATGGGCTCCCCCCACCCCCACCACCCCCCGCCGCCACCCCCTTCAGTTTCCTCGCTGTAAGGTGAGGATTAAAATGCCTGTCTTGGGGCTCCGCCTACCGATGCAGGGGACACGGGTTCGTGCCCCGGTCCGGGAGGATCCCACATGCTGCGGAGCGGCTGGGCCCGTGAGCCGTGCCCACTGAGCCTGCGCGCCCGGAGCCTGTGCTCCGCAACGGGAGAGGCCACAGCAGTGAGAGGCCCGTGAACCGCAAAAAAAAAAAAAAAAAAAAAAAAAAAGCCTGTCTTGGGATCCTTGGGAGACTCAGATTAGATAAGAGCACCGACAGGGCTTTTGTGAACCAGAAAGTGCCACTCAGGTGTGAGGTGTGGGTACCGCTATCACCGCACGTCTGGGCGTGGGCACTGCAGGCGCACGTCTGGAAGCGGCCCCAGCCTGGAGCCGTGCGCCTTGGTTTCCCAATGGGACTAGGGGTGGGGCGGGAAGAAGGTGAGAACTCCCAGAAACGAGCCCTGGGGGCGGGCGGTTTAGGAAGGCGGTGGATGGAGAGAGTCACGGCACAGAGGCGGCCGGTCCGAGCTGAGATCTGGAGGCCACTCGGCCGCGTGGAGCCGGGCAGGGCCTGGCGTCGGGACCATCTGTGCTGGAGTCATTGTTTTGCAAGTTAAGAACATCAAGTTCTTCATTAATAGTTGGAAAAGCTAAGGACTCTTGACAGAGCGTGAGGGTCGGCTGGCATCACGGAGGCATCTGAGCAGACCTTGCGCCCATCGGTGCTGGGTAACCGCCGCTTCTGTTCTCACACCCGGCGCTGGGGGCTGCGTTCAGACGTGGACTTATGTGCCCAGAGAAAGGGCGTGTCTGCTAAGCCACCGGCAGATGGTACTTCCCGGAGAATTTCACAATTACGCGTGGGCACGGGCCCCGCTCAGGCACGCAAAGTCGGTGCAGCCCAATGAGGTAAATCACACTCGGGCCACCCCTCCCAGACGAGTCGCCGGCCCCCGCAGACGCTCCCACGAGGGCCGCGGACGGCGCAGAGCCGCCGGGGAGCGCGGCCCCTTCGGCTAGCAGGTCCTCGGCAGCCAGGACGCGCAACTTGCAGCGCTCGCGCGGGGCTGGAGGGGCGGCGCGTACCGCCCAACCCTGAGGCCAGGAAACCTAGGGGACCTGCCCGGAGACCAGGCGGCACATCCGGGCGTCACGGCCCCTCCTGGAAGAGACGCAGCACCGGCACCCTCACGCGACAGCCGCCCCCCCCCCCCCCGCGAAAGGTCGCCGCCCAACGGCGGTCGGCCGGGCTTTCGCCCCTGCCCTGCGCCCCAGGCCCCCGCCACCGGGCTTCCCCAGGCCAGCCGTGGGGAACCCCTCGGGGCGAGGACCACGCGGGCTCTCGGCTCGCCCAGCTCTGCCCGGAGTCCTGGGCGCACGGCTGGTGCCCGTGAACAAGCGTGGGACTGAACTGAATGATCTCCTCGTCCACACTGGGGTTCTCCTCTGACTCTCCACCCGGGTGTCAGTGCGGCGCCCGGGCTCCCCTCTGGAAGGACCCCTGTAGCAGCCACAGTGAAAGGCGAGCGCCCCTGAGCGGGGACCACAGCCGTCCCTGGGCCACCAGCGTCACATCTTTCCAACTCCATCCTTACAACTAACGCCCTCAGGTGGGTACTTTTCACAAATCACTGAAGAGGAAGCTGAAACACAGAGCGATTAAGACAAGTCCCTGAGGCCACGTAACCCACGGTGGCGGAGTTGAGGACCAGACCCCCGGACCCCACCCGACACCAGCGCTGGCCTCTGACCACGGGTCCCATCAGGGATCCATCAGACTGCGGATGAAGCTGAACTCCTCCGCTTCTGTTGATTCTGGGCAAAGCGGCGGGTGGCAGGGCAGATGGGGAAAGACGTGTATGAGGACAGGAGGCGCCGGAGCGACAGGAGCCGTGGGCCTCGGCCCTGCCCACGCCCCAGCCCATACTCCGTCTCTCTGGGCTTCGCCTCCCGTCTGTGGGTTGAGAGGTGTGGACAGGGCAGCGGCCGGGAACCAGATGGACACTCACGCCGTAGGAACCGCAAGTGTGGACAGCTAAGTCCTAATGTTCTCTGTGCCGAGCTAAGAAACCAAGGTGGAATGACAAATAAGGTGTTAGTTCCCAGAGAAGGAAGTTCCCACAGTGGACAGTCCATCCCCGCTGGCCCCAGGGAGCAGGAGGTCCAGGTGCCCAAATCCCCATGGGGCAGCCGCAGGCCTTCCTGCGTGACCCCCCCCCCCGGGACGCCCGCACCGGTCAGGCCCCCTCACTCCTGCAGCCGCCCCTTCCCCTGACAGGCATGCCCCAGAGGGCACTGCAGCCTGAGAAAGCACCCATTCAGTGGCGAGCCTCCAGAAGCAGCTGGGGAAGCCCGGGGCGCCGACACACAGGGCAGCCTTCTCCAAGGGGGTTTTTCTGGGTGAGGAGCTGCCCGCAAGACCCTTCGTTCAGATGACCCCGGGCAGCCTAAGCCCCTGGCTGCAGAGCCCGGCAGGAACGTCCCCACAAGAGGCCTGCCCCCCGCGGCGACGGTGGCAACCCCTCCTAGCTGTACCCTCGAGGGCTGGGGGCCTCTCGCAAGGGAGGGGATGGCAGCCCTGCAGGCCCTTCACCCAGCCTTCACGCGATCCCCTGTGCGTTCTGGGTTCAAGCACAGAATGAAGGTATAACGGTCCTTTCCTAAAGGGTAAGGACCATGTGTCGGACCTGGAAGGGCCACTGCAGATGTCTGGCCCCATTTCTTCAACTTACAGAGAAAGCAGGGCCCGGGAGAGCTTTGATGATTTCCCCCCAGGTCACACGTCGGTCCGTGTGACGGTGTGAACAAAAAGCCAAGCCTCCTAATTGCCATCCTGGCCCTCCTTGAGGCTCACCAGGACCGCCGTCTCACCTGCCCGGGGAGGCAGCCTCCTCACCTTACACACGGAGAAGTGAGTTCGTGAGCACGGTAAAAACAGACACACAAAGCGCTCGCCAAGCCTCACGTTCCCAGGAACCCCAAACTAAAGACCGTGTTTACTGATACAAAGGAAATGAAAGGACCCAAGTGCAAGGTGTAAACGCGGCAGCCCACGGGCACAGCCGTAACTGGGCCCCCATCGCAGAGCTAAACCCCGAGAACGGCTCACCAGTTGGTACTTCACTCATATTCTTGGACAGTCCACCAGCATCGAGCCCCGTTTGCTATCCAGCAACACATCACAATGGGGATGTAATGGCGGAGATAAAAACACATGAAGTGGCCAAAGGCAGGCAAGTCGCAGTTAAACGCTCAGATAAACTGAGTATCCAAACACGTGGCCAGGTAGGAAGAGGATAAATGGGTACTGACTGAAGGCCTCGGGTAGTTCCAATAACCTTTTCCAAGGCCTCAATGCCTTCTTCTAGAAAACTAAGGAATTTTAATTCCTTAATAATGTCTCTGCTGGGTCTTAATGATCTTGAGGAAGTCTTTATTGATGAGGTGGACTAGGAATGAAGTAGGAGGAGAAAAGGGACGCAACAGCGGTTGGAAAACCCCAGACTTGGAATCCACTTTTGCCAACATCAGGCATCTTTTCCCTGAACAATATAAGAAAATCTCTAACAATCTTTGTTGCTTTTGCTTTGAAAAAACCTTCCTCTCCTCTCTGCTCTAGCACTAGGAGCGTCGGTGCGGGATGCCCAAGCAGAGCCAGCAGGCAGAGGGGATAGGGCGTCAGAAGGACGTTAGTCTGTGTTAGGTAATAATTTCAATTGCCAAACGAAGTTCTCTCCTCTCCATCTTAATTCTCTGTTGTAATTTATCAGTTAGAGCAAAGACTGGCTCAGCTTTTGGAACAACCTCATGTCTGTGGAAGGGATGCCACCACGAGGTGAATGTTTTAGAGAGACAAGTCATAAAGCATTAGGGATGGAAAGGGTATTTTAAGGAAGGTGACCCCTCTTTTCTCGGGACCATACTTCACAGAGAATCATTACCGCTCCCCTTACTAAAAGCTTAAAAACTCATCTCTGCTTTCACTTTTACAGCAATTATTACTCTACTACCACTCAAGTTTCCATCCTTCTTAAACCACCAATATTTTAACCTGCAGATCCCCTAAATCAATTACAGGCACACTGCAGCAATTCTGGAAATGCACCCACAGAACAGATTGTTAAATACCTGCAAAGTAATTAAACACAGTTTTGCACAGACCACATGAGCACTTATTATTGATAAGCTAGGCAACGCTGCTTCCTGCTTTGCCCCTTTGCAATACCCTCCAGTGTGTCAATCAATGCATAAAAAGACAGTTACTGAGCCCTCTCTACTCAGCCTGACTTCAGGTGTGGTTTAGAATACATTAAAAGAGATACCTGAATTCATCATTATCAAAATCAAAAGAGGGCTTCCCTGGTGGCGCAGTGGTTGAGAATCCGCCTGCCGATGCGGGGGACGCAGGTTCGTGCCCCGGTCCAGGAAGATCCCACTCGCCGCGGAGCGGCTGGGCCCGTGAGCCGTGGCCGCTGGGCCTGCGCGTCCGGAGCCTGTGCTCCGCAACGGGAGAGGCCACAACAGTGAGAGGCCCGCGTACCGCAAAAAAAAAAAAAAAAAAAAAATCAAAAGAATTTGAAGATCAATGTCCTAAATAGGAAATCTGAAGAAGAAGAGATTAGGATTTGGCTGAAGTCACTGAAAGACGTAGAGGGGCAAAAACAAGGGGGGGGGGGGGGCGGGGGGCATGAGACTTCAGCTGATCCTGGGAAGAGGTGTAAAATTTACATCACCTAAGAGGAGGCAGGGACATGTCAAGCAGTGGAAGACAGTGTGAGTACAAGGGAAGGGTAGGCGCGAGCAGCCTGGAAGAGAGGCTGCCGGGGGGGTGACAAAGCAGAGATCGTGATGCTGGTGAGGGGGCGTCTTCATCGGTGAAGCAGGACTTCGAGGAGTTAAATAGAAGGAGAAAAGGGACGTAACCCCCTTTGTAAAGCCCCAGGCTTTGAATCCACTTAGAGACGATATAAGGTGCTTGTAGGACCGTGTGTGCGCCCCGTTCAAAGGGACAGAGGTGGTGGAAGACAAAGCCCCCGTTCTCAGTGAATCAAGAAGACGACGGTTGTGTATGTGCTGCCTCTCCTTGGTCTGTTCATCTCCCAGTGGACACTTAGGGTGCTTCTCTGTGTCTCGGCTACTGTGAATAGTGATTCCGGGAACATGGCGGTGTGGGTGCTTCTTTGGTATCCTATTCAATTTCCTTCGGATACACACCCAGAAGTGGGACTGCTGGATCACATGGTAGTTTTACTCAAGTCTCTCCTAAGTCTGGCAAGCTACAGTGACCTTGACCTGCTCACTGTTAGACCTTTTTTTTTTTTCATGAGCTCTTACAGTTTGTATTTGTGCTCTTGTTTTATTGAGGTCAACTGCCTCATCGGTTTTAAAAATTCACGGTGCTGGATTTGGTCATGATGGTCACTTAACCTCTAGGCAACATTTTTCAAACAGGAGCTTCCGTTTGCCATCTCTTCATCCTGTTACTTTAATACGCTTCCCTTCGGCATATTTTAAAATAGACCTTTTAAATGATCATTTGTCACTGAATGAGGAGATTTCTTCCTCTGAGCCATTTGGTGAAGTTACACGAGGTGGAGAATCCAAGGTCATGCTCTAAGCAAATGGGAATTCTCCTTTTGTCCAGTGCTACTGTGTGAATAAATTCATTTAGATTTACTTTGCTCCAGCCAATGAAGGCAGCAGTGCGGGGCAGCTCCTGATGCAGTGTTTCTCTCCACCCTGCCTCAGCGACACACTTGTGTGTGTGTGTGTGTGTATATATATATACACACACACACACACACACACACACACATATATATAAATATTTCTTTTACAAATACAGCTTTTACTGCTGTAAGTTACTGAATTCAGCCCTGGCTTCTCTGATTCTCGAGCCTCCATGCCACACTGAACCCAGGGAGCTCCTGCTGTCAGCTCATCATCTGATTGTTGCTTTTCCCCAGGGGAGAGGTCCCTCCCCCTGGAGAGGGGCTCTGTCTGCACGTCCTGAGGCCTGCAGCTGGGTGCCCCCCCACCCCCACCGAGAAGTCCTCCCAGGCCTCTCTCTGACCTTCTCTCTCCTTGGCAACCTTCCCCCACATATTGTGTTTCAGGCTTATAGATGTCTCCTGATTTTATTGCAAAGAGGGCATTTGCATTTTTATTCTTATTCTTCTTGCATCTTCCCGGTGATTTTTAAGAGACTGAGATGGAAAAATGCCATCTTCCCGTAGCTAATCCTAAACTGGAATCTCTTAATAAATTCTGAGTAAATTTTTAAGTGCAAAGAGGGAAGAGGCGAACAGTAGGAGTGCCGAGGTCTGAGGCCACGCCTGCCTCTGGGAGCTCACAGGCAGATGCCTGGTGGGTGAGCTCAGGAAAAGGCTTCCCCCCCAGGGACCCGCGTGCAAGGCCCCACGGCTCTTTGGAGATCAAGTGCAGCCACTCGAGGGCTTTAAAGCGTGCTCTGATGATCTCACCCAAGAAACTAGAAACTGCGCTCTCCCAGGACGAAGGCAAGATATCGGTGTGGGCGTGCGGCGGGGATGTCTTCCCACGGGCAATGCTGTGGGACGCGTGTCCTCAGCGCCCAGGTGCCAGCGTCACTGTGACAGCAGGCGTCTGCATTTTGAACTTCTCTTTGCCTTCTTTTTTCCTTTTTAGGGAAGTCCCTCTTATAAATAAGTTACAGGCTCTCTCAGCTTACTCAGAGGAAAATAAAAATACTTTCTGCTTCATTTTGTCCACAACCAGGCCAGACGGAAAAAAGTGAAGAGGAGAGAATGACTGGATTCAGGAAAAAACATAACATAAATGAAAGGGGCACACACGCGTGTGACTCTGTGTGTGTGTGTGTGTGTGTGTGTGTCTGTGTGAGTGTGTATGTGTGTATGTGTGTCTGAGTGTGCGTGTGTGCGCGCATGTGTTTGCACAAGAGACAGATGACGGAAAGGACTCTGCCTGCTGACACAGCTGCCCTTTCAAGACCGGACCGGTCACTCCCCGACTTCCACTTTGCTCTGCGGGATGAGCGTGGTTAGGACACGGGTGGTTCAGTGGATGAGAAGCGGCTTTGGGTGAAGGGGCTGGGGGCACAGAGTTGCACGGGACGCAGGAATGGAGGGGCTGGGGGCCATCCCACGTGGCTCAGCTCCTGGAGGTTTTCAAGAGTTCACGCCGTTTTCTCACTCCTTATCGAACTCTCCCTGTGTCCACCAGCACCCTCCATTTAGAGATGAGTAAACCGAGACCAGGAACCCACAAAGCTGCACAGCTGTCACCCCCGGGCCAGGGAAGGGGACCCGGGCTCTCGTCTCCTCGTCCTCGTCTCAGCCCGGCCACGCCAGCCGATCCGATGCATAATTAATAGCGGGAAACACAGGACCCCGCTTCCTGTTGTCTCTGATTCCCAGATGGTTCAGTAATGCACTTCCGTTTCCAACGAAAATACCCAGCTCTGAGAGACATGTTGTCCTAACACAGAGCCGGGCCCCCAGCTTCACCTTTGAGTAAAACCAGGCCAGGCCCTCAGGCTGCGGGGAGGGACTCCCCGTGCCGGGAGGGATGTGAGACCACGCTTTCCAAGAACAAAGCGCTCCCTGACCCAGCACGGCTCTCGTGAGCAGAACACTACAGCCCAGAACCAGGACCAGCCAGGGTCCTGTGGGGACAGTGACAGGGCATCGCGGGCGGGTCACTCATACCACCCGCTGCCCTCGCATGCTCTCCACACGCCCCGGGCTTCCTAGGAACAAGGGCCAGGGCCTTCCTTAGGTTCTAAACTAGATATTATTCTTTCAGCTGAACATATAACAACATGTTTTGTTTCCAATTTTTCATAGAAAGCATTCTTTGAAGTCAGTTTGTCATATGACAGCACCACAGACAAGAAAAGAGAGAGAAAATAAGACGTATAGGAGAAAAATGCCAATCGACACCATCAGTAATAAAAAAGTATACACACTAAGCTTCCCAGGGAACCTGAGTTGTTGCTACCAGTGGGAATCAGAGCCAAGTTGGGTTTGGTTTTGAAGTCGTTTGTTTACTTGTCGAAGGAAAAGCGATGGCGTCCGCAAGCCATCAGCGAGTATAAATATACCACATTCCGTAAAGATTCTAAACCCAGAGTCCAGAAATCTGGGTCTGAGACCCAGGTCTGGGTCTGGGCAGCTGGGTGACCTCAGCGGGGAAAGTCATCTCCCCTCTCAGGCCAACGATCCTCATCTGCACGGGCGTGGTTTGCATTCACACGTCTAATGGTCCATGAAGACCCAGGCGCACACAGGGAGATAAAGCGACGAGGGAAACAGAGCCAGTGGCCCTGCTCTTGGGGGACTCAGTGCCGCAGGGGCCAGATGTGGAGGAGGAAACACACAGTCCACGTGTGCAGGGTCCCAGGCCGTCTCCCACGGGTAAGTCAGGAGGAAAGCAAACGCGGCTGAGGCCACCGTTAGCACACCCCGAAACCCAAGCCATCGCTCGCCTTGCGAATGATCCCAGATGAAAATTCCAGACTTCCGAGCACGGACTGGAGACGATGCCTGTCATCCTGGAAGCAGGACCAGCTTCCCAGGAAACTGATCAAAACTCAGAGTAACTTCTTTTATTGTCTCTTCCTGGGAAAAAAACTGAAAGTAAGAGAAACAGGTCTCTCGCCACTGAACAACACAGGGAGAACCGTGGCTCTTTGCCCCGCGGAAACACAAAATTTAATTACCCGCAGGTTTGTAAAGACCAAATAGCCCATACCCGTTCTAACCTTACAATAAAGCACTGGCGTTTATGTTGCGCGGTTGAGTTTCTGACATAGATTATTTGAGGCCGTGTGTATTTCATCTTGGTTGATTCAAGAAATTACAAGTGTCCTAATACTCAGTGACAGAAGTTGACATATCAAAGGATTCACAGGAACATCAACAAAAAATAAATCACCCTTTCACTGCCTCTCCCCAAAACTAAATTCCTCATTTTACAAAGACCATATAATCCTTTCATTTTCAAACAAATACCACGGCATCGTTGTTATTCTAGCATAAGCTGGCATAAATCTTACAACAAGGAGCACATTCGATGCACTTTTTAATAGCCCTGCTTGAAGGGCTCCCCCGACATCATCCCAGGGCAGAATTCGAGGGGATTACACGTGTCAGGGCAGTCAGTCGGTGGCGATTGGAGCACAAAGACCCCCCCTGAGAACTCGCCACAGGAAACTATGCACTGCATTTCCCTGCCTTGTAAAAGGAGGGAGAGAAACAGCTATTAAATGAATTGGCACTAAAAGCATGTAATAGTTATTCTAATCTATTAATTTGGAGTTTAATATTAACTCCGGTGTCTGCTAGGACACACATCTGACCCGCACGGGGGAGGGGGAGGACGGCCGGGCACCATCACAGTCTCTGAAGGGAGACAAGTGGTCGGGGGAGGGGCTGGGGGACGGCATTCTTTTGCTTTGACCTTGTATTCGAAGATTGTGTTTGCTTTTAGGCAAGTATTGACTTTACGTGGGGCCAGTCTCGTTGAGCCTGACGTAGCATGTTCCTCCGTAAATTTTAAAGGACTGCAGTTTCAAGAGGTAGCTTTTAACTCTCAGACATTTGAGCAAGCTGAGGTGATAGCACCATTCTTCAAAGGGGCAGAAAGCATTCGATCCTAAGGGAAGACAGGAGAGGGTCAGGATCGCCCAGGCCACTCAACAGGACGAAGGATGAGTCATGGCCCCGCGTCTTTTTTTGCCCTGTGTTCCCCTAAATTGTGTTTAATCATCATCAGAGAAAAAGCACTTCGACTTTCTATCCAGCATTCCAGGAATGAGGCTAAACTCTGGAAGAAAAATCTTACCAATGATAACCATGCAATTTGCTCCTGCTTTTAAAAGACGCCTCCAAAGCCAGAGGGATCCTTTAACCCATCAGCCGCCTTCAGAAAGAGAATGGTTAAGAACTGTAAAATCCCCTGCGAGACGTTTGATGGTCTGAACGGTGTAAAGGACTTGCTGCCGAGTGACCTGAGGTGCTCGGAGGTGCTGAGGTCACCCAAGAAGCGGCTCCAAGCTCTCCATCCACTGAATCCCATCCGTCCCCGCACGGGCATCTTCTCATACCTTGAGTCCTAGATCCCGGGTGATCCTGGGTTCACAGGACCACAAAGAAAGTCGAGCGTTTTCATGAGATGAAACTACCAAGTGGGCATCTTCACGAGCAACGGCCTGGCTCTCGTTACAAGTGTCTCTCTCCCTGCAAACCGGTTGTAGGACGTGTTCAGGAGCGGAGGAGAGTGCGGTGCGTCTGGGGGGCCCCTGCTGCGCATGTTCCAGGAGGAGAGGAGGTGGATTTCCTGTTCCTGGGAATAAGGCACGCGCTGGCCTTCTGAACCACTGTAACGGAAAACGCCAGGACCGACCGAGCCGCCCTTGCAGACACGCTCAGCTGTCACCTTGCCCGTGAGGCGACAGGCCCGGCGTGCGGATGTTCTCTGCGGAGCCACTGTTCACCGTAGACCATGATCTACGGAAGGTCATTTGTCCTGCAATCATCTGCTTCCCTTGGACGCCGCCTCTGACCCACGACCACCTTTCTGTGATGACGACATGGAGAAATCCGCCCGCAGGCCCCACGGGAGCAGCTCCCAGCTGGTCCCCACCCAGGACACCGGCAGAGACCCCCAGGGAGCAGCGGCCCCTGAGCCGCCGTGCGCTCGCGGCCGACCGGGGGGCGAGCTCGGAGCCCGCGGGCGCTCTGCTGCTGCGGCACGGCCGGAGGACGCGCTGCCGGCTTAGCCAGGGGCGCCGCTCAACGGCCGTGGTACGCTGTGCGCGTAAAGAGCCCGCAAAACAATGGCTATACACACAGGCGTACCCGAAGCACGTTGCCGCACACCCGAAACGGTCACCAGGCTGTAAATCAACTGCACTCCAATAAAATTAAAAAAGAAAAATACTCCGCCCACTGTCGCCACCTTCGGTACTGTATTTCGTAAGCGCGTTTCAGCACCAAACACCGGACCTACAGACGAAACCGCAGAAGGGACTCCTCTGGCCGAGGCGGCGCGGCGCTGCTGGCGGCCCGGGGGACGGCCTTTGCTCGCGGGAGCCTGTGCTCAGACCGCAGGCCGCCGGCTCCCGGCCCGCGGCCTCCGCAAGTCGGAGGCCCTTCTCTGCCTCAGACGGCGCTGACGCGTCTGCGGGAGGGACGCCCCCGTGAAAGTCAGAGCAGCTCCGGGGCCCACCCCACTCACTGCCACCGCTGGGAGCCCCCAGCCCCTCTCCCGCAGAGCCTGTGGAGCAGAGGGAAAGACCCCAGCCCGCCTCGGCCCCCGCGGCCGGAGGTCCCCCCTCCTCGCCCCCGGGCTCGCGTTGCGCCTGGCATTCAGCTTGAGACGGCGTGGAAACGCCTGGCGCGCCAACCCCGTAAGCACGAGACACTGAGCGAGGTTAAGACGGCCCGGGGCTGGCTGTGCACACGCAGCCGATGCTGCAAGTCGGCGGGGCTGTGGTTACGCCACCCGGGTCGTATCCTTCGACCATCTCACCGCTCGGGCGGTTATCTTCCCCGTTACCCACTTCATCGCAGCTAACGCCTGCTGCAGATAAAATGCCAGGTGTTACGCTAAGAAGCACTTTCCGGGAACTACCTGGTATAATTTTATAAAAGATACTGTGATTATCCCTACATTTTTAGATGAGCATAAAACTGAAGCGTAGGGAGGTTAAGTCGAATATCTGAACAGCAGATGAGAGAGAGAGAGCTGGGACACACGGCCAGGGTCTCTCTGACCTCAGCGCGGGGCCCCCAGCCGGTCGACGGTGTTCGTGGCTGGGGGCCCGTGTCCCCGGGGTCTCGGGGAGCTTGTCAATTGGCTCGCACAGTGGCCTCGTGCAGCGCAGCCTGGAGAGAGGAGCTCGGCTTTGTGGCCTCAAGCAGACCCTGGTCTCGGTGCTGCAGAGTCGCGGTTTGCCATCTCTCCGTGCATATCTCACTCCGCATCGCTGGCTACGTACGTGGTGCCCGGGCGCCTCCTCACAGCAAAGGTCCCCCAGCTCCGCCTCTGGCGCTCAGCCCTGGCCCACCCTCCTGGCTCCAACCCACGGGGTCAGTGTGAGGCTCCAGGGCTTCTTACGGGATTTCCTGGGGCTCCACACTGGCAGCAAGCCCAGCCAGCTTGCCCAGCGGCAGCTTCCAACACACCTGGCTCGGGGGAGCAGGTGCTTGGCCGTCCTGCTGCGCGGGGAACAATGCGAGCTCTTGCCCGTCTGGACCCCTGCAGGTCTCGGGGACACTTGAACCAGATGATTTCTGAGTCCGTTCTCATCCCTAATATTTTACTTTTATTGGAACTCATCCCTAATATTGGCTCTGTTTTTTTTTTTAATTGAAGTACAGTTGATTTACAATGCCATGTTAGTTTCAGGTTATAGCGCAGTGATTCAGTTATACATATATATGTATATACCCCTTTTCAGATTCTTTTCCCTTACTGGTTATTACAAACTATGGAGTAGCACAGACGCCTGTGCTGTACAGTACGTCCTGTTGGTTGTCTGTTTTGTATGCAGGAGGGCGCTGCTGTTATTCCTAACTGGCTCTGTTTTTGAATAAAGGTGAGTGCCACCTCTGCCCCACCCGAGTCATGCCCTGTGAGTGATTATTTTTCCAGAAGTTAGAAAACATATCTGGTTCTCGCCATCCTCCGCAGACGCCAAGCTTTCTGAAAGGGAGCAAAGCAGAGAACCCAGCCCACAGGATGTCTGACGCCGTGGCTCCGGCCTCCTCCCCACACCTGACCCCTGGGGTCGGCTGGACCCAAGCCCCCATTGCAAGGAGTGGGACGTGGCTATTTTTCCATCAACTTCTCAAGAAAATGTCTAGGTGATGTTGAAAGCTATAGAAGAAAACCAATGTCTCCCTTCAATAAACCCCAATGCCTCAGCAGAGGTCGACGGTCACTGTCAGTGACACAGCTGCGGTGACCATCAGCACACCTGCCCTGATGCTGTCTTCCTGCCCGGGGCCAGGTGCTCTCAGAGGCTCAGGGCTGTGCGCTGCGGGGGCGGGGCAGGGAGGGGTGGGCAACAGCCAAGTGTAGCTCATCCGGGCCCCCCCCACCCCCCACCCCCCGCACTGAGACCAGCTGCCTTTCATTCCTTCCCTGCGATTAATTTGCATGAATGTGTCCCTTCACGGCAGACTGACCCCCCACAGACATCAAGCAATATTTATCAGTTGCCAACACTTAACGGACGCTCACAAACTCAGAAACGGTTCTGTGACTCACGACGGAAGTGTCCATCTGAACACGCTATCAGATCCGAGTCTCCTTTTGCTTGGCCAAATGAAAAGACAAATATAAGGCGAGCTCTGGCATTTGCATCTGAGAGAACCGTGTAATGGATGAACAAAATATTTGATTTCTCCATCAATGCCATTTCTTGCAAAGACCTCTTGGTAATAACTGAACAGCAATGTATTCCAAAGTAATTCACCACAAAAAGTAAGAAACGAGAAAAAGTATCTCTATAGAATTTCTTAAATGGTAAAATTCAATATTCACTTATGATCAAAACCTTCTAGAAAACTATGAGTGGAAGAGTACGCTCTCAACCTGATAAAGAATATCTTCGAGACATCTACACCAGACATCCTACTTTAACTGTGAAATTTTAAAGTTTTCTCTACAAGATAGGGGATGCTACCTGTCCTAATAACTTCTGTTCAGCATTGCACTGGAAGGCCTAGATACTTCAATAAAAAGAAGTAAATGGCATAAGGATTGGTATTCAAGAAATAAAACTGTCATTATTCACAGATGACGCCAATTTGTAAGTATAAAATCCCAGAGAATCGACAGACAAATTATTAGCATTAATAAGTGAATCTGGACTCACCTGGTGGCGCAGTGGTTAAGAATCCACCTGCCAATGCAGGGGACACAGGTTTGAGCCCTGGTCTGGGAAGATCCCACGTGCCGCGGAGCAACTAAGCCCGTGCGCCACAGTTACTGAGCCTGCGCTCTAGAGCCCGCGAGCCACAACCACTGAGCCCGTGTGCCACAACTACTGAAGCCCACGTGCCCTAGAGCCCATGCTCCACAACAACAGAAGCCACCGCAACAAGAAGCCCGTGCTCCGCAACGAAGAATAGCCCCTGCTCGCCACAACTAGAGAAAGCCCGTGCGCGGCAATGCAGACCCAAGGTAAAAATAAATAAATATTTTCAAGAAAGTGAATTTAGGAGGGTTAAGAGATTGTGGTCACTATATAAAAATCAACTGGATATCTTTCTGCCAACAGCAAACAGAAATCATTTTTAAAAATAATAATACAGCAGATTTTGCAGTGCCCTGGGATGCATCCTTCGGGCCAGCCTGATTTCAGCACAGCTGTGGTGGACAGTTCCATGCCCATCCCCGGGGCCCACGTCAGGCACACACTGTGGGCTCTGAAGGCAGCCGCAGAAGTCTTTTCAGTCTGTGAACAGACACTCAGATGCACAGGAGCGGTGATACCCCTGGAGGCCACCCTCGACCACTGAACTGTTGGCAAATGTCCCAGCCTGTTCGTCAGTGGGAAGGACAGGACCTCTCCTCTCTTCTGTGGGACTGAGTCCCAGCCGCCCACTGACACCTACTTTAGGGGCTTTCCTCTCTCTGCTGCCCCACTCTTGCTGCTACGACCCTCAGAATTCCCTTCTAACTACCTATGCTCGTATCCTCGTCTCAGACTCGACTTGAGGAGAGTATACACGAAAACCATTTACAACAGCATCAAATAACGTCTGTAACTATGAAGGAATCTTACAGGAGATATGCAAGACCTCTCTGCAGAAAAATATAAAACATTATTATAAGTAAAAGGAGAAGTAAGTAAATGGAAGTATATAAAGTATTCATGGATTGGAAGATTATATATGGTAAAGATACTAATTCACCAAAATTAATCTATACAGTAAGTGCAATCCTAATCAAAATCCAAGAGACTTTTTTTAAAGAAACTTGGCAAGTTGATTCTAAAACTTTATGAAAATTCAAATAGGTAAGAATAGCCAAGATACTCTTGAAGGCAGGAGACATGTTCTACTAAATATAAGATCTTTGAAAGTTACAGTAATTAATGGCGTGGTATTGGTGAAACTATAAACAAATTGATGATTAGAACAGAAATGACAGCCAGAAATAGACCCCTAAATTTAGTCGCTTTGCTTAATACAAATGTGCTGCTAAACAGTGAGAAGTTATTCTCCCTAATAAAAGAGGTCAGGACAATCAGACATATTTTTTTAAAGCCTTGATGATTATTACTTCACACTGTATACATAAATTAGTTACATAGAGATTGTAGAACTAACCACAAAAAGTAAAACAAGAAAGCTTCTTAAAGATAATACAAGAGGGGCTTCCCTGGTGGCGCAGTGGTTGAGAATCCGCCTGCCGATGCAGGAGACACGGGTTCGTGCCCTGGTCCGGGAAGATCCCACATGCCGCGGAGCAACTAAGCCCGTGAGCCATGGCCGCTAGGCCTGCGTGTCCGGAGCCTGTGCTCCGCAACGGGAGAGGCCACAACAGTGAGAGGCCCGCATACCGGAAAAAAAAAAAAAAAAAAAAAAAAAGATAATACAAGAAAAAATTTCTACTCTTTCTACTTATATTCTATGTATATTCTTATATTCTGCTTACATATTTATTGTATATCCTTCACTATTTTATCAGGCATTAAAGATGAATGATTACTAAAACTGTTATTTATTGCACTTTTATAAATATAAGACAAACACTTCAGTCTCACATAATGATTTTTGCTTTTAATGACATTTCAGTATTAATGTCACGCCTATCCTGTGTGTGTGTGTGTGTGTGTGTGTGTGTTCTCTTGACGTGTCTTTGCCTACACCCTCTGACTTTTTGTTTAGGTCTGTGTTTCACATGTGTCATATTGTTTGTTTTTCTTTCTGAACCAGGATAAGAGGTTTGACTTTTCATTCAAAATTTTAACCCATTTGTATTTATTGTCATAACTGGTATTTGATCTCTCTCATATTTACCAGTTCCATTTATGGCTGCTTTTTGCATCTTTGTTTTCTGTACTTTAAAAAACTATAATGGAAAAAAGGTCTCACTTAACAAAAAACTATATCAAAATAGAAATTATCTAGAAATACACAACATCTTGGGAAATGTGCCAGACACATACGAAGAAAATTTTAAAAGCTGAGAAACAGGAGACTTTAAGAAATGGAAAGATAAAGCATCTACATCACATCTGTTAAACCGAGGACTATAACACTATCAACTTTCCTCAAACGAACTTGTGAGCGTCCTGCAATTTTAGGTACAACTTTAAAGAGTTTTATCAGTTTGCTCGATTGCTATTTGTACAATTAGACAAATGAATTTAACAGTTATATGAAAGCATAAGCTGGCAAAAAGAATTAATCTCACTGAAAATTTCAAGGTGAAACTTGCACGGCCAGAGCTAAAAAGAACACAGTGGCAGGACGACGCGGACGGGAGCCGACAGGAAGAACAGGAGTGGCCGGCGCGAGTCCACGAAGGCGCTGCTCAAGACTTGAGTGAACACGCGGGGGTCTGACGCTCAGCACGTTTCAGAAACGGTGCTGCCATCGGCAAGTCGGAGCCTCGGTTTCTGGTCTGTCGCTCGGGGTAACAACTGCACCAACTTCACAGCACGATGAATTACACAAGTTAACACGCAGAGAGTCAGAACCCGGGCACGGCGGCCGGTCAGTGAGTTCTCATCAGCAGCTGCTGTCACCCCGTGCACGTGCCGCGAACTCCTACCGTAACGAAGTTCGGTGAATGTCGCTTAAACAGAGCTTCCAAAAACTATTCGAATGGGCGTGTTTGTTTACAAACATAACTTCTCTTAAAGCCTCTCATAACCATGGCCTGAGGAGCATGCTTTGGGCAAGGCAGTCCTCATGGGAATAAGAACTTAGGCTCTGACAAGGGTGGTGTTCAGAATCACCGGGGAAAGGAGAGAGTTTTAAACATGATACAGAGAAAACTCATTAACTATTTGGAAAGGAATAAAGTTAGGACCTCATTTTAAACTTTGCACAAAAATAAACTATAAAAGACTAAACTAAATAAACTAAAAGAAAAGTAAACTAGGAAGAATAAGCTAAAATAAAGAAGACATAATTAAAAATAAACTAAAAGAAACCATATTTTGTTTTTTTTAAACCTATTTTTAACCTTGAGGTAAAGGTTACTTACATAAGCAGAGCAGCAAGAGAAAAAAATCATAAGGGAAAACCTCGGTAGATGTTATTACATGACAGCTTACAATTTCTACAAATTGAAAGACATCATAAATACAATGAAAAGGAAAAATATCAACATTTTAAAATATGTCCAACTATAACCAATAGTAAAACTATGGCCAAAGTGGCAATTGTCACAAAGAAATACTTTCACAAGAAGAGATATAATATCCAATCTAATATTCTGAGACAGGTTAATTCAAAGAAAAAATTAAGACAACAAGATTGCCTTTTTCCCTATCAAGCTGGCAAAGATGAAAACCTACCTTTGTCAGGTGTTTGGGGAAACAGAAAGTGTCACACGCTGTGAGTCTAGGTGTAACCTTTCTGAAGGTCACTTTGGAAACTGTAGTAAAAGCTTTCAAAATATGAAGCACTTTGATCTCTCAGGTGAGACAGTGTTCTCTACTGGCACCCCGCCCCCAAACCCAGAAGATGAGTCAAAAGATGCGGACAGACGTAATGTCCAAGATTAGCAAACAGACTGAGTATCCTACATTGTGGAGGCCCACCTGCCCCTCCAACAGTGTCCGAGAGGAAGCATTCATTTCCAGCAATGCTATTTTACGTCACAGCACAAGCAGTACCTACTTGCGGCTACACTTTTTACTTTTTTTTTTTTTGCGGGCCTCTCACCGCTGTGGCCTCTCCCGTTGCAGAGCACAGGCTCCGGACGCGCAGGCGCAGCGGCCATGGCTCACGGGTCCAGCCGCTCCGCGGCACGTGGGATCCTCCCGGACCGGGGCACGAACCCGTGTCTCCTGCATTGGCAGGCGGATTCTCAACCACTGCGCCACCAGGGAAGCCCACTTTTTACTTTTGATCCAATACTGCCTGTTAGTCTTTCTCATGATTATTTGATGCTTGTACGTGTGACACTGGGCAGTTTGCCTGAACAGACAAAATAAGACGGACAAAATCTCATGCTAAACTGTCCGTGAGAGCAGGTAACTTTCTCTCTGGACCGCCCTGCACCTTGACAGGTTCTTAGGGACACCGTGCGTCTGAAATCAAAGGGCTGCCTGTACTGCGTGGGTCTAACTCAAGTCTCGCCTGCTGCAATCTAAGCCCCTGCGAGGACGGTATTGCTGAAAGCTCAGGTGCTGTCCCAGTAGGAGTATAAGATGACAAGAGAGAGTTAAAGGGACACCAAAATCCCTAACAGAGAAACGTATGGTGGGTGTTTTGGCACCAGCGTGGATTCAATAATGCCTCTAAAATCCAACAGTAAATTTGTAAATCAAGTCAAAAGTATGCGAACCGAGCCCAGGTGGGAGAGATACGTGGGGATGAAATAAAAGAAGGAGTGACATATCGCATTGTGACGCTGCATTTAAAAATGAGAGGCCCTCGTGGAGCCGGCAAATCCCTTTTCGGCAGAATCGTCTCCTCCCAGCGGAAGTTCCCGTGCGGACCATCCGGTGTTAACGGAAATTGTTTCTGCCTCCTGTTACTTTTATTCTGATCTTTTTAAAACCTGCCATTAGGTTGAGTTCAACTCTTACTGCTTTAGTGCAAAGTCGGTGCAAATAGGATTCACGCACCTAGAAGCCGTAGTCAGAGGCACCCCCGTAGAACGTGATTATGGGTTAGGGCACCACCGCCCCCTCCCCAGGCTCCGCTCCAGTCCCTTTCTCCCCGCCAAAACCTTGAAGGGTACATAACACAAACCACACACACCACTGCAAATGCGGACTGCTCGTTGCCACGTTTGTGCATGGACGTTGATGCCGCGCAGATGCACCTCTAAAGAGAGCTGTTTTCACGAACGTCAGCGGACACCATGTTACTCAGGTGATGTCCAAACAAGGCACCCGGCGTCTCCTCCTCCTCTCTCCCGCCTTCGGGTCCTGGTCAGGCCTCAGGCTGTGTGAAGCTTCTGGGTCATGAAGGCAGTCAGGTATGAGCCTGGGGGTGAGCCCCGGTCGCCCGGGGACTTGCCACGCCGCCTGCCCCCCGGCACCCTGCCCGTCCGTGCACGTTCACGGCACGCTGCCCGCCCTGGGCTCAGAGAGACGGATCTCAGACGGTGACCGGAGCAACTCAGTAAAGGACATTATTTTGACTTTAGCGGGACCTGTCAGTGGACAACAACGTAAATAAAGTCGCACGTTTGAAATGTGACGGGGTCTGCCCAGCAGTCAGCCTTCCAAGCTGCGGTCAGCTCATCAAACGGAAGCAGCCGGTACCCTCAGCGTGTGCTTCAGTCAGACCCTGACCCTGGATGGTGTCTGACTTTGGGGTCCAAATCTCCCGGGGCTGAAAGGTCCGTTCTCCTAACTCAGCCATTCCATGTTCCTGGAGCAAAGTCTCAGTGCAAAGAGGAAACACAAACAACAATAGGACAAGAGCCCAGGAGCTTGAAGATAGGTCCTGGCAGCCTCCTCCTCACCTGAGACGCCAGCACCTTTCGGGTGCCCATTCCTGAAGGCCCGTCTCACCGTCTGTGTTAGCACCGCTTTGGTCAGCTCTGCACCTCGGGGTTCAGTGCACGCAGGTGTGTCTCACTCCTTATTCTCCTGTTCATTTTGCCCACCCCAGGCAAGTGAGCACTTCCTTTCGTGCGCATATAATGTGATCATTTTCGAAAATGCAATCTTCTTTTACTGGGGGTGTCCTGCCTCCAACCGAATCAAAAGATGCCCAGGCCGTGGGCCCTGATTTATGCCTTTGCACCCCTCATCTCCAAGTGCATGCGAGGCACACAGCGGGAGCTCCACGAGGACGCGCTGATTAATGGAACTTGAGCCGTGAACGACAGCCTCTTTGCGGAGCTCTACCCTTCAAGTGGGCCAATTAGCTTGTCTGCTCCCATCACCACTGATGGGATATTGTGAACTACTCGTGTCTACAATCAGCAGATTCAGGTACTCATCACTGTGAACAGCTTTCCACTATTTCAGGCGACCAAAAATAGCTGTACAGTAAACTCTCATTATGCAGGATGATGGTAAGATGGGGTATTCTAATTAATTAAACATTCTGGTCAGTAAAAGAGGAACATATATATGCAGAAGACCAGCTTCTGCAAAATGAGAATATAATAAGATATAGTCAGCACGGAAATTATACCCAACCATGTAACTGCATCATTCGAACATGATCTAAAAGACTCCGCTTGGGTCTGGCACAGTGTGTGGGGGGCATCAGTCTGGAGAGAGAAATCTGTGATCTCACAAATTCAGCAAGTTTCAGGGAGAAGCTTACGTCCTTCCTGACCCCCAAAGTACCCACAAGACACCCATTTTGGATGTTCTAGTATCAGCATTATTTCCAATAACTGAGACTTTAACTAGCTACATGAACTTCCTGCCCATTTTAATTCTGGAGAAACAAACATTTAAAGAAGATTGTTTCTAGATTTTTTAAATGAATGAGAAGCAAGTTGGAGAGCAGATTTCCGGGGAGTTTGAATGTTACGGGTTTTGCCCAGTCTCGGAATTCTGTCTGTCTTGCAATATTCTCTCTTTAAAAATCCTGCTTTTGGTCATACGTGTCACCAGCCATTTCAACAGAGACTGAAGTAAATTTCAGTGTATGTACACAGTTTTCACACAACTTTAAGTTTCTTATTCAAAGTTTCTCTAATGAACAAAAACGAATATAACAGCTACTGGTTCCAATTTTTCTAGCTTGGGAAATTTAGGTTTCTTTATGCTCATGTGCTTAGATGTATTTGAATAATGAGCATATTTTTAAAAGAATAAAATAACATTAAAACATAATGGGAGGGACTCAGTGGATCTGTCCTGGTTGTACCTTAGGTTGAGCCAGGAGCCTTAGAAAAGGCCATCCCAAGCCCAGGCCTGAGAGATTTTTTTTTTTCATTTAAGTAGACTGGGGTGGGGTCCAGGCAACCACACTTTTAAAATTTGGGGAGATTCTAACCAAAGGTAAAACCCAAGACTGTGGAAGAGGAAAAAACTGGGCTTCTTAATTCAATATTTATTAAAATGAGAAATGCCTGTCTTATCCAAACCGAAGAGAAAGAAACTCACATTTCTATGTGCAAAGATGCCTACATACAGCGGAGGACGACTCAGGTAGGTACCCCGGATTACTGAGGGCTTGACCGCCCTAAAGTCTGAGTAGTAAATAAACGCTGAGGCGCTTTTATTTTCCCATCTTAACAAGCTTCCCTTAATTCTAAACCTTCAAGAAAAACATATCAACAAACTCTTCTCATCTTTCTATTAATTTAGAAGTGGACAAATTCCTCGTAAAAAGCACTGAAAGCAGAAACGTCTTGTAACTGGTTCCCGCGTATTTACACTAGGCGCCCGAGTTTGTGGGCCAGATAACATCTCGGGTGCGTGTCTGGCAGGAGGTGGCACTAAGAGCTTCGTATCACATCAAAGCTGTGGAGAGATGAAAGGGCATCTTTCTCTTTGCATCATAAACACATCTTACGTCTACGATATTCCAAGAATCTTTCATTTTAACAGGTGGAAAAACAAGGACCGAGGCGCCACGTAAAACACAGAGCCTCACCTGTGGTTGGTGATTCGGTTCACGGGGCTTTGAGAGAGGCCCTGCCATGAGGTGACGGGGCCAGCGAGGGCGTGTCTGGCTCCCCACAGGGCGCAGCGTGTGCCAGCCCCACGGTGACGCGATAAACCCACCGTATCTGGGCACAGCTGCAAATACATTTTTAAAGGGACCATTTCTGTCCCAGTGAACAAATGTCCAATTCTTTGTCTCCTTTTCTGAAGGGCTGTAACTGAAAAGGGGGTGGCTTGGTAAGTTTCAACCTGCGCAGCGCGAGCTGAGGACGTGCCAGAACTTTCTTCCTGCAGGTCCCGGGGATGGGAGGCGGTGGGCCCCCCAGACGCAGGCCAGCAGCTGTTTCCCGCTGGTGGGTGGTGAAAGCGGCCTCGGCAAGGAGCCTCAGCGGGGAGCGGCGCGGCTGCATCTGGGCCCGGCACCTGTTTCTCACCCTGGCGAGGAAGGGCCCGGCGACAATGGCTTTAATCAGGGTGAGTGGTGGGCGATTAGGTGTCTTCTGATTGTACCTAGAACCTCCGAAAGGGGCCCACTCACGCTCATTTCACTTCGTAATTACGGAAATGCCTCTCTGAAATGGCCTCGACTTCCAAAAGAAGGATGCCGACATCTTCTGCATATGATGGTCCACTTTCCGTTGACAAGGGTCAGCATTTGAAGCCCTGAGCCCTTTCCAGCAGACGGATGCACAAGTTATTTCACCGAAATGGCCTCTCCGTTTCAAACGGCATCGAATACTGCGACGGCAGGTTGTTGCAGAGATCTATTTTGGTTGTTTTTTTTTAAAAATTTTGTTATTTTTTAAATTTTATCGAAGTATAGCTGATTTACAATGCTGTGCTTAATTTCTGCTGCACCGCAAAGTGACTCAGTTATACCTACATATATTCTTTTTCATATCCTTTTCCATATGGTTTATCCCAGGATATTGAATATAGTTCCCTGTGCTGTACAGTGGAACCCCATCGTCTATCCATCGTATGTATGATAGCTCGCATCTGCTCACCCCAAACGCCCCCCCTTCCCTCCCCACGGCCCCCTCCTTGGCAACCGCAAGTCTGTTCTCTACGTCCGCGGGTCTGTTTCTGTTTCATAGATGTGTTTCATATCTAAAATATGACACAGAGGTATATTTAGAATACAGGACGCCTGGAGATATTTAAATAAATCAGCTACTTCATGAAAACGCGGAGAGACACGCCGCACGTCAGCATCATTAAGGACAAATACTGTTCCTTCATTAAACAATGAACACAACGTACAAAAGAAATACAAACCAGGCGTTGCTTAACGGGCCGCACTTCTGAGACAGCGGCGGGGTCCAGGTGGGGCCAGACCCCTCAGACACACAGAGCTGCGCCATCTCCCCGCGTGGCGCTTCCGTCAGCTACTGTACCCCTGGGCATGTATTCGGGTGGCATCACGCCAACTGCTGGGGTGCGCCCACTAGACACGGGAAAATACCACAGCCCGAGAAGCCTGCACACCCTGCAAGGAAACGCGGGGCGTGGTGAGGACACATGGGGAGACAAACACGAACTGAACCCCGAGAGGGCCGACCCTGACATCAGGCTCCAGCTCTGCTCCCCGAGAACCTGCTCATCCCGCGGGAAGGAGCGGGGGGTGGAGGGGACGGCATCTGGGCTCTGGCTGGGCAAGGAAGGGGTGAGGGAAGGACAGCAGACTAAAATAGTCCGAGACGTCTCAGCTTAGTCTGATCCGTTTGAATGGTCTCTTGGGCGTAAATCTTATTGCCAAGGCGTCTGGGCTTTCTCTGACCTGATGGTGACACGAATGAAGGGCTGCTGGTCTCTCGGGCCCTCTCTGGGCCGCTGCTGACCCCGTACCGTGGATGCTCCAGCCTGCGTGCTGGGCCGGTCACTGCTGAGCCGTGACCAGTGCCGTCAGGGGCCCCGGGGCTGGCCAGCAGACCCCAGGTGTGGAATCCCCAGGCAAACAGCAACCCTTTGTCCCAAGCCCCGGCCTCTGCCCACACACTGGCCCAGCCAGCACCTCTGCATGGCTTCAGCAGGACCCATCTGGGCTGCAGCGCCAGGCCTCCCAGCAGAGGGTGCGGCGGACGCCCAGCTCTCGACGTTTCCTCCCCACACCGTCCTTCTGGGACCTCCCCTCTGTGGGCCCGAGTCAGGATGGAACGTCTTCTGCCTGCTCTCACCATCACACCCTCTCTCTCTTCCTCCCACGAGGCCACGAGGAGGCAGCTGTTCACCTCCTTGCCGCCTGCCCTGGGTTTTCTCTGCCTCGGACACGAAGTCCTCCCCGCAGACCTAGCTCTCACTAGGTTAGTGCCAATAAGGGACCTTGGGAAAGATTTCCTTTCTTAGCAAAGCCTGGAATCCATGATTATTTTGACATCATAAAAATCCTATTTGGGACGTCACCAGCTGACAATCAACGTCCTTTTTTTCTTTCCACTCCTGCTGGAACAATCCCAGGCCTCCAACCAAAAAAGCAGGTATCCCTTGAAGAACGGGACAGAGATCACAGAAAGGAATGGCCACGAAGAATGGCACATTAACATGCATTTAAAGTGTGACTGTAGTTTTATTGTATCTATAATTATTATTTATTTTACACCAGATCACCAGTGAGGCCTGCACAGAGGGGGCAGAATCTGAACTTGGCATTTAAGAAAGAACAGAATACAGGTGAGAACAGTGGATTAGAGAGGCCAAACAGAGGCAGACTTGAACAAAGACCCAGAAAGTTAGAATGACAAGTTTCAATTATCTGGATGCTTCGAAACTCGGATTTGTGCAGATACAGAATCTCCTGGGGCCCATCTGAGCCCGGTGTACAGGCAGACTCATCATCTTGACTTTCCAGCCAATGGAAGTCTGTTTTCAAAAATGATCACCACTAAGCTTTGGTGATCTCTTCAGCTCCCTAGCAGGTATTCAACAGTCACTCCAATGAACAGAAACATTCAACTTAACAAATCACCTAATGTCAGCAATTGGGGTTATGATGGCATCAGTAAGTACAGTAAGAAAGAACCACAACTTAGCTAGTAAACAGTGAAGCAGAACTCCAACACAATTCTCCAGACTTTGAACTGGGGATTCTTCCTATTATACAGCGTTGCCCCTCTGGCTGTCAGCATCCCTCGAGGTTTAGAAATCAAAGGACAATGGAGGGCTTCCCTGGTGGCGCAGCGGTTGAGAGTCCGCCTGCCGATGCGGGGGACGCGGGTTCATGCCCCGGTCCGGGAAGATCCCACGCGCCGCGGAGCGGCTGGGCCGGTGAGCCGTGGCCGCTGAGCCTGCGCGTCCGGAGCCTGTGCCCCGCAATGGGAGAGGCCGCAACAGTGAGAGGCCCGCGTACCGCAAAAAAAAAAAGACAGTGGAGCATAGATAAACAACAAGGACCTTCCGTACAGCACAGTAAGCTCTACTCAATATCTTGTAATAACCTATATTGGAAGAGAAGGTATAAAAGAACATATCTGAAAGACTTTGCTGTACATCTTAAACTGACATGACATTGTAAATCAACTATAATTCAATAAAAAATTTTTAAAAGACAATGGAGCAAATAGCCCCCTTCGTAGCAACCGAGATTGGCTTTTGCTCTGGGTCCATGCACAGCAATGACAGCACACGCCCACTTTGCTGCTGCCAAGCAAACTGCCCACTGCTTCCCCAGATGCCACATCCGCGGGTCACAATATGGACATCTGGGCATAAACGCCCACCGCCTTTGGGCCAGGTTCTTTTCCTTTCGCATGGACTGGGTGTGGGGTTGTAGAAAGGGGACTGCTAGAATCCCGTTGGTTCCGGGACGCCGACAGGCGCAGAACTCTACCCTCCTCTTCACCTGGCGCCTACATCAGGACCCATGTCGTCCTGACGCCACGTTGACACTGGAGACGCGAGCTTCTCGGGGAGCTGGCCCAGAGCTGGAGGCGGAGCGGAAGTCACACACGTCCATCCACGGTTCTCTGTCAGGGTGCTCGGGGCTGCCCCGCCTACCGTGAGGCTTTCTCTCTCAGCTCCCCACATATGCAGGTGCAGGCTGTGATCCCACGCTCTGGGTACCTCCCAGGACCTGCCGTAACTCTCCCACCAAGATCTGGGAGCCATCAAACCTGAACAAGGAGACTGGGAGGTCAGAGACAACACCACCTCCTGCCTGGACCATTGCAGACACGCACGCAGGACTGTGTATCAGACTCTCGAGACCCCATCGCCCAGTTCAACGATTACCAACGTCCCACCGTCCTTGTTTCACTGACCGCCTCCCGTTCTCAAGACCCCACTCAATTCTTACCACATTTTTACAGTTCTGTGGGGCATACATTTAAATACACTGAAACGCACAAATCTTAACTGAATAATGTTGCCAAACTGATACACCTGTGAAGCCCACACCCTATCAGGATAAAGAGCATCTCCGCCTTGTCAGGAGGCTGCCTCCTGTCCCACCTCCCAGACGTAATCAACATATCTCATCACTGATTAGTGTAGCCAGGACGTGGACATCATATAAGTGGAGACATACAGAATGTGTGGTGTTGGAGGGGGTGGGGGTGGCTTCTCTTTTCAGCTTCAGTCAGTGAGAGTCACCCACGTGGTTGACTTGGCCACATGGCTTATATCCCGCTTTGTCGGCCAGCGGCCTCCCAGTGGGTGAATACGCCACCGTCTGCTTGCCCTCTCACCCCCTGGCGGCCATTTGAGTTGTTTCCAGTTTTTGACAATCGTGAGTAGTTCCACGAACACAAGGATGCAAATCTTTCAGATGTACGTTTTCTTGTTTGGTTGGTTTGTTGTTGTTGTTGTTTTAATTTTTATTTATTTTTTATTTTTGGCTGCGTTGGGTCTTCGTTGCTGCGTGCGGGCTTTCTCTAGCTGCGCGAGCGGGGGCTGCTCTTCGCTGCGGTGCGCGGGCTTCTCACTGCGGTGGCTTCTCTTGCCGCGGAGCACGGGCTCTAGGCACGTGGGCTTCAGTAGCTGTGGCTCGCGGGCTCTACAGCGCAGGCTCAGTAGTTGTGGCGCACGGGCTTAGTTGCTCCGCAGCATGTGGGATCCTCCCGGACCAGGGCTCGAACCCGTGTCCCCTGCATTGGCAGGCGGATTCTTAACCACCGCGCCACCAGGGAAGCCTTATTTTTTTACTTTTTATGAAAACATGAATGCAGTTACCGAATAAAAGCTTACATGTTTAATTTTATAAGGAACTGTTAAACAGTTTCCAAAGTGGTTTTACCACTTTACTTACCAACCAGAAACAAATTGGAATTCCAGTTGTTCTTTTTTAATCGTAGTCATGCTAATGAGTATGTTGTGTTGTACCCTCGTGATTTTAATTTGCATCTTTCTGATGACTACGATGTTGAGTGCTTCTTTAAGGGCTCATTTGACCAGTGTATATCTTCCTTGGTGAAGTGACTGTTCAAGTCTTTTGCCTATTTTTTATTTATTTATTTATTTATTTTTGTGGTACGTGGGGCTCTCACTGTTGTGGCCTCTCCCGTTGCGGAGCACAGGCTCCGGACACGCAGGCTCAGCGGCCATGGCTCACGGGCCCAGCCGCTCCGCGGCATGTGGGATCTTCCCGGATCGGGGCACGAACCCGTGTCCCCTGCATCGGCAGGCAGACTCCCAACCGCTGCACCACCAGGGAAGCCCCCTGCCTATTTTTTAGAATAAGTTGTTTTCTTTCTGTTATTGAGTATAAGAATTATATTCTTGGTACAAGTCCTTTGTCACCTTATATGTATTGAGCATATTTTCTCCCAGTCTAAATCTGCTCATTCCCTTCTTTAAACTGTATTTTTAATGAACAGGAAGGAGTTTTGTTTAATGAAGTCTAATCAAAATTTTCCCTTTGAATATTGTTTGATTGAATCAAACATCTATAATGTTTGATTGCTGGACTTTCTAATAAGTCATGATGTCAAGTATCATAAGCTCTCTCACAATTTTGGGGCTGGTCTATCCTTCTTGTGCTTCTATACCAACGTTAGAATCAACTATTTAAATTTTTATGGTATAAGATTGGGATTGTGCTGAAAATATAGATCCAATTGGAGATGAGAGACAACAACATTGAGCCTTCCAACCTTTCATGAACATGGTATACATCTCTTCATTTATTGAAGTACTTCCTATTTTCTCTCAGCAAAGTTTTGTGGTTTCAGTGTACATATGTTGTATGTCTTTTGTTAACTTTATTTCTAAGTATTTTATGCTTTCTTTGATGCTATTACACGTGAATTTTTAATTTTCCTTTTCAACTGATTGCTGCTAATATAGAGACATTCAACTGTATTTTTGAACATTGACCTTTATCCTGAGACTTTGTTAAATGCACATATTTGTCCTAATAAGCTACTGTTGTGGTGGTTGTTGTCAATTAACTTAGGATTTTCTGGGTAAATAATCAGGTTGTCTGGGATGGGGCAGTTTTACTTCTTCATCTCTATTTCTTCTTATTATCTTTCTGCACTGGGTAGAACCACTAGTATGAAGTTGAATGGAAGTGATAACAGGTATCCTTGCCTTGTTCTCCATCTTAGAAAAAAGCATTCAGTGTCTCAACATTAAGTATTATGTTCCCTGAATGTTTTAGTAGATGCCTTTTATCAGATTGAGGAAGTTCCCTTCTATAACTAGTTTCCTGAGAGTTTTTGTCTGGAACAGCTCTTAATTTTTACCAAATGCTTTTTCTGCGTCTATGGAAATGAATCAATTACTTTGTTTTTTATTCAATTTCTTTGATTTTCAGTTTCTATGGTCTATGATTTTCAAACGTTAAACCAACTTTACATTCAAGGATAAAGCCCACTTGGTCATGTTGTATCCTTTTCATGTGTTGCTGGATTCAACATGCTAACATTTTGTTAAAGATTTCAGCATTGATGTTCTTAAAAGATATTGGTCTATAATTTTCTTTTTCTGTGACTCCTTTGTCAGGTTTGGGTATCACAATTATGCTGCCCTCATTAAATGAGTTGAAATTTTTCCTTTCTTTATTTTCTAAAAGATGATGATAGGATTGGTAATTTTTCTTCCTTACATATTTGAAAGAATTCTTCAGTGAAGCCATCTGGGCCTAGAGTTATCTTTGTGGGAAATTATTTTGATAGAAAGTTTAAGGTCTTCGATAGATATAAACTTACTTGAATTTTTCCTTTCACCTTGTGTCATTTTTGATAAGCTGAGAAATTTGTCCATTACAGTTTTCATTTATTGACAAACTGACAATGAATCTATCAAATTTATTAGCATAAACTTGTTCATAATATTTCCTTATTATACTTTTGATGCCTATAGGATCTTAATGATCTCCCTCCTTTCATTACTGATATTATTCATCTATGTTTTCTCTCTTTTTTTCTGAACTATTTTTGCCAGGGGTTTATGGATTTTATTAACATTTTCAAAAGACCTACTTGGGCATTATGTTCCCAGTTGTTATGGGATGTTCCTGATTTATTTATTTCTGCTTCTTGCTCTATCATTTCCTTCCTTCCAGTTACTTTTGGTTTCATGTGCCCATTTTTTTTCTAGTTTCTTGAAGTGGAAAATTAGATCATTGATTTAAATCACTTCCTTTCTAAAATAAGCATTTTGGAGTTATAAATTTCTCTCTGAGCACTGCTTTAACTACATTTCATAAAATTTGATACATACTATTTTTATTTTCATTCAGTTTGAATTATTCCTCTTTTTCATTGTGATTTCTTCTTTGACATATATTTTTTCTTAAGTTCATCATTTAACATAAAAATATTTGGGGTTTTTCTGGAGCTCTTATTCTTACTGAGTTCAAATGCAATTCCACTGTTGCCATAAGACACATTCTGTAATATTTCAATCTTTTAAAGTTGATTAAGTGTTGTTTAATGGCCCAGCATATGAATTATTGTGATAAGCATTCCATGTATGCTTGAAAATAATGTAAATTCTGCAGTGTTGAATAGAGTTTCCATAAATTTCAATTAAGTCACTTTGATCCTATAATTTAGATTTATTATTTAAATGGATAAATTTATAAATATATAGATTTATAATCACAATGTATAATTGAGATTCTATGTCTTTGATTCTTTTTGTCTAGTTGTTTTATAGATTACTGACAACACAGTTTTACTATTGTGTATTTATCTCTCTTCTCCCATTTTTTGGTGCGGCTATTTTGAATCTCTGTTACTAAGCTTAGACAAATTGTTCATGATTATGTCTTGCTGATAGCCCTTCATTAGTATGCTTTGTCTCAAAGTCTGTTTATATATATATTACATATTATTATCTTATATATCTATATATAATATACCTATATTATAGGTATATAGGTATATATAATATACATCTATATATTATATACCTATATAATGCACATCTATATAATACACCTATATTATCGGTATATAGGTGTATATATAACATACATCTATTCATATAACATACATCTATTCATATAATATACATCTATTTACAATGTGAGATATATATGTATATCAGACTAATCATATTTAACTGTTCAATAGCTTCTACCAGTGGCCCCTGAACTGGGAAGCCCAGCCTGGAATGTGCCTCTTTGCTCTTTGTTGAAGACTCCTTTCCTGGATATAGAATTCTAGGTTGACAGACTTTTTTCTCTGCCTCATTTTAAAAATGTCATTCCATTGTCTTCTGGTCTCTATTGTTTCTGGGAAGAAATCTCTGTAATTAGTATAGTCGCTTGCCTTCTGTAACATGCCATTTTTCACTAACTGCTTTTTCAAGTTTCATATATTTGGATTTCAGCAACTTTATTATGATATGCCTCGATGTGTGGTTTGGGGTTTTGTTTTGTTTTGTTCTTTTATTCCTACTTGTAATCTTTGAGCTTCTTGGATTTGTAACTCGATGTCGCTAATGAAATTCAGGACATGTTTAACTATTACTTCTTCAAATACATTTTTCTGTTCCAGTATCTTTCTTGTCTCTTTTTGGGACTCTAATTACAGATATATCAGACTACTTGATAGTTAATGATAGGCTTTGGATGCTCTGTTCACTTTCTCCAATGCTTTTTCTGTTCTTCAGAATTGATCATTTCTATTGATCTATTTTCAAGTTCACTGATTCTTCTGCCACCTTCATTCTTCTGTTAAGTCAACTCTGTGACTATTTCAATTCTATTACTGAATATTAAAGGTCTATAACTTCTACTTACCAGTTCCCAACTATTTATCTATGATGCATTTATTTTCCTTTCTTTTACACACTTTATTAGGTGCTTTAAAGTATTTGTATGCTCGTTGCAGCAAATGGTTCCCTTGGGGTTGGTTGTTATTTGCCACTTCTTTTTCCTTAAGTATGAGTCACACTGTCTTGTTTCTTCACATCTAGCTTTTTAAAATTATTACTAAATACAAGTCATTACAGATGAAACATTGTAGAGTCTCTGGATTATTGTATGCTCCTCTGGAGAATAATTTTTATTTCAGCAAGCAGTTAATTTGGCAGGTCTCAAACTCCATAAAATCTCCGTTTAATTATATTGGATTCCAGAAGCTTCTTTTCCACCAGTGTCTGTGGGGCCCACAACACACAGCACAGTTTAGCAGCCAGCTGATGATGGGGTGGGCTGTGTACGCCAGTTTGGGGCACCTCTCTTTCACCGTTTCCCGTCTAACTTTCCAGATGATCTGCCAGCCCAGAGTCCCTCAGTCCAGCAACCTGCAGGTTCCTGCTGTCCTCACCACATACTGGGGGCTGGGGAGGGCCCCGAGGCAAAGAGGTGTGAACTCAAAAATTCTGCCACCTCTGGGGCCTGCATTTTAAGAGCAGACTCCTCTCCAGTTTCTGCCTGTTATCAGTTTCCCTCCATTGACATCAAAAGTTTTTGTTAGTATATTTTGTTTGGCTTTTGTAACGATTATCTGTGGGAGAGTTAATCTGATAAGCTACTCTGCCATCACCACAAACTTGAACTTCCACACATTGTATATTGAGTCTTGCCTTATGATAAACCTGGTAACTCTGACCTGAACCAGCCTGAGATAGTTCTCTACCTTTAATTTTCCTAGCAGATGTTCCTACAGCACTTGGAGGAAGTCCAGCTGACCGGACCGTGTCGGGATTGCATATGGAGAGTTTCTCTCAGACTCTGGAGCCAAGCAGAGCAGTAAGTTGAAAAGTACCATTTGAGAATTCATTTAAACTTGCCACCCTGCTCCTCAGAAAGGTGACCCCAATCACCTCCCACAGGCAATAAGCTATGTATTAAGCTGGTGTTAACATCGTTTCCCCTCCTAAAATTCGCTTGGGAAAATAAAAAAAACTGACGAACTTCAGAAAAACTGTTTCTGGAACAAAATAGCCCTTCCTTGCTGCCTTTCCTTAGCTGGATTAGAACCAGCCAACCCTTTTACTGCTCTACTGTATTAACAGTATGGTAACCTGGTATCTTTCCTAGAGCCTAGACTTGGGAGAGAGCTGACCACTTTCTGGCCCAGCTGATCATGGAAAAGTGTCCACACTTTATAGAAGGTCGGCCTTTCTTTTTTTTCCCTGTAGGGTAATATAAATTTAAAATGAGGGGAAAACGCTTAATATTTAATTCTGAGATTTAAAAGGAAGCTAGCTATCATTGCTGCGTATCTGGATGAAAATAATATGGTAACAATTCAGGAAAATACAGAAGAAAAAGAAACAAGATGAAATACCACCAGATGGACAATATGAAGTGTTGGGGACACGTGGAGCATTGGAAACTTTCATCACTGCTGGGATGTGAAAACTGCTACAGCATTTAGGGAGATAAATATATATTCACCTATAATGCTGAATGTATAGAGATTCTTCAATCCCACAATCCATTCTTTATTTATTCCTTAAATAATCTCATGCGTTTTGCAGCAAGACGCATGTAAAAGAATGTTGTTCTCTGCAGCGTTTTTGTGTACTAGCCAAAACCCCGAAACAACTGAATAGCCATCAACAGAAGAATGGATAAATACATTTCGTTATGTGTAGACAATGGAAAAGTACACAGAAATGAAAATAAAACTATACAGAACTGAAAATACACAAACTATAATGACATGCAACGTATGGATGAGCTTCACTAAATAATGTTGGGCAAGAGAAGAAAGATATGAAGAATAGAGACCTCGTGACCCAATTACTGCAAAGTGGAAAACAGACCTGTTTATACTACATGGTTCAGGCATGCACACAGAGGTGGTGAAACTTTCAAGAAAAGCAAGAAAATTATTACCACAAATTCTAAAGAAACCTGGGAGGGGAGGGGAGGCAGTCTGGGAGGGACGGGTTCCATCCCTGGGGAACTAGATCCTGCCTGCCGCAACTGGGACAGAGAGCAGCCACAAAAATAAATACATAAATATTTTTTTAAAAAAGAAATTCATAGTCTAATGGGGAAGAAAGATGAGCAAAGTTAACACATAAATAAATATATGATTGTAAATATCGTAAATGTCAGTGAAGGAAACGAACAGCGAAAAGAGCAGTTGGTCCGGAGGGAGTGACTTTGCAAGAATATATTTATTATAAAGCTCAAAGGTCATCTCTGAGCTATAAGTTAACCTTAATGGAGAATAATACTACTTCTGGCAAACTGTGCAGCCGTAATTCTCAGCTAACGCTAGGGGGGAAAATATATAAGAGCCTCTTTACCTCTGTAAAATATAAGACTCAGCCCCACCGAGGGCCTCGCTCCAGGCTTGTATGTTTTCTGCTCCCTTCCCTCCGTCCCTCACGTACATACAGCCTCGGAAGTCAGCTCAGAAAATGGAGCCGTGCAATTCAGGACCGTATACACACACAGGTCAGGCAAGGTAAGAACGTCGTGAGTCTGTACTTCTGTTCAGCTGAACACTTTGCATTAAGAAACGTATGAGCCAGTCTCATTGTCTGAGCTGTCCCTGGTCCAAGGCCCAGCCACGCAGACCCAACCAGGGTGGGGCCTTGTCAGACCCTGAAATCATTTTCAACTCCCGACTAACTTCTCAGGGCGTATTCCCAAATCCAGCCCTGAGGCTGCGAAAATGCATAGATCACGTGTCTTCACGTTGCACGCGGGTCCTCATTTCCCCAGCTCAATTATAATTGGAAAAAAGCATCTGAACTTTGCCTCAGTGATTTCGCTTCCCCATTAACATCTGGATCTTCGGAATTCATCTCGTATAAGAAAACCCCCCTTCGGACATCTAATTCTGGTTTCCCAACATGCCACATTTAAGGATTTCTGGTTTCCTACAAATTTCAGACTGTACGAAAGAAGGGAGGGCTTTGCGGGGAGAGAGTGAAAGTCACCGCCTTCACGGCCATTAACAGTGAGCACAGCCTCCCTCCTCTTTCGTGAGCAAAACATGGGATAGTTACTGAAAGATGCTTCAGAGGACCACTGATTAGACAGAAATCTTATCACAATCAACTAACCAGAAGAGTAATTTGCACAAAAAACTGGGCTTCTAACTATAGTAAACCACCATCAAATCAATTCCTACTTTAAACCAAGCTCCCGGGAAGAAATCCCACACAATACATAAACAATGGACGGAACCGCACGAAACAGTCACTTGTTGACCAACGTCCTCTTGGAACGGAGCCTCCAGGGGCCTGACACAGGGCTCTGGAGGTGACCCTGTCCTGATGCACAACTGCACCAACAGTTTGAGGAAACTCTCAGAAACTGTGTCCATCAAGTGTATACGTGACAAAACTGAGGAGATATAATACGTGGGTTATAAATACTTGACAGGCTTTAAAAAAAAAGAGCTAAACAGCTGAAACTAACTTCATAGAAAAAGTCCTGTACTTCAAAAGCTCAACTGCAGAATTAGGGAAAACTGAGGCTAGCAGTTTGTGTTTAAAAAAATAACAATACCAACTGAGAAGATTTTGAATGACAGCATTTAAACACGGACCATTAGATGACAGACTGGTACCTCCCTTCACCTCGAGGCTGAGCTTTTTCTGCTTAGCATCAAATCCTCAGCAACTAACACGCATGAGGCACTTAACAAATGTGGGCTGAGCGGGTTAATGGACAAAGTGGCCACAAAGAAGCGGCCGGCGGGTGTGTACGGACGCGCTGCTCTGTGCAGAGCAGGACGGGCAGGGCCCCGGGGCTGACAGCAGCCGCCTCCACCAGGAGCCCCGTTTGGTCCAGACACTGCAACCGTGTCAGCGTCGAAAGTGCAAAGGAGGTCACTGAGCTATCCAGGGGTCTTGAAACCGTGCTGTAAGATCAACGTGGAGTTTTCGAGCAGGGAAAATACTCCCTTATGATGCCACAGTGCTGGACACAGGTCACTCCACACGGGTCCAAACCCGCAGACTGTACAGCACCCAGAGTGACCCTGATGCAAACTACAGGCTCCGAGTGATGACCATGTGTCGGTGTGGCTCCACGGACTGTCACAAATGGACCACCTGGTGGGGGTGTTGATGATGGGGACGGCCCATCAGGCAGAAATGCTGTGCTCCCTGCGGGACCTGAGTTCAGAACCAGGGCCAAGGGCGGACCTACAGGGAGGCCCGTGTAGCTACGGTGGGAAGGAACTTGGTCCAAACCCGGCACTGCCCAGCCATCGGGCCCACACTGGCCCGGACGCAATCCTCTCTCCATCACCGGACGTAGCAAGGAGCCACCATGACCTCCCATCTGGGCTGCTGAGAGAGGACCTCCTCTGCCCTGCTCCCCTACTCCCCACGGAGGGAACCTCCCGTGTGCCTGGTGTCCCCAAGGACAGGCCAAGGGAGGGGGCAGTGGAGAAGCCCTCGGGGGCTCACATGGGGGCTCAAGATAGCAAGCTGGAGGTGACAAGGCCATGACATCTCCCCAGGTGGCTCCGCCCCATGCAGACAGCCCCAGGTCCAGGGCACTGAACAGGTCAGAATCTCCCAAGAAAGTGGACAGGGGTGCATCCGCAGGCCCCACCGCGTCTGCAGGTAACATCGGTGCCCATCACCTCCACTCTGTGTAGAACAGCCTCCAGACCAGCTGGTGACAGAGCCACAAAGGTGCCACCTGCGGTCACGCCTGGACAGCACCCATCATGGAAGGGCCACACTCACCCAGGAGGCCAAACGCAAACCCCATCTGCTGGCTTTCAGTCGTCTAGAAACCCCCCGGGAGCCACGGCCAGCGTGGACAGGCCCACCCCCAGGACACAGCCTGTGCGAGACCGTTCGGTCACGTGATCCCCTCCTGGAACACCCTGACGGGAGCAAAGGGGGCAAAGTGAGTGCCCCTCAGAGCAGAAAGCCCGACGCTCGGCCCTCACGCGTCACCACGAGCCCAGCACACGGCGTAGACCGGGTCTTCCCAGACGTGCCCGGGCTGGGAAGAAACTCACCAGGAGCGGCTGGCCGTGCGAAGCTGTTCACCCCCGAGGAGCGGAACGGCCTCACCGCACACGCGCCGACGTCGAAGCCAACGGGGTGCCTTAGACGAGCAGGCTCACAGGTGTCAGCGTCATCGGCATCGGGGAGAGGAGGCCCCCCGGCAGACGTGCCGCGGACGGTCCTCCTTCGGAGTCAGGACCCACGTGAACAGGCTCCGTCTCCGGGACGGCCTGCGACTTCGCGGCGTTTAGCCAAATGCTTCCCAAACGCGCGCGATCCGAGTTCACCACGCAGCAAGCGCCCGCTGGGGAGGCTTGAGAAACGCAGCCTTCGGCACCCGGACTGTTTGGGTGACGCCCCACTTACAGCCGGGCTGCCGACCGGGAAACTGAGGTCCGGGCTGAGCGGACAGGCCACGATGACGCTCGGTGGGGACAGCTGGGCCTGGGACGCGGCCTCCTGACAGCGGCGACAGCTGCCTCGACGCGGGGCCGACGGCACACACACGGGTCCCCATCCACGGGTGTTCCTGTAGGCAGAGATCAACAGAAATGTCACTCCGAAAGGCATCCCCTTCCCTACAGAGGTCTCGGGTGCAGCCACCGAAGGCGACTTGAGGCTGAATGTGAAGAGGGGCGGGGCCTGCTGTTAGCACCAGCCCACCGTCCTCGCCAGACGCTGGCCCGAGTTAAGAAGGGGTGGCGGCACACCCACGGCCACCGGCATCGAGCTAAATCGGTAACAAAACACTAGGCAAACGGTCACTCACCCGTCACCCAAAGCGGCACCTGAAGGACTGAAATGGTTTTCACAAGCATGAATTTTAAATTTCCACACTTGTAAGACAGTCTTCCTCAGACATTTACCAAGACGTCAAAATTGTATGATGGTATTCCTGCAAAACTGGGAAGTACTATTAACCCCAGGTGTCAGTAGCTGTGTGGTACCAGCTTTCTGGGGGTCCCAGGTAGGATTTAAGTAAGTTATCCCTTCACTGTTTCCTTTGGTTTTCACCTTGGTATTTCTCTTCTCATAATAATGCTAATCACAGGTCTCTGACAAACCGTCTCTCAAATATCCCACTGCTATTTACTCTTCGTTACAGATTTTGTCACTCATTTGTTCTACAAGCATTTACTGAGTTCTGTTCTACGTGCTGAGGAGAAAACTGAACAAATAACCCTGCCCTCCTGTGCTTACTTCCTAGAGGGAGTTATATCCTGATCACAGACCTTGAAAATAAAGTTTTGTAAATAGAATTTTCTCCCTTCTTCAAATGTAGAAAGTGACAAGAAGAATACCAGGGAAATATACTCCCAATCTCATTTCAGCAGAGACAGTCCCTGGAATTCCAGATTCTGGAATTTTGCAAGGAATTCCCAGGATCAATAGGAAGTGGAGGGAAGGGAATGCCTCACTTTTGGTTGTCTCAGTGGCTTCATGAACTGTGGCAAGATCTGTCACATTTTCATCTCTTTTCATAAAACTCAAGAAGTAGGTATTTCTAGGAAAAGTCGTAAGACAGTTTTCATATCTTTGTTGTTGCTGTGTCACAACTTAGTGGATAAGCAATAGACACCAGGGACATTTTTTAGCACTTTATAATTGCCTGTGAGTCACAGGTCACCCCATGGGGGTCGGGGGGCGGGGGCAACAGGATTTTCCCCTCCGAGGACTCGGGGCCCCAGAAGATGGGGTGTTTGGGCCTTGTCACTTGGTGTCTCACTGTTTTTGCAAGGGTCACTACAAGAAACTGCTTTATGAAAACTGTCACTCCAAATCCTTTACAGAGCAAGTAAGGGTATAAATAATTAAGAAATTTCTTGCTGGGGGGCTTCCCTGGTGGTGCAGTGGTTGAGAATCTGCCTGCCAGTGTAGGGGACACGGGTTCGAGTCCTGGTCCGGGAAGATCCCACATGCCACAGAGCGGCTGGGCCCATGAGCCACAACTACTGAGCCTGTGCGTCTGGGGCCTGTGCTCCGCAGCAACAGAGGTCACAACAGTGAGAGGCCCGCACACCGTGATGAAGAGTGGCCCCCGCTCGCCACAACTAGAGAAAGCCCTCGCGCAGAAACGAAGACCCAACGCAGCCATAAATAAATAAATTTATTTTAAAAAGAAGAAAGAAAGAAATTTGTTGCTGCATTTGTGGTGGAGGACGCTGAGTGCTAACCCTCAGGGCCTGATACAAAAAGTCCAGGGTAAATACTTTTCACATCCAGTTCTCGGAAAAGGTTTGTTTCTTCCCAGGAACTAAAATGTTTCTTCCTTTCTGATGCAGAGAATTTTTATTCTCACCCTGTCTTCATTTTTATCTTGCATTCCAGGAAGCTCAGTGTCAAACATGAGGCTGAGATACATCTTTTGGCAGCTTTTGGTCTATTTATGACTATGAGGCTATCTATTAAATATCTTCAATTTGTAGATAAAGAAATTAATCATACATATTATGGGTGATGGGTCCAGGGTAACAAAACCTGGACGGACATAGAATTGGAACCCAGATCTCTGAAAAATTAGTCTGTGCTCATTTTATTACACAGCCTCCATTTTCCTCATTAATCTTAGGCTAGATACCCAAGAGCCTTGCCTGAACTTTACAGATCACAATATCCTCCCCATGCCTGGGAATCCCTGCTCCCCGAACTGAACAAGTAGAAGTCGAATGCTCACAGGTCCTCTTCATCGATCTACTAGTAGAGTGTACAATAAAACTTCACTTCCATTTATCCAAAAACCTAAGCAGCTTTGGACCAACATGGATGCGTCAAATAAGTGGTTTCATTCAGTCAAGAATTACACTGCAAGAAACACAGGCCTTAACCAACAACAGCAAAAGTCAGTTGGCTATGAATTCCACTAATGCTGATAGATGTCTGTGATCTACTGGTAGCTAAAGATAATCTTTTCTTAAAATTTCTCTCCTGCCTCGCAGAATCCCCATGGACTGACTCAGGTGGACGTCCAGACACGTGGATTTCACCCAGAATGCTCACAATGAGGGCTAAGGCAGCCCTGTACTTAGAGAGCTATGGCTGCAAAAGAAATCCTATCAACCCTTTATCAAAATTCAAGCCCTTGTAAGTGATCCAAATGCTGTGTAGAAGTTTGCTTTTCTGTCTCTGCATTGATCTAGGAGCCCCAGCACTGTCACCCCAGGGAGCTGCAGCTCAGTTTATTTAATATACTTATCCTTGAATGCCATTAATATAAATGGCTACCTACAATTTACGCTTGTCTGTTGCAGACAGATTTCTGTCCGAGCTGTGACCACTTACGGTACAACCACTCCATCACGAGGACTACCCCCTTGCCTGCCACCTCTGGCAATGAAGATTTAACTATTATTATTATTATTAAAGTTTCGAATGAAGAACTACAAGTCCTCGGACACGCCTGGAAAGAATCAACCGCTCCCATGGGGGCCGGCCTGGGGCGCAGGGGCAGGAGCTCCGAGACTAGGGCGGCGCGAAAGAAAACGAAACCGTCTCTCGGAGGGTTGAGCAAGACGGCGGAGCAGTGAGACGCGGAGATCGCCTTCCTCCCCACAGAGACATCAGAAATACATCTACACGTGGAACAGCTCCTACAGAACACCCACCGAACGCTGGCAGAAGACCTCAGACCTCCCCAAAGGCAAGAAACTCCCCACGTACCTGGGTAGGGCAAAAGGAAAAAGAAAAAACAGAAACAAAGAATAGGGATGGGCCCTGCACCAGTGGGAGGGAGCCGTGAAGGAGGAAAGGTGTCCACACACTAGAAGCCCCTTCGCGGGCGGAGACTGCGGGTGGCGGACGGGGGGAGCTCCGGAGCCGCGGAGGAGAGCGCAGCCACAGGGGTGCTGAGGGCAGAGCGGAGAGATTCCCGCACAGAGGACCGGCGCCGACCGGCACTCACCAGCCCGAGAGGCTCGTCTGCTCAGCCGCTGGGACGGGCGGGGCCGGGAGCTGAGGCTCGGGCTTCGGTCGGATCCCATGGAAAGGTCTGGAGTTGGCGGCACGAACACAGCCTGAAGGGGCTAGTGCGCCACGGCTGGCCGGGAGGGAGTCCGGGAAAAGGTCTGGACCTGCCGAAGAGGCAAGAAACCTTTTCCGCCCTCTTTGCTTCCTGGTGCGGGAGGAGAGGGGATTAAGGGCACCGCTTAAAGGAGCTCCAGAGACGGGCGCGAGCCACGGCTATCAGCACGGACCCCAGAGACGGGCGTGAGACGCTAAGGCCGCTGCTGCCGCCACCAAGAGGCCCGTGTGCGAGCACAGGTCACTCACTCTCCACACCGCCCCTCCCGGGAGCCACCGCCGGGGCCCCTGATCCAGGGACAGCTTCCCCGGGAGAACGCACGGCGCGCCTCGGGCTGGGGCAACGTCACGCCGGCCTCTGACGTCACAGGCTCGCCCCGCCTCCGTGCCCCCCCCTCCCCCCGGCCTGAGTGAGCCAGAGCCCCCGGATCAGCGGCTCCTTTAACCCCGTCCTGTCTGAGCGAAGAGCAGACGCCCGCAGGCGACCTACGCGCAGAGGCGGGGCCAAGTCCAAAGCTGAACCCCGGGAGCTGTGCCAACAAAGAAGAGAAAGGGAAATCTCTCCGTGCAGCCTCAGGAGCAGCGGATTAAATCTCCACAATCAACCTGACCATACCCTGCATCGGTGGAATACCTGAATAGACAACAAATCATCCTAAATTGAGGAGGTGGACTTTGGGAGTAAGAGATATTATTTTTTCCCCTTTTCCTCTTTTTGTGAGTGTGTATGTGTATGCTTCTGTGTGAGATTTTGTCTGTAAAGCTCTGCTTTCACCATTTGTCCTAGGGTTCTGTCCGTCCGTTTTTTGTTTGTTTGTTTGTTTATTTGATTTTTGGTGTTTTTTTACTTTTTTAAAAAAAGTTTTTTCTTAATAATTATTTTTTATTTTAATAACTTTATTTTATCTTACTTTATTTTATTTTATCCTCTTTCTCTCTTTCTTTCTTTCTACTTTTTCTCCCTCTTATTCTGAGCCGTGTGGATGAAAGTCTCTTGGTGCTCCAGCCAGGCGTCAAGGCTGTGCCTCTGAGGTGGGAGAACCACCGTCAGGACACTGGTCCACAAGAGACCTCCCAGCTCCACGCAATATCAAACGGTGAAAATCTCCCAGAGATCTCCATCTCAACACCAAGACCCAGCTTCATTCAATGACCAGCAAGCTACAGAGCTGGACATCCTATGCCAAACAACTAGCAAGACAGGAACACAACCCCACCCATTAGCACAGAGGCTCCCTAAAATCATAATAAGGCCACACACACCCCAAAACACACCACCAGACATGAACCTGACCACCAGAAAGACAAGATCCAGCCTCATCCACCAGAACACAGGCACTCCACCAGGAAGCCTACACAACCCACTGAACCAACCTTAGCCACTGGGGACAGACACCAAAAACAACGGGAACTATGAACCTGCCGCCTGCAAAAAGGAGACCCCAAACACAGTAAGATATGCAAAATGAGAAGACAGAGAAACACACAGCTGATGAAGAAGCAAGGTAAAAACCCACCAGACCTAACAAATGAAGAGGAACTAGGCAGTCTACCTGAAACAGAATTCAGAATAATGATAGTAAAGATGATCCAAAATCTAGGAAATAGAATACAGAAAATGCAAGAAATATTTAACAAGGACCTAAAAGAACTAAAGAACAAACAAGCAGTGATGAACAACACAATAAATGAAATTAAAAATACTCTAGAAGGGATCAATAGCAGAATAACTGAGGCAGAAGAATGGATAAGTGACCTGGAAGATAAAATAGTGGAAATAACTACTGCAGAGCAGAATAAAGAAAAAAGAATGAAAAGAACTGAGAAAAGTCTCAGAGACCTTCGGGACAACATTAAACGCACCAACATTCGAATTATAGGGGTCCCAGAAGAAGAAGAGAAAAAGAAAGGGACTGAGAAAATATTTGAAGAGATTATAGTTGAAAACGTCCCTAATATGGGGAAGGAAATAGTTAATCAAGTCCAGGAAGCACAGAGAGTCCCATACAGGATAAATCCAAGGAGAAACATGCCAAGATGCATATTAATCAAACTATCAAAAATTAAATACAAAGAAAACATATTAAAAGCAGCAAGGGGAAAGTAACACACAAGGGAATCCCCATAAGGTTAACAGCTGATCTTTAAGCAGAAACTCTACAAGCCAGAAGGGAGGGGCAGGACATATTTAAGGTGATGAAGGAGAAAAACCTACAACCAAGATTACTGTACCCAGCAAGGATCTCATTCAGATTTGATGGAGAAATTAAAACCTTTACAGACAAGCAAAAGCTGAGAGAGTTCAGCAGCACCAAACCAGCTTTACAACAAATGCTAAAGGAACTTCTCTAGGCAAGCAACACAAGAGAAGGAAAAGACCTACAATAACAAACCCAAAACAATTAAGAAAATTGGAATAGGAACATATATATCAATAATTACCTTAAATGTAAATGGATTAAATGCTCCCACCAAAAGACACAGACTGGCTGAATGGATACAAAAACAAGACCCGTACATATGCTGTCTACAAGAGACCCACTTCAGACCTAGGGACACATACAGACTGAAAGTGAGGGGATGGAAAAAGATATTCCATGCAAATGGAAATCAAAAGAAAGCTGGAGTGGCAATTCTCATATCAGACAAAATAGACTTTAAAATAAAGACTATATTACAAGAGACAAATAAGGACACTACACAATGATCAAGGGATCGATCCAAGAAGATATAACAATTGTAAAAATTTCTGCACCCAACATAGGAGCACGTCAATACATAAGGCAAATACTAACAGCCATAAAAGGGGAAATTGACAGTAACACAATCATAGTAGGGGACTTTAACACCGCACTTTCACCAATGGACAGATCATCCAAAATGAAAATAAATAAGGAAACACAAGATTTAAATGATACATTAGACAAGATGGACTTAATTGATATTTATAGGACATTCCATCCAAAAACAACAGAATATACTTTCATCTCAAGTGCTCATGGAACATTCTCCAGGATAGATCATATCTTGGGTCACAAATCAAGCCTTGGTAAGTTTAAGAAAATCGAAATCGTATCAAGTATCTTTTCCGACCACAATGCTATGAGACTAGATATCAATTACAGGAAAAGATCTGTAAAAAATACAAACACATGGAGGCCAAACAATACACTACTTAATAATGAAGTGATCACTGAAGAAATCAAAGAGGAAATAAAAAATAGCTAGAAACAAATGACAATGGAGAGACAACGACCCAAAACCTATGGGATGCAGCAAAAGCAGTTCTAAGAGGGAAGTTTATAGCAATACAATCCTACCTTAAGAAACAGGAAACATCTCAAATAAATAACCTAACCTTGCACCTAAAGCAATTAGAGAAAGAAGAACAAAAAAACCCCAAAGTTAGCAGAAGGAAAGAAATCATAAAGATCAGATCAGAAATAAATGAAGAAGAAATGAAAGAAACAATAGCAAATATCAATAAAACTGAAAGCTGGTTCTTTGAGAAGATAAACAAAATTGATAAACCATTAGCCAGACTCATCAAGAAAAAAACGGAGAAGACTCAAATGAACAGAATTAGAAATGAAAAGGAGAAGTACCAACTGACACTGCAGAAATACAAACGATCATAGAGATCACTACAAGCAACTCTATGCCAATAAAATGGACAACCTGGAAGAAATGGACAAATTCTTAGAAATGCACAACCTGCCGAGACTGAACCAGGAAGAAACAGAAAATATGAACAGACCAGTCATAAGCACTGAAATTGAAACTGTGATTAAAAATCTTCCAACAAACAAAAGCCCAGGACCAGATGGCTTCACAGGCGAATTCTATCAAACATTTAGAGAAGAGCTAACACCTATCCTTCTCAATCTCTTCCAAAATATAGCAAAGGGAGGAACACTCCCAAACTCATTCTACAAGGACACCATCACCCTGATACCAAAACCAGACAAAGATGTCACTCACAAAGAAAGAAAACTACAGGCCAGTATCACTGATGAACATAGATGCAAAAATCCATAACATAATACTAGCGAAGAGAATCCAACAGCATATTAAAAGGCTCATACACCATGATCAAGTGGAGTTTATCCCAGGAATGCAAGGATTCTTCAATATACGCAAATCCATCAACGTAATACACCATATTAACAAATTGAAGGAGAAAAACCATATGATCATCTCAATAGATGCAGAAAAAGCTTTTGACAAAATTCAACACCCATTTATGATAAAAACCCTCCAGAAAGTAGGCATGAGGGAACTTACCTCAACATAATAAGGGCCATATATGACAAACCCACAGCCAACATCGTCCTCAACAGTGAAAAACTGAAACCTTTTCCACAAAGATCAGGAAAAAGACAAGGTTGCCCACTCCCACCACTCTTATTCAACATAGTTTTGGAAGTTTTAGTCACAGCAATCAGAGACGAAAAAGAGATCAAAGGAATCCAAATTGGAAAAGAAGAAGTAAAGCTGTCACTGTTTGCAGGTGACATGATACTATATATATACATATAGAATCCTAAAGATGCTACCAGAAAACTACTAGAGCTAATCAATGATTTGGTAAAGTAGCAGGATACAAAATTAATGCACAGAAATCTCTGGCATTCTTATACACTAATGATGAAAAATCAGAAAGTGAAATTAAGAAACACTCCCGGGCTTCCCTGGTGGCACAGTGGTTGAGAGTCCGCCTGCCAATGCAGGGGACACGGGTTCATGCCCCGGTCTAGGAGGAACCCACATGCCGCGGAGCGGCTGGGCCCATGAGCCATGGCTGCTGAGTCTGCCTGTCCGGAGCCTGCGCCCCACAACGGGAGAGGCCACAACAGTGAGAGGCCCGCGTACCGCAAAAAAAAAGAAAAAAAAGAAAACACTCCCATTTACCACTGCAACAAAAACAATAAAATATCTAGGAATAAACCTACCTAAGGAGACGAAAGGCCTGTATGCAGAAAAACGATAAGACACTGATGAAAGAAATTAAAGATGATATAAATAGATGGAGAGATATACCATGTTCTTGGATTGGAAGAATCAACACTGTGTAAATGACTGGACTACCCAAAGCAATCTACATATTCAATGCAATCCCTACCAACAGCATTTTTCACAGAACTAGAACAAAAAATTTCATAATTTGTATGGAAACACAAAAGACCCCGAATAGCCAAAGCAATCTTGAGAACGAAAAATGGAGCTGGAGGAAGCAGGCTCCCTGACTTCAGACTATACTACAAAGCTACAGTAATCGGGCTTCCCTGGTGGCGCAGTGGTTGAGAATCCGCCTGCCGATGCAGGGGTCACGGGTTCGTGCCCTGGTCCGGGAAGATCCCACATGCCGCGGAGCAACTAAGCCCGTGAGCCATGGCCGCTGGGCCTGCGCGTCCGGAGCCTGTGCTCCGCAACGGGAGAGGCCACAGCAGTGAGAGGCCCGCATACCACAAAAAAAAAAAAAAAAAAAAAAAAAAAAAAAAAAAAAAAGCTACAGTAATCAAGACAGTATGGTACTGGCACAAAAACAGAAATATATGTCAATGGAACAGGATAGAAAGCCCAGAGATAAACCCACGCACATATGGTCACCTTATCTTTGATAAAGAAGGCAAGAACATACAGTGGAGAAAAGACAGCCTCTTCAGTAAGTGGTGCTCGGAAAACTGGACAGGTACATGTACAAGTATGAAATCAGAACACTCCCTAACACCATACATAAAAATAAACTCAAAATGGATTAAAGAACTAAATGTAAGGTCAGACACTATCAAACTCTTAGAGGAAAACACAGGGAGAACGCTTTATGACATAAATCACAGCAAGATCCTTTTTGACCCACCTTCTAGAGAAATGGAAATAAAACCAAAAATAAACAAATGGGACCTAATGAAACTTAAAAGCTTTTGCACAGCAAAGGAAACCATAAACAAGACCAAAAGACAACCCTCAGAATGGAAGAAAATATTTGCAAATGAAGCAACTGACAAGGGGTTAATCTCCAAAATTTATAATCAGCTCATGCAGCTCAATAACAAAAAAACAACCCAATCCAAAAATGGGCAGAAGACCTAAATAGACATTTCTCCAAAGAAGATATACAGATTGCCAACAAACACATGAAAGAATGCTCAACATCATTAATCATTAGAGAAATGCAAATCAAAACTACAATGAGATATCATCTCACACCGGTCAGAATGGCCATGATCGAAAAATCTAGAAACAATAAATGCTGGAGAGGTGTGGAGAAAAGGGAACCCTCTTGCACTGTTGGTGGGAAGGTAAATTGATACAGCCAGTATGGAGAACAGTATGGACGTTCCTTAAAAAACTACACATAAAACTACCATACGACCCAGCAATCCCACTACTGGGCATATACCTTGAGAAAATCATAATTCAAAAAGAGTCATGTACCAAAATGTTCATTGCAGCTCTATTTACAATAGCCAGGACATGGAAGCAACCTAAGTGGCCATCAACAGATGAATGGATAAAGAAGATGTGGCACATATATACAATGGAATATTACTCAGCCATAAAAAGAAACAAAACTGAGTTATTTGTAGTGAGGTGGATGGACCTAGAGTCTGTCATACAGAGTGAAGTAAGTCAGAAAGAGAAAAACAAATACTGTATGCTAACACATATATATGGAATCTAAGAAAAAAAAAAAAGGTCACGAAGTACCCAGGGGTAAGATGGGAATAAAGACACAGACCTACTAGAGCACGGACTTGAGGATATGGGGAGGGGAAAGGGTAAGCTGTGACAAAGTGAGAGAGTGGCATGGACATATATATATACTGCCAAACGTAAAATAGATAGCTAGTGGGAAGCAGCCGCATAGCACAGGGAGATCAGCTCAGTGCTTTGTGACCACCTAGAGGGGTGGGATAGGGAGGGTGGGAGGGAGGGAGATGCAATAGGGAAGGGATATGGGAACATATGTATATGTACTACTGATTCACTTTGTTATACAGCAGAAACTAATGCACCACTGTAAAGCAATTATACTCCAATAAAGATGTTAAAAAAAAAAGCATCAACCAGCCCATGATCTCAGAATCTACAGCGAGGCCATCCATAAAGCTAATAACATAACCTATTTCAACTTAGAAGTGCAAAATGTTTGATTAACTATTTCATCCAAAAAATATTCGTTGAATCCTTTCTAAGAATCAGGCTGGGTATACTTTGCTAGAGGTATTGTCATAGATATCAAAGACAAAGACCATTTTCAGGTAAGCAAACTCGCCCAGATTCTGATAAATGAGGGAAAGGAATAAATAGGATGAGGTGAAGGGGTGGAGACCATGACAGACAGGGTTTCAGAAGGAAAAGTCCTTCATGAGAAAGTGACTCAAAGGAGGAAAGGAAATTAACAGCACAAAGAAACAGGGAAGAGAGCTGACCCGGGGAACAGAAAGTGCAGGGAAGAGTGAGATGCATCTGCTGGTCACAACACAGAAAACGAGGCAAAAGTGTTGGCAAGGGTGTGGAGAAAAGGCAACACTCAAACATTGTTGGCGGGAATGCAAAGTGGCACAGTCACCGTGGAGAACAGTATGGCAGTTCCTCAAAAATTTAAAAACAGAGCTACCATATGATCCAGCAATCCCACTTCTGGATATTTACCCAAAAGAATTGACATTGGGATCTTAAAAAGTTATCTGCTCTCTCATGTTCATTGTAGCACTGTTCACAATAGCCAAGATATGGAAACAACCTAAATGCCCATCAATGAATTAATGAATAAAGAGAATGTGCTGTCTGTACACAATGGACTATTACTCAGCCTTTAAAGAGAAAGAAATCCTGCTATATAGGCAACAACATGGATGAAACTTGAGAATGTGAAGCTCACTGAAATGAGCCAGTCACCAAAAAACAAATACTGTGTGGTTCCCCTTATCTGAGGTGCCTCAATTGCTCAAGCTCACAGAGCCAAGCGGGGGAGAGGGGTGGCCAGGGGCCGGGACAGCGGCAGAGGCTGCTGCTAATCCACAGGCAGGACGTTTCCGTCCAGCAGGAAGCGGAGTTGCAGAGACCTGCTGTGCAGCCCGGCGCCCACGCCGACAGACGTGTACGGCCCCTTCACGTGTGTTAAGAGGGCAGACTCCACGCTCAGTGTCCTTAGCACAGTAAAATAAAATAAAAAAGAAAGAAAAGAAAGGCCAGAGAAGAGGGAAGAGGACGCGCTGAGGCAGCAGAGTGGCAAAGGGCACCTCAGAGCACAGACGGTCCTGGGGCTCTGATTACGCTGTAAACACCGCGGAAAGGCCCTCAGGTCTTTTACGAAGAAGGACGAGGTCTGAGTCCCGTTTTAAAGTGACCGTCCTTAGAAACGCGGGGTCTTCCAACACCTCCCGGGGATGCTTCGCGCTCCCTCCCGGGGACACTGTCCTCCCCACCTGGGGACCATCTCACTCCCACTCTCCAAGGAGTCCAGGGCTACAGAGAGGTGACGATAAAGTCCCTCACGGGAAGAAGGAACCAGGTACAGTTTGAAGCACACCGGGTATCTGCCACATGGTCACCCGCACAGCTGCGAGTCGGATGCGAGTTTGTCGCTCCCACATCTCAGCTACGCCTACGAGAAATTAACCTGAAATGAAACCATGACAACTGCTGAGATCGGACTACCCACCGATGATGGAGTTTGCAGACCTTCCCATGAGGCTGAACTGAATCCGCCCACAAGCAGCATCTCCCACGAGAGGGAGGCCAGCTCCCCGTGAGGACAGCTTGGTAGCGAAGCAGAGCGCAGCCAGCCGTCCCCAGGGCAGCAAGGGGTGCACACCCTGTCCAGGGGGGACCAGAGATGGGAGGTGGGTTCTCAGGGCCCACGGGGGTGACGGGGGGACCAAGAGTCCGGGGCTCTGGGCCTCAAGCCCCCCGGCCCTCTCAAATTGGCTGCATCTTATCTCTTTCCTCGCAGAGGCTCTGAGTGAGATTTAACGTTAAAATAGGATCCTGCTGTCCCCAAATACTGAGCATGGCAGAACTGGGTGATCTCAGGGGACACAGGATCTGACGTCACTCAGGCCGCCTGCCGTCCTCACCGCTCTCGTCAAGGCCTTGTCTGCAGGCTGAGCTGATACTTTCCCATCTTAGGTATCCTGACACGGTGATCTGCTCCCTCCATACAGGACTCTCTCCTCAACTACACCAAGGCACTGACTGCCGTCTCCACCCCGAGCTGCTCGGATGTAAGCCCGCACCCAGGTCTCCCTCCTGAGCGTCCCAGACACACAGCAGCCTCTGGACAGCTCCGCTGGGAGTCCCACTGCCACAGAAACCCGGCACGATCACAGCTGAACTCAGTGCTCTTCCAAAGCCTGGTTTCCTCCTGCTTCCGTGTCCGTTGCTGTTGTGTGTAAGTCTCCTGGTGCTGGAAGTCTTCCGTAGCATGAGTTCAGAAGCACTGTGTGTGCACACGTGTGTGTGCGCGTCCACGCGCGTGCTCTTACGTGTGTGTACGTCTGTATGAAACCTGCATCCTCGGCCAACGCTAGGGCTGCAGTGTATTATAAGCGATGGGCTACCCCCAGCCTCCCCTCCAGCATCACTATCCTCCTCACGCCTGGGGCCGCTGCCTGGTCAGAAAGTGACTTACACGCACCCTTTTTTATGGGACCTAATTAAGAAGCAGTCAATTAGAGTGATAAATTAGTGTGACAGTGACTCCGGATTAAGGAGGTAATAGACCAAAGAACACATGTGAATTTTATAGAACTCTTCTGGAAGCCAAGGCTAAACCCAGATGGTTTGGGTGCTTAATTGTGGGAAAGTTTCAACATCCCACGAAGGTGGATAATTACAAACCGCTCTCAGGGGGCAGAGCTTTTTGGTAAAGCTCCACAGGTTCCTGTCACTGTGGAGATGCCCACTCACGCCAGCCCGGGCCAGCTCTCTCCCACGACTGGAATCAACTCTGCCGCGCTAAGCCGGAATCATTCTGCAGTTCCTATTAGACAGCACCTTCAAGGCTCACAGCTGTATTTCACGTGTGGTGGTGTCGTGCGGACAGCAGACTGCTGGAGATAGGAGGGCAAAGCGGAAGAGGAGGAGAGGAATCTGACGTCATGATCATAGCAACACTGCGCCGCTTAGAGATCGTAAAGCGGAGACCCGTGTCCGCGGCACTCGTGCTCAGCTAGCACACACGAGACACCGCGGCTGCCCAAATCAGCACCCTAAGACAGCAAGGGTAAAGAATACTTCCCATGCGTCATTAGAGCTAATGTGTAAACTGAGGACAAAAGCACAATAATTGACTGCCCTTTACTTGTGTTAAAAATGCTATCAGCATTTGCATTAATTTTATTATCTTTATTCTTTATCAGAGGTGACTGCCATGAACTGAATTTGAGTCACACACACACACACCAAATTCATATGTTGAAACCCAAATCGTCAATGTGACAGCGTTAGGAGGTGGGACCTTACACAGCTGATTAGGTCACAAGGGTGGAGCCCTCCTGATGGCATTAGGGCACTTATAAGAAGAGTCTCTCTACCACATGAGGAAAAGGTGAGAAAACGGCCATCTACGAACCGGGATGCGGGCCCCCTCCAGACTCCGAATCTGCTGGTGCCTTGATCCTGAACTTCCCAGCTTCCAGAACTGTGAGGAATATGTTTTTCTTTTTTCTTTTTTTTTTTTTTTTGGTACGCAGGCCTCTCACTGTTGCGGCCTCTCCCGTCGCGGAGCGCAGGCCCAGCGGCTGCGGCTCACAGGCCCAGCCGCTCCGCAGCGCGTGGGATCCTCCCGGACCGGGGCTCGAACTCGCGTCCCCCACATCGGCAGGCTGACTCTCAACCGCTGCGCCACCAGGGAAGCCCAGGAATATGTTTTTCTGTTTCAGCTGCCCAGCCCATGATATTTTAGTTACAGCTCCCAAACCAAGACCACCACCCGCAGGAAGGGAAGGTGATTCTCTAACACGGCTAACTGCCCGTGTATCTCCAGATGCCATCGCGGATCAACTGTCTGCACTGCCTGTATTTCAGCTGATGAAATACATACATATCTCCTTTATTTATATATATATATATATCTCCTTAAGAACTATTTCAATAACTTCACAGCACCCAGACTGTGTTGAAGCATTCTGTCCAGTGGGCGCCATGGATGGAAAGCACTCACAAGCCAGAATTCGCCATGAAAGGATATTCAGAAGGGTAAGGCGCTACAAACCACCATCCCAGAAACCACTGAACCAAGAGCAGACAAGGGCGGACAAGGGCGGACTGGGAGAGGGTGTGAGTGCTGTCCCAGAACACCTGCAGGGCTACGCGGGGCAAGAGAACGCCTCCAGGCCCCCTGGACGGACGGCGAGGGAGCCAAGGATCCGAACCCCGACTCTGGCCGTCGCTGGCCGTGCGATCTCAGGTCTCCTCGTCTGAGACTTGGGGCAGCCTCACCCCGTGGGGGGTGACCTCTCAAGACCGTTCATGAAAACGGGGTCACAGTTCTTCGCACACAGGGAGGTGCTCAGAAAAGAACGGTTATTCGTATCTTATTAATACCCAGACCAATCAGCTGTAACAGAGCAGGATTCTGAAGCCAGAACCCGCAAAGCGGTTTATGAACTGAAATCAGAGGTAACTCTGTCCTGTCGACCACGGTGAAATCTGAGGTTTGCTCAAAGGTCTTCCTGACAAATAACGTGATCCACAGCTGTCTGCCGTGGTACATCTTCCCGTCCATGACCTGACATTTCCAAAATTAAAGCCACTATTGCGTTAGTTAGAAAACGGAAAGTTCCAGAAGACCCCTCATAATGAGCACGTATTTACTTAGGGCTTTTCTGACTTCCCACCTTTTTATATCCACAGAATATCTGAGCCTCGCCAGTCCTCAGATTAAGCCTGAGAATGCCTGCCTCGAGCCCGGGGTGGTGTCAGCAGGTGGGTGCAAACATCTGACCCCCAGCAAAGGGGAGGAGGGCTCAAGGCTGCTTCCACCAACAGAGAAATAGCAGAAACCATATGAACAGTCAGGGTCTGAGCACGAGAGGAGACCTACAGTCATCTCAGCAGGGCGAGCCCAGCATGAAGCACGCTCGGCTATGACAGGGAAGTAGGGTGATGAGGGACGTGCCAGCGGACACTCAGAAGAACCCCAAAGAACACAGGAAACGAGGAGCTAAGGAGCAGCCCGTCCCGGGCTGGGATCCAGGCGCGCTTGCAGAGGCCGCCCGCGGCCCGTTCAGCCGAGCCTCCGTGACGCCGCGTTGACAGAAGTTAGCTGCAGAAAGCCCCCGTGCAGGGCGCTGGGAAGCTGGTCACAGCAAGGGGCCTCCTGGGGGAGCTCGGCTGCAAAGCTGGCCAAGGAGGTCACCAGGGGAAGCTGCTGGTGCCCTGCAGGGCCAGGCCCCGGCAAAGCCCCAGAAGGGGCTTTGCAGAAGGCGGCAGAAGGCCGCCTGCGCCTGCAGAAGGCGGCATGGAGGAGCCGTCCGTGCCACAGGCAACCGGCGCCAGGAAAGCTGTCCACACGCCACGCGCACTGGAGGCATTCCCGGCGCTGCCGGACCCTGCTGGGTCACTCCCGCGTCAGGACGTCCCACCCCATCTCCCCCAGCCTCCCCAGTGCCCTCTGCTGACCACGCTGGCAGACGGGCAGCATGGAATAAGGGCCCACGTCCACTATGGCAGCGCCGGCTGGGAGGGACAAACAGCCACCCTGCACAGCCCACCTTGACACTCAGCTTGCACTGCTGCCTCCCCCGCCCCCGACCCTGCCACGTCCTGCAGAAGACTGTCCCCCCCACAGGCCACCGCAGTGGCCTCGCCAGTCAAAAGCCAGAGGGGTCCTTCTAAAACGTGCACCACGTGACACCCCCTCTCTCCAGCCCCTGGCCTAGCTTCCGAGGCCCCCGGCAGCGCCCCAGCCCTCTTCGGCCCTCACACGTGCTCCTGCCGCGGTGCCCTGTTGGGGGAACCAGTTCCCCTCCCCAGGGCGCACGGGGCTGGTCGCGGATGGGGGCTGCCCCTGTCCACTCCCGGAGCTCGGCAGACACCCCGGTCACTGGGACAGGTGACTACACAGCCGAACACAAGGAAGCAGTTCACTCTGGGAGGTTTGACACCTGTGGGACATCCAAAGAAAGGTGTCCATCAGACGACAAGAGAGTCTGGGCGCAGAGAGAGGACCAGCTGGGGATGCCCACCTGGGAGGTGTCAGAAGTGACGGTGTGGCCTTCAGACAGCCTGTACGGAGGGACAGCCAAAAGCCCAGAACAGAAGCTGGGAACCCTGACCTGCAGCAAAGAGCCGAAAGAGACCAGAGCTATTCCCAAAGCAGAGCCACTGCGGGGAGGGGAGGGGACGGAGCTCAGGTCTCGGGAGGGGGCAACGGCCACACGGGGCGGGACGAGGACCGACTCCCGGGGCCCCGGGGCGGAGCCGGTCAGAGCGGCCTGGGAGTGTCCCAGAAGTGAGGGACAGCCCAGCAACGGCGGACCACGTGGGGAACTGTGCAGTGGGAGCCGGCGGAGACACGGCCGTGCAGGTGACAGGGACCCGGGGCGGAGCAGCCGGCTTTCCCACTGGACAGGCCGGGAGGCGCCGTTCCCGGGAGGAAGGGGGGGGGGTCCCCTGATGAGAAGCGCCAGCGAGGCGGGCGGCTGACGCGGAGCCTCCTGCAGAAGGCGGGAGCACGTGCTGGGGAGGAGGACAGGGCAGCTCGGGCACGGCCAGCCCAGCCTCCGCACCCCGGGCCCAGGTGCCTCAAGCCCGCCTTGAAGAGGGCTTTCCCTTTCCTCCCCAGCTTCTGGAGGCCACACCGAGCTCCTTTCCGGGCACCTCCGCCTGCTGCGTGTCGGAGCAAACCCAGCGCAGCGCCGGACACGGCCGTCACTCGTTGAGACAGGCTCGCCGACTGGGGGGCCCCCGCCCGGGTCCAGGCCGGCAGCCTCACGTCCGCCCACTCGCCTGACCCACAGGCGGCAAACGCCGGCAGCCCGTCCCCGCGGCTCCCAGAGCAACGCGGAGCTTCTCCTGCCCGCCGAGCCACGTGCCCGAGCGGCACCTGGGCCCCTCGTCAGAAAGGCGGCGCGCCAACGAAACGTGCGGCGATCAACAGCATACGCTCCGAGTCGCCGCCAAGCGGGGCGCCGGCCGAGGAGGACAGACGGCCCTCTGATGCCCCCTCCCAGTGTCCGCGGGGTCCTCTCTCCCCAGGGACCTTTCCCGGCCGGCACCCCACGCTGTCCCCGGGCTGTGGGCTGATCCCAAATTGGCCCTTGCTCCAAACTGGTCCCTCCCTCCTCCCGGTCGCTGAGAAAAGGCTGAAATCACTGAGGTGCTTATTAGCAAACGGATCGACATCCCAGGTTAAACCATTGCCAAGACGGGGGCGGGCGGTTTACTGCAGCAGCTCCACGGAATAACTGTTAAGAGGGCACTGCTAGGGGACTGCCGGCAGTGTGCCAGCGGCAGGGGTGACGCGTTAGGGTCATCCTACAGGCCCTCCGGTCACTCCCCACTCCTGCTCACGGCTGTGCAGGGTGGGCTTGGATGCAAAGCAGTGAGGAACCAAGTGAATGGTCCATGTGGGATACAAAATCTAATCTAACAAGGGAGATAATAAAGTGACTCCAAAACATAACTAAATGGGAAAATAACAGAAAAACATGCATTGAATTAAAAAATTCAATTATGGGGCTTCCCTGGTGGCGCAGTGGTTGAGAGTCCACCTGCCGATGCAGGGGACACGGGTTCGAGCCCCGGTCTGGGAGGATCCCACGTGCCGCGGAGCGGCTGGGCCCGTGAGCCATGGCCGCTGAGCCTGCGCGTTCGGAGCCTGTGCTCCGCAACGGGAGAGTCCGCGGCAGTGAGAGGCCCGCGTACCGCCAAAAAAAGGAAAAAAAAAAAGTCTGCAAATAATAAATGCTGGAGAGGATGTGGAGAAAAGGGAGCCCTCCTACACTGTCAGTGGGAATGTAAATTGGTGCAGCCACTGTGGAGAACAGTATGGAGGTTCCTTAAAAAACTGAAAATAGAGCCACCGTATGATACTGCAATCCCACTCCTGGGCATATATCCAGAAAAGGCAAACTCTCATTTGAAAAGACACATGCACCCCAATGCTCGCTGCAGCTCTATTCACAATGGCCAAGACATGGAAGCAACCTAAGCGTCCATCCACAGAGGAACGGATAGAGAAGATGTGGCACATACACACAATGGAATATTCCTCACTGATAAAAAAAAAATGAAGGAAATAATGCCATCTGCAGCAACACGGATGGACCTAGAGATGATCATACGAAGTGAAGTAAGTCAGACAAAGACAAAAATTATACGATATCACTTATATGTGGAATCTTAAAAAAATGATACAAATGAACTTATTTACAAAACAGAAACAGACTCACAGACTTAGAAGACAACCTTATGGACCAAAGGGGAAGGGAGAGGGAGGGGTAAATCAGGAGTTTGGATTAGCAGATACACACACTACATACAAAATAGATATTAACCAACAAAGACCTGCTGTGGAGCACAGGGAACTGTATTCAGTATCTTGTAATAACCTATAACAGAAAAGACTCTCAAAAAGAATATGTGTGTGTGTGTGTGTGTGTGTGCGCGCGCGCACGCACATGTATACCTGAATCACTTTGCTGAACCCCTGAAACTAACACAACACTGTAAAGCAACTATACTTCAATTTTTTAAAAAAACGAATAGTGACCAGGTCGTGAGTGTTCACCATGAACTAGGGCTACATTCGGTGCCTCGGACGTAACAATCCTGCCAGAAATGAGTGATAATTATCGTCCCTTTTTATAGATGAGGAAACTGGGAGTCACAAGGCTGTCTAACATGCTCAAGGTTACAAAGCTGTGAGTAGTCTAAAGATCAGCGCCAACACCTATTAAAAGTTCATTTTTGAAACAAGGAAAAAAAATACCCGTATTCAATTCTCCGGTTCCATCCTGACCTTTTTCTGTTTTGCTTTTCTCGAGTTAGCAAAACTCCTACAAAGGCCATCCTTACAGGCCATCGCCCAGACTAGGTGCTCCCTTCCAGAAGAAAATCTAACTCAGCATCCCCGAGAAATCTTGCTGTTCTAGAACGTCTTCTCCTTCAGCTCTAAGAAGTTTTGTAGGCGAGACCCTGGGAGCCCAGGAGCATAGGATACGGCCATTCTCCCGCGAGCCCGCAGGTGACGCAGGCCTCCCACCCGATCTCATGGTGGGAGGATGTGGGGCCCGAAGGCCAGGAATACAGAGGGCATCACTCAGGCTCACGCGGGGGGTTCCGGGGACCTGGGGGCACACGCCCAGCAGCTGAATTCCCAGACGGGTCTTCTCTCCACCATCCTGGACCCAACAGTTCCTTTTACCCTGAAAGGGGGGGAAGTGAGCAAATAGGGCTGGGGCCCCTAAGAGGTCAGGGGCCTCTCAACACAGGAGAAACCCAATCCTCTGATCTCCCCAGAGCCCTCAGTTGAGCGTGGTCACTGTTCTATGTCCCCAGGGTGCAGGGGACACCTGTACCCCTCTCCTGACTTGGCCTTGAGGCCTCTGAGCCAACTGTCTCCCCACCTTTCTTTTTCCTACATTAGGTGAAAGCCTACTTAAGCTCAACACTGATATTGGTGCTTTCTGCCTCAGAGATAAAAATAACTGGTGAAGCTTAAAGGAGTTCTGTCCCAGTTTATTTAAGGTGTAATCTCAAATATCCCTTTGTCCTAATTACTGTGCCATCCCCCAAAGGCAGGGAGCTCAGAGAACAGGACTCAGTTGTATTTTTGATCTTCAGTCTGACTCTCTCAAATAGTTACAAACCACCTCAGAGCAGAGAAGTCACTGGGTAAGAGGGTTCAGTCTGGCCACTTGGAGAAGTGGAAAGGAGAGGAAGCGGGGCGCTCGTGACGAACAAGAAGGCTTAGTTCTGAGACATCTGAGAGACGGTTACTGTCTTTAAACGCAGTGACAGCTGCTCAATATTTGTCACCATGTTGCCACCTTAATCATTCGTAATCAGCCACGCACACGCACACGCGCGCACGCACGCACACGCACGCACGCGCACGCACGCGCACGCACACGCACGCACGCGCACGCACGCACGCACACTCCCACCTGGGAGCTCAGAGCACACTGAATGATGCCCGCCGTCAGCCACGGCCAGTGGAACCAGCTGCTTGGAAAGCGGACCTCTTCGTGTGAGCCTGCGTTAACATTTGAACTTCTCATCACGCAGAAAACTTCATGGAAATCTCTTTTTAAATTTATAAATAAATATATACACACAGTTATGGAAAAACTGCTTAGGCAGACGTTTTGTTTCAGGATGCTGGATGTTCTGTAAATCCATCCAAAGGTGTAGCTTGAGCCCCTGAGTAAGGTAGCTTATTCCATTAAAAGTAGAAAAATCCTTCAAACACGACTGGGGAACAGACAAGTGTGACCTTCCAGCAGCCCGAGTCACTTCCCACCGGCCAGCCACGCCCTCCATCCCTTCAGGCCACGCCCATCACAGCAGCCACCTTCCCGCATCCGGCACTGGTCTGGGTGGACCCTTCTTTTTCAGAGACGGAAACAGGTTACAACATCTAGGAGTTTTCCCTTCAAGACTCCCCGCTGAAAACCAACATGAAGAAGCTGAACTTTCATGAAACAGCTGCTCTATCCTGATGCAGGTGATGGGTGAGCGAGCATGCGTTCATTTACTCTGCAAATATTTCTCGAGCCTCCACTACGTGAAAGGCAGCCCACGCAGGGTCCTGTGGTATGGGGTTTGCTATTACACGATTAAATGTGATGACAATTGCATTTTTCTGGGTCTAGAATGGTTTATATCTTGATCAAAGCGCTCCATGCAAAGGATCCCTTAAGCGTGCAGCGGGCCAGCCACAAAGAATTTCATCACTTACTGTAAATCACACACATAAACAAATACGAACACTGTTTAAATGAGAGGCCCTTTACTTACAGACACCATATCACAGTTATTTCCTTCCAAGATCGAATTAGATTTAGAGCTTCATTTGGGAAACAGAAGATGAAAATGAACCTCTTCTCCTAACGCCACCTGGATGGGGATCTTGCATCTTTTTTTTTCATCGTACAGCAAACTTGCCCAGGTAGCAATCAAACAAAAGAGCTCTGCCAGTGAGCGCCGCCAAGGGGAAGAAAAGGTGGACCATGAACGCTCACCACGCTCACGACTGACCCACTATTTTGTAACCACTATTTACTTGGCTGATTCCCGGTACATTTGAGATACAGAAATTCAGGGATTGGATTCAAGTTCCTAAAACAAAATACCTTGAAATGTAAACATACAGACATCACACTTTCAGGAGTCACATCACACTTTCAGGAGTCAGTGCAGAGTTCCCTGAAATTTAAAACGAAATATGAGGTACATCAATCCTGAAAAATCACACAATGAGTCCCCTGACCTTCCATGGGACCTTCAAGCACCCGCGTGTGCAGAACAGCAACTCAGGTCCCTTCAGACACAACCTTCTAAGGTTTACCTGCTTCAAACGCACACAGCTTTGCCCTAAGCCCATTAAATTAGCTCTCAGTATTGCTTGAAAATTATAACAGTGTAACCAGCCTCTCTGCTTTGCTTTGAAATATATGTAATGGTAACTACAAAATATAATAATCCATAAATATATAGGATATAATGGCAACATAATATATATTCACAAATCATATGAAGAAGGGAAATGCTGAAGCGCAGGGGTCATCCATTTTGGAAAAAGATTCTTTACGTTAAAGAAGTTGCTGGAAAGTTCTTTCGACCACTAAGCTTCCAGATGCATTTGAAGCCTTGGTCTACAGAGCAGGTAGTTCTTGACAAAACTCAGAGAAGACTGATAAGGTTGAGGAAGGCAGGGTTCCAAGCACAGCCCCCGCTGGGGAAGCCTGGGCAGGAGAAAAGCATCTCGCAGGCTCTGGAAAGACGGAGTCCCTGGGAACCAGCGAGCATCCTTCCTCCCCATTCTCGGGCCCATGCCCGGCCACCTGGTGCAGCCTCAGGTACCAGCCATGGCACACATCAGCAGAGCCGCCTCCCCAGGCCGACGCTGGACATTGGGTGCAGGTCAGGCCTGCTGGCCGGCTGGAGATAAAGGCGGAGATGGCAAGGCTGGCCCTGGGCGACCCGCCACAGTGACCTCGGAGGCCACGGGGCAGCAGTGGGTCAACCATCAGCCACGTGCAAGTCCTCACGCCGGACGACGGGCGACAGGAGGGAAGCGGGGAGAGGAATGGGGGTCTTGGCACGCGGAAACCCCCGCTGGAGGGAGCTGTCTCAGTCCCTCACCGAGCGTCCCATCCCGCAGTCAGCTGAAGGGAAGGTGCGCTCCCCTTCCCCAGACATACTGGGGGAAAACAACAAACAATAGTTGCTGATTAAAATGTCCAGCTCTCCGCAGATGTAGAGAATGGACCTGAAGACACGGGGAGGGGGAAGGGTGAGCTGGGACGTAGTGAGAGAGTGGCGTGGACATATATACACGACCAAACGTAAAATAGCTAGCTAGTGGGAAGCAGCCGCATAGCACAGGGAGATCAGCTCGGTGCTCTGTGACCACCTAGAGGCGTGGGATGGGGAGGGCGGGAGGGAGACGCAAGAGGGAGGGGATATGGGGATATACGTACACGTATGGCCGATTCGCTTTGTTATACAGCAGAAGCTAACGTACCATTGTAAAGCAATTGTACTCCAATAAAGATGTTAAAATAAAATAAAATGTCCAGCCCTCTAAACGTTAGGGGGGTACCTGACCACTGTCCCCCGGTGATGCTGGCTCTGGGAGTTAACCATGGGGCAGCCACAAGCCCTGCCCGCGAGCCTCAGCCCTGCCGCCCTCTGCTGTCCCCTGGAGAAGGAGGAAGAGCCGGGGGCCCTAGTGACACCACGCCCACAGCAGGGAGACCTCTTCCCCACAGAAAGGGCGCCCGCTCGGATACTGGGGTTCACGCCGCTTTCTCCTTTTCTGACCTCCCTCAAGAGTCACTGGTGCAGGCCTAGCAATGACAGGCCTTATCTGGTTGTATTTCTGCCTAATTGTTTCATGTCTGAAAACGCTTATGAACCAAACACAGTAAGACCCCCAGACCACTTCTGCATGCCCGCAGCTCCCAGCTCAGCGGAACTACCCACGATTTCAGGGTCAGCGTCAACAGTGACGGAGGGCCATCTGGAAGGCTCCGGAAATAAGTGGCGACTCCTGCCCACTCTGGCCTCCTCCGAGGACCCCTGCCTCAGCTGAGGACACTGGCGCTCCTCCCGACCACCCCTCCACTGCAGCCCAAATTCAAATTCAAGCTGCCACCAAAGGTCTGCCAGATTTTCCCAGTAAAGGTCTCCACGGCCGTACGTTTCCCATCAGCCCACCTCCCCCACCCCGATCTGAGACACCCACCCACACTCCCATTCTCCACCCAGTAACCACAGTGATCTTACCACTACGATCCGAGCCGGCCACCCTCGTGCCCAAGCCCTCCAAGGTCTTTCCAAGACGGCCCAGGTCAATTCCACACCCTCCCCCTGCTCCTGCGTGAGCCTCCACAGACCCCACACCCCGTGTCTCCCAACCCTCCGCAGTCCAGATGCGCTGGCCTCCATCCTCCAGCACAGCCGCCTCCTCGCACCCCAGGGCCTTTGCACAGACTGCTCCTACCCCGCAGACTGCTCGCCCTGAGCTCCTGTTCCGAAACACGCAAGCTTCCGACCTCACGCCCCTCCTCGATGCCCTCACGTGCCCTGCTCCTCCATCACAGCAGGTGACAGAGGTTGTGCTTACGTTCTAGGGAGACTATTTGATCAGTGTCTAGTCACTGGCGTTCGGAACGTCTGTTTCCTCCCTTTGCATCCTCTCTGCTGAGCATGGCTCCACTTCCTGCTGAGGGGCCTAGCGGGGGAACGAGCAAACAAGCCCATCAAAGTAATCGATACCTAACTCCACGTTACATCCAACCCCAGCAAGCTGAAGCAAAGGGAATTACTTCCTCGAAAAGCTCGTGTGTTTCCCAACTAGTACCACGAAGGCCACTGCAGCAGCATCGGGGGTTCAGGACTTTTCTAGGACGATGCACGACAGCCTCGAGAAGGCCGCCTGCGGTGTCAGCGCAGACGCAGCAGGGAGAAGATCCCACGGTGAAGGGAGCAGCCGAGCGCAGGGGACACCGGAGCCCTGCAGCCTCCCTGGCCGTGGTGGTGAAGCTCCCACGGATTCACACGGGGGGCCGTCTGGTGGCTGGGGTCTAAGGGCGCGGCCGGCCCACCGCCACAGCCCACTGGCCCCGGGAGGACGGCGGACCCCGACAGCCGCAGCCTGGCAGGGGGGGACCCCGTTCCTGCCACCGGCCCCTTTCCAGCTGCACCACCGCTTGAGCTCACGAGAAGTCGGAGCCCACACAGAGCAGCCCCCGGGCCCCGCAGAGGGAGAAGAAAGCCTGCGAGTGTCCGGAAGGCAGAAGCGAGAACTGCCGGCCCTGTGTCGCTCCGTGGTCCTGCCTCAGAGGGCCGAGGCCTCGCCCTTCCCAACCCTGCGGCGGGGCGGCGGGAGCCGTGCAGACGCGGGCCTCGTGCCTGGTGCTCGGGACGGGCACCCAAGGGCCTCCCTCTGGCTGGTGCACACCCCACCCACCACCCCGTAATCAGCGGGGCCCCCGACGCCGCGTGGACACCCCGACCGACCGCTGTGGAGCCCGCGTCTCTTCCCTTTTCCTCTCTTAGGAGATTAGCAATGAAACTGGAGGCACTTGAGAGCAACTCCTGTTCCAAACGTTCAGTCTACAATCGCCCCGGACGTCCTGCCAGGCAGCTCTAAGCTGATGGGGTGAAAGAATATCACGGCACAACAGGCGAGCTAGGGGCTGGCCTCCAAGCCTCTCCCCGCCTCACCTCCTCAAGTGCATTGAGGCATTTTAGAACTTGCTGGCAAGCTCCAACCTCAAAATCCTGATTATTTATTTATGCCCTTTTTGTCTAAGAAGTTAAATACCCAAAGCAGCTCAATTTAGATCAAAAGCAATTTACCAAACTTCACCTGGCACACCTGTGCCTTATGATTTGTTAATTACCCGCTTAGCATTTCCAGGGCTTGAGCAGAGGTGCAGCCTCATTGGCTGCAGGGGAAACCTCTGATTCTCGCTCCTGTGATGGAGCCTTCCAGAACGCCCGAGGTATTCACCCGGGTGAAGCTCTCCCGCAGCCATGTGCCTTTCTGCAAACTGCTTCCACTTCCCAGGGTGAGGAACTCAAGGTGCCAAGCAAACAAACACACAAATGCAAGTGAAATTGCTGACGTATTTCTTGGCCGCCTGATCAAATTATATAATGGCCCTAATATATCTTATCACCAGTGACCTATCCCACACGGGGTCATTAAGTACTAGCACCCCATTTATTTTTCCAGAGCCCCTGGTTTAAAATTGGTGTTAGGATATCAGGAATAAAAATAATTACTTGCTTTTACGTCACTTCAAACAAAAGAAATCATTAAATTGCACACATGAAAAGATGATCTCGTTTCTAAGATGGCTCTCTTAGCTTGCTTGCCCTTTCCTTTCCTTTTTTCTTTTCCTTTCTTTTTCTTTTCTTTTCTTTTTTCTCTTCTTTTCCCTCCCTCCCTTCCTTCCTTTCTTTCCCCTCACACATTCTTAGCAATCATAGAAGTATTTTCCGCTGTAGCACTATAAGCAGTGGTTACAAACGCCAAGCAATTAAAAAGATAGGGAGTTTATTACAGCAACACAAGGCAAACAATTTTTTGTCTTTTTTCCTCAGTTTCTGTGTGAAGAGACAGAAAGCATAACCTTTACCGAGCTCCACCACTGCCAGAGGGAAACAAAACAAACAGCCCCATGCAGTACGCTGTGTCACACCGCAAGGAGTTTCTAAATCTTAATTTGCTAATTGCTTTTTAAGTTAAAGTCTGAGGGAGTTGAACAGGCTCCATGCTTTGAAAACATCTAGAACATTAAGATTATAAAATTTATTGGCTTCTGGAAGTCAGTAACAAAGCCGCAGCTCAGTGCCTCGCGACAGAGGCTTTCGCATCCTCCCCACGGAAGGAGTCGCTCCCCTGACTTAGCTCCCACTGTACTTTATTTTTATCTCTTCCATGAAAGTCGCCGCGTTTGAACTTGTTACAATTGCAATTGTACCCCTGCTCGTTCATTACGCCATGAGACCTGTTAAAGCCAGGTTCTATCGCCGACTCCCCTTGGTACCCCTCCTCCCCCCAGGCCACCTCCACGCCCAGGGGAGAAGGCAGGCGTGGCCCGCGGGCTGCCGTGGGGCCGCTGGGGTCACATCGCGCCGGTCTCTGCTCCCCGCCAGAACCCGCAGCATCTCCCCAGCCAGCGCGTATTTCGAAACAGTGCCGCTTCACGTTCTGAAACCCAATCCGAATTCCTTCACGATAATTGGGGTAATAATACCCGTCCTGCTGCAGGCGGTCCTACCCCAAGGTCTTGATGTGTTCGATTAGAAAAAAACGGTACACAAAGAGGAAAAGAACGCGATCCTGAGCATCACAATTAAATGAACCTCGTCCTTAGTAAAACAGAAAAATGAACGATCTCAAAAACCGTAATGACTAATGAGTCCCGATCCAGTGGCTTCCAGAGGCTGCAAGAATGACCTGCCTGCTCCTTGTCCCTCCGTGAAGTGTCACGCGGTCAAGGTTCAGGTTCAGAAATGCACTTCGTCTGGATGACGAAACGAATACAATACCACGTGGGCGGAGCGCCGGGACCCGGCGGCTGTGCGCGCGCCTGCGAACCCCGACTGTGACCAAGGCCGGGCGCGAGCTGCTGGAAAGACGCGTCTCTGCTCGTCCTGCTCCACGGTCACGGGGCGCCTGATTCCGAGGCCACGGTCCCCGCGCCGAGCCCCGCAGCGAACGTAGCGCGCGGCGGGAAAGAGCTCCGGCCTCAAAACTGGGCGTCACGTCCCCTCGTCGCGAAGAGACCCCGAGGTGCCACATACGCAGCCTCGGCGCCTCCGTCTTACTGTCAGCGGGCGGGGCCCGAGTCAGAGCTCTTCAGACCGGGCTGTGATGGCCCGAAGGGAGTCTTCATCCAGGTAGACACCCCCGGGCTTCCAACGGGGCACGTAAAAGCCACCGTAACTGGGAGGCAGACGCTGCTTCTATCTTCTGTCTCAGAGACGCTGCAGGGTCCAGTCAACGCAGACCCGTGAGGGGCGCGGTGTCCGCACCCCGCTCTTTCCGGGGTGGCCAGGACGCACACTCCCCTTTGCCCCCAGCCGCCGGGGTGGGCTTCCCACCAAGCTGGTTCCCCAGCAAGGCACGCCTGGTGCTCTCACCTCCCCACCCCTACCTGGAATTACACTGCTCCTGGCTGGTAACAACAGCAGAAGCAGGTCGGGCCACGGCCAGAAGGAGCCCTTCCACGCGCCCCGGACCGGGCTGAAGTGAGTCAGGGCGCCTCTCGGAGAAGCACGCGCCCCGTCACCCTATCGCAGAGCCACACTGGGTGAGCGTCCCGGGGCTGCTGTGACAAAGTAGTGCAGACTGGATGGCCTAAGAGCCACAGACTTGACTCTCTCCCAGTGCTGGAGGACAGAACTCTGAAATCACGGTGTCAGCGGGCTGGTTCCTTCTGGAGGACCCAGGGGAGAACCTGCTCCAGGCCTCTCCTACCTCCCGTGGCCGCCGGCGAGCCTCGGCGTTCCCTGGCTCGCAGCCTCACCCCTCTAACCTCCGCCTCTGTCTTCACAGGGCCCTCCTCTTGCGCCTCTGTGTCTGTGCCCTTGGGTTTAAAGCCCACCTGGTCAACCCGGGATGATCGCATCTTGAGATTCTGAACTTAATGACATCTACAAAAACCTTCCTTTCCGAATAAGGTCACGTTCACAGGTTCTGGGTGGGCAGGAGCCCCATTCAACCCACAATACTTTCTCGGGATCCTGAAAAGCCTCAGAGCCTTTACCCCTGCGTCTTTTGTATCTTTCAAGGAGCCTAACAAAACGGCAATCTCCTTGACCAGCGTCCAATCACAGCCACGGACGGGTAACACTACCGCTGACCCGCTGTGCCAGCAGAGCACGCCGGTCTTGCCTCTCCGAGCGCCTGGCGAACACGAACAAAGGGGGCTTTTCCCCATGGAATGGGCATGTATTAGGGACTCAACGTTGGAAACTTTTCTTGTAATAGTTTTGGGTTTGGGGTTAGTTGCATTGTTTCCCCAAGATCGGATTTTGTGAATGTGGAGCAAAGAGAAGAGAGAAGAGCTCAGAGAGATAAGAGAAGAGCGTATCATCTTTCCAAACATTCATTCCACAAGGTGCTGGGGGCCCGCCCTGCACTGAAAAGAGGAGCCTGAAAGCTGGGCGGGTCCTCGAGCAGCTCAAGGCCCTGCTGGGAAGACAAACACATAGACAGCTCACCGCTGACACGACGGATCGTGCGATGATACAGCTGTGAACAGAAAAGAAGGACAAAAGCAACTCACTCCACAAAGGCTGCCGTCCCCGGGTGGGGGGGAGGGGGTGTCTCAGAGGAAGTGGCCCTGGGCTGCAGAGGGAGAGGACATTTGGAACAAAGGACAAGCCTGCGAGACGTACGGGGAAAGAAAGATTGGGGGATCGTGTGCACGTTTGTGTTGGAACGGAAGGCGGAAGAAGACAACGCTTAAAATGCAAACTGAGGCTCGTCTGGAAGTCGCCTTAAATGCCGCTTTGAAATTCTAACCTGTAGGCAATGGGGGCCGTAAAGCTCCGCCGTCTCCTGAGCTTGGGGAGGGCCCCTGCCCGTGCCAGCACTTCTGTTCACAAAGCTGCAGGCTGCGCACCGCGGAACTCGCGGGCTGGGCCACTCACGCAGCGGTCTGGGAGAAGAGCGCCCCCTGGAGTTGTGCAGTGTTCCACAGCGCGCTCGTACAGGGCGGCCCGACCTTTACTTTCGCTTCCCGCCCAACAGCTTTTTGTGTGCAAGGCGGGGTTTTGCAGTTAGCGACTTGGGAACTGGGAGCCAGCCCTGGTCACACATTAGAACTCGTCAGCATAATGCGCGTGGTAAAGGCTCACGTGGCAACTCACGCTCGTATTGATAACATATAAATAAGTTGTGTATATAACAGCTGTGCAGAAAGCCCGCAGTGACTAGGTAGATGGTAACACGATGAAAGGTTGTCACACTGTAGTGTGTCTACTGCAGGCATGATTTTAAGGTCTCATTTAAGAAGAGAGCATGAGAACAGACTCACAAAAGGGAAGGAGGTCCGAGCTGAGCGCTGCTGCAAACTCGAAAGCTGACACCCCTGCGAGACGCGCAGTCAGACAGGACAGCAGGTGACCGGAAGCGGCCAACCTGTCCTCCTTCTGGGCCTCGGGTTACGACAGCTACCGGAGGAGGCCATCAGACACTGCCCATCCTGCAGAGGTAACGGGAGGGTCTTATGTGAAAACTCTTGGGGAAATACAAAGGGATGTCTTCATGTAAAACACAGTCACTGTCAGGGAAAAAGAGAAAGGACCCTACATTCTCAGACACCGGAAAGAAAAGTGAAGGAAGTTTCCCTTGGTAATGCCTGAACTTTTCCTCCTCCTGATTTGAATGTCAGCCTCTAGCAAGTTGGGCAGGTATTTAGAAAGCAATAATCCTGCATGAAAAAACAGAGTTGACAGAGAATAGCGGGTCTGGCCGTATGTACAGCTAGAAACGGGGCAGGAGGAGGAGGCTTAGTGTTAGGAGGCTTGCGCCAAAGCATCATCAGGCTGGGGGGATGCACGAGTACGTCTGCACTCGGAACGACACTGCTTTCAGCTCGTTCAGCCAGGCAGCTTGATACAAGAAAGACAATTTGGAAGAGGTTCAGAGAAGAACAGAGCAACAACAGTATTAAGAGGCTGGTTTCAAGGGTTGATTTAGGAGGAAAGATTAAGGCCGCTAAGTGTGTACAGCTTTCCTAATCGCGGACTCAGTGAAGACAAGACACACATCATCAGATATTTAAGGGGGAGAAGCAGCGAGGATAGAAGGGGATTATTTAGACGAGATTTTCAATCTATGCAACACGTTGTAAACCGTCATAAAGAGCTACAGGGTGAGGACTTGGCTCCCTCGGGGACGTGGGAATGAACTTCAGCTGAAACTGACAGCGCTGTGCCCGCCCCCCTCCCAGGAAGGACAGTGGCTGAGGAGGGGCACCCCCTCCATTTGCAGAGGGACAGGCCATGTTCCCACCGAAACACACGGGGAATGACCTGGAAGCGCGGGCTCAGCCCGTAGCACCGCCTGCCCATCCGATCTCTGTGTTCTCTCCCGGGAGCCCGGACGGGAGGCCGAAGCTGCAGGGCTGCTCCGTCCCTCAGGGGAGATCAGGCCCTCACGCACCCCAGGCCCCCGAGACGCTGACCACAGCGCTGTACCGCCGAGGCCTCACCCACCTACCCCGGGTACCGTCGTTTCTCACCATCAGTGAGACTCACTGATGCTTTGCTGGCCGTTGCCTCTGGTCACTTTCACGGTTTTTCTTGGGTTGGGTTTGGTTCTGTTCTGTGTCTGCTCTGGCCCTTTAGTGCCCCTTCACATGTGGTAAGGGAGTTTCCCCTTTGGGATCTTCTTTCACAAAAATTTCTAGGACATTCAAGGACCTTTACATTCCCAAATAAATCCATTTCTTGTGTTCCTGAAAGAAACCTTGCTGGAATTTTTACTGGAATTACATTGAAGTTAATGATTAATTGGGGACGAACTGACATCTTGACAATGTTAACTTGTCCCATCCACGAAACCAGAATATCTTCCCATCACTTAAAACGCCCTTTTGTGTTCCATGACAGAGTTTCTAAATCGTCTTATAAAGGTCTTATGCATTTTCTGTCAGGTTAACTTCTAGATACTGAAGAGCTGTGCTGCTATTCTGAACGGTGCCTTATGTGTATTATATGATCCGGCTGTTTGCTGCTGATGAGGAAAAACACAACTGAGAACTGTAGGTTAATTTTGAATCCAGCTTCTTTACTAGACCCTGTATGGTTTTAATAACTCACTCATTGATTCTACTAGGTTTTCTGTATAGATAATCATATCATATGAAAAAATGACAGTTTCGTCTCTCTTCTCACACTTCTATACCATATATCCTTGTACTTATTTGACTTGTCCTATTTCTCTGATCGGGGAGATGTTGGAAATTAACAGGGATAACAGTCACCCGCGGCTAGATCCTAATCACAAAGAAATAAACTAACGCTTCGCCACAAGCCACACTGCTTACTGTTCACGTCTGTTTATACGGACCTTCTGAAGCTAAGGAAGTTTCTTTATGTACGTTCCTTGTTTCTGAGGAGTGTCTTCATAAGTAAGTGTCGCACTTCATCAAACGTGTTTCTGCACCAACTGCACTCATCAAATGATTCTTCTCCTTTGGTCTACTGTGTGGTGAAGTGAGGGGAGAAATTTCCACGGATGAGACACCCCTGCTCTCCTGGGAGAAGGTGTGCTTGGTCGCGATGCATTCCGGATTCTCCACTGGACTGAGTAAACCATCACTCCTCCAGGGCGCCTCACGTACGTGCGTTAGGCTCCAGTCCTCAGGTCTCCGAAGCTCCCACAGAGGCTCCTGCACTGGGTCCCTCCACCCTGGTCTCACACACGTGGGTCCTCCTGGACGCTGGTCTCGACCCACAGGTCCCGTCTTCACGGAGGCTCCCCCCACCCCCAAACCTCCCCCAGGGACCCTCCACCGCATTCCACCCTGCTAAGCGCTCACTGATCTGCCTCCTCGGTGACTGCCGAGCTCTCCCGATAGAAGGTAACGTCCCTCGAGAACAGACCTTCTCTGCCTTATGGGCTTCTGGGTCCTCACCGCCCAGAACACGCTGGAACACGACAACCAGTAAACATTATGTTACCGAGCAGCCGTGAGGACTCAGTGTGCTGGCATTTTAAGCAGCTTAAAGCATGAGCGATGCCGGCGGACAAGGGAACTTCTGATAACCTAAAACTCCCTTAAAAGGCTAAGTGAATATACATTCAGGGACGAGGGAGAGGGACAGAGAGGAGAGAGAGATCACAGGCCTGCGCACAGACTCCCCGACAAGGCCTGTTTCTGGCGCACGTCACCAGATAAATCTTGGAGAACCTTCTAGAAACAACCGTGAGCTCAGGTTTTTGAGCCCTCGCTCTGCACACAGTGAACACTGAAGCAGAGGCAAAAACCGAACGCCAGGAGCTAGAAGGACAACGCGGAAAGCGTGGCCAGCGGACAGCCACGTGGCAGCGCGAGGGGGGTATGAAACGGTCCCAGTAACTGACGGGAGAGGAAACGCGGGGTATGGGTTGGGGGGTGTCCGGGAAGCACCCAGAGCAGCTCCTGGGCTGGGTGGTCGGAAGGGGTGGGGCAGGCCCCTCGGCCAAGAGAGAAGCGTGAAAGGAAGGCCTCAAGTCAGAAACAATTGGGACCGTTCACTGGAAGCTGCGGGCAACTGAGAGAGGACCGTCCTGACCGTCCCCCAAACAACCCCAAGGGGGAGAGCATCCTCGCTGCGCGGACCTCCCGAGGAAGAGGGAGGTCACGGGGGGGTGGAAGGCGCGCTGAGCCGGCTGATCTGAGGCTGCAGGTATTCCTCTTGTTGGCCAGTTTTTATCACCCTAGCAGCAGATCCTCACAGTCTGGGGAGATGATCTGTGTCTGGAGCATTTCCCGTGCACCGCCTGGGCACCGTCCACGGGAAACGCTGCAGCCACGCAAATGCGGGTGAGAGCACGGACCCTCCCCCGGTGCGAGAGCCCCCAGGAGGGCATCACCCTAAGAGGACAAGGCCTTAACGTGGGCCAGCTCGCTTACAAGAATGCCAAAGTGGCTGGAAACGCCGCGCGCTCCGTCATTGCCGACGTGGACCTTCTTCCAGAAGCACAAAAGGGACCAGGGAGCAAGGAGCTGCTGCGACCGACGTAGTCCCTGACTCAGGGGAGAAGCAGAGGCTCCATGTCCGTCGAGACCCACGGGAGCTCGGTTTCCACCGGCCGTCGCCTAAACGCACGAGTGGTTGTTAGTTGTTCGTGATCAACTTGCCCGACTAAACGGTGAGCCCCTCACACCATTAGGAAAACCTCTCACGTCTCCATATTTTGTGAGCTTCCCACAGACGCCGAGACTTTGCTAGAACGCTGATGGCCTTTCAACCATGTGAACGCGGATCACTCCTCCTTCCTTTATCCAGTACTCTGTGTCCGTCGTCACGCCTCGGATTATGTCATCTATTTATTTAGCAACAGATGGTATGGTTTTTTGAAGGCAAGAATGAACTCAAATGCAGGCTAGGTTTTTTTTTTTTTTTGGTTCTACAACTTCTTGTGATTTTAGAAAGTGTATCCTTAATTTGCACAGAGTAAAAACCCCACCATATCCGTGTTTCCCTCGCGTTTGACCTCGCTTGTAAGGTGTTCGTGGAAGGTCTTCTCCCCGCAGCACTGAAGGGCGAGAGGTCAGTCAATGCGAGAGCAGACGGGGGCCGGGCCGCGGGTGTCCGTGCTCGGATGCCATTCCTTTCCCACACCGCTTCCTCTGTTCTCTGCTTTCCTATCTGGGGACACTTTTTAACACCCCTCTGCGTTCTCTTACCTTATGCTGTCATCAGGGTGAAAAGGTCAAAGAGTCACGTCCACCCTCGTGTGTCCACAATTTCCTTTCTTCTGTGTTGCGTACTTGGAGACAGCCTCCCTTAGGCTGATTTCTAAGGACGGTGTTAACTCAGAACCGAATGCAGACCTTCGGGGGCCGTAAGCTCCCAGAAAGACTGCTGTGCCCCCATATTTAATTCAATCAAAACACTAATTATTCTGCAAAATAAAGAAGTTCAGCAAATTCTGGTTGTTCTCACGACAGTCACTTCAAAGCTTAAAAAAACCCAGTTCTTCCCAAGATGGTGTTTTCTTTCTCAATCACGGAGCCTCGGTTTTGCCGGCGCATAGCCCCCTGGATGGCCCAGCGCTGGGCGGAAGGCCTCAGTCCTTTGCAGCAGATTGAAGCGGTGGCCAAGCACATTCCTCAGGATCTTCTTCTTTTTTTTACTTTTCATTGGCGTGTGGCCGCTTTACACTGTGGTGTTAGTTTCTGCTGTGCAGCAAAGTGAATCAGCCACGCATATACACGTACCCGCTATTTTTCAGGTTCTTTTCCCACACAGGTCATTACAGAGCATTGAGTGCAGTTCCCTGTGCTAGAGACAGCAGGTTCTTCTTAGTTCTCTATTTTATACACAGTCGTGTGTACACGTCAATCCCAATCTCCCAATTCATCCCTTCCCCCAACCTATCCCCCAGTAACCATACATTTATTTTCTACATCCGTGACTCTCTTTCTGTTTTGTAGGTAAGTTCATTTGTAGCCTCTTAAAACTTTTTTAGAGTAAACTTTTATACATTTATTTACTGTATCTATTTTCATTCTGGCTGCATTGGTTCTTGGTTGCCGCACACGGTCTTTTCTCTAGTTGCGGCGAGTGGGCTTCTCATTGTGGTGGGTCCCCTGTTGTGTGGCACGGGCTCTAGGCACGCAGGCTCAGCAGCTGTGGCACGTGGGCCCAGCCATTCCACGGCATGTGAGATCTTCCCAGGCCAGGGCTCGAACCCGTGTCCCCCGCATCGGCAGACGGAGTCCTCACCACTGAGCCACCAGGGAGGCCCCTGTAGCCTTTTTTTAGATTCCACATATAAAGCGATATCATACGATATTTGTCGTTCTCTGTCTGACTGACTTCACTCTGTATGACACAGTCTCTAGGTCTATTCGTGTTGCTGCAAATGGCACAATTTCATTCCTTTTGAGGGCTGAGTAGTATTCCGTTGTATGTATGTACCACAGCTTCTTTATCCATTCATCTGTCAGTGGACATTTAGCTTGCTTCCTTGCCTCGGCTGTTGTAAACAGTGCTGCTATGAACACTGGGAGGCATGTATCTTTTTGAATTATAGTTTTCTCTGGATATATGCCCAGGAGTGGGGCTGCTGGGTCATACGGTCCTCGGGCTCTTCTTTAACTGCAGACGACTCAGGATCAGACTCTCCTTTTGACTGTGACTCAGATCTCACCGGATCCACGAAAATCACTTCAGAAATCCTAAAATGAATCCACAGCACTCCGGAATCTGCGGATCTGGAAACGCACCTTCAGAGGCCCTGAGTTCAGACATCAGTGAGTAAAGTAGGCGAAAGAACTGACAACTACATTTGCCCTAGAAAAGCCTCACGAGTGCCTGACGGGGAGGTGGCTGAACAGAGCGGCTGCCGTGCACCCAGAGAGCCTGCCGTGCGGGGAGAGGACAGGGCGGCCCTGTCACCCACTCGGCTCAGGGAGGCCCGCCCGGTGGAGGGCACGTGGGTGGCCCTGTTGTCCCACGGTACAGGTGAGGAAACTGAGGCTTAGTGAGGGGAAGCACCCTGCCGAGGGCAAGAGCAGGCTGACTGACGGCCGGGCTCAGAATCCGCCTCCCATCCGTCTCTCCCAGGGGTCCGTCCTCACCCACTGGGCCTCCTCTCTCCAGCCCCGCTCTGCGCTCTCAGTGCCCCCAGCACCGCGCCCTCCCGCCACCGACAGGGCGGTGAGGGCACATGGCCACGTGTGTGTGCGCGAAGGTGCCGAAAACAAATCCATCTTCTGATGGCCCCCGGTGATTAAATAAACATGAGGGGAGAAAGCTTCGCGCCTTGCCATCCTGCACTTCGGGTCACGTTAAAGTGCTGTGGGACTGAGTGAGCCACTGTGAGGGCCCCTGCTTGACAGAAAGATTCATCCAAAGACTTCAGAGATCTGTTTGGGGGAACGGACCCATCGGGGAGGCAGCGCTGCCCCTGCAGATCTCCACGCAGGACGGTGGAATGACCCAGAGTAATGACAGCTTCTATACAATCGCGCTATCCCTTCGTAAGCGTGGGAGAGTAGCTAATGCGAGGTGATGGAGACCCGAGCAGAACTTGCCCGATACGGCTGCGTGTCTAGGCGGCGCTGTGTGTATGTACGCATGTGTGGTGACATGCAGATGCGTATGAAGTGTTTTACATGCCACGGGGGTGTCGGGGGCGTAACCACGTTAACAGCGCGATTAAGAGGCTGAAATGGAAACCTGGTGAGTCGGTCGAGCAGGGCCGTCCGCCCCGCGGAGCGTGTGAAGTGGCTCCCCACACGGGAGAGACGGGGATCGTCCGTGGTCCCCGCCGCGAGCACGACCCCGGGCCTGTGTGGCTGTCCCACGCTGCCGAGCGACCGGCGGGGGCGGGTCCGGCCGCCCTGGGGACAGCAGCCAAGGCTGGGTGCCGGGGCCCGTGCCCCTCCTGCGGGTTCTGGAAGGCCAGCCGCCCGAAAGCCCGGCTCCCGGCTCCGGCCCCAGGGCCACCTGGCGAAAGCTGGCGCCCTCGAGCCCAGCTCCCCGCCCTCCTGGGGCCGGGACGGTCACAGCCGCCCCGCCCGCCAGCAGGTGGCACTGGGGACTCAACCGAAACTGAGAAACGGCCGTTCAACACACAGAACGCGACAGGCAAGACGGCGCCGGTGGGGTTGAGCGCCCGTCGAGAACCTTCCCTTCAACACAACAAACACCAAAGCTAGAGGTTTCCAGTCTGGGCTCCCACGCGCTCCTGCTTCAGATCCCCGTTCACGACGGCGGAAACCTCACCAGCGCCCGGGTTAGCTACGGGCTCCCACGTGCAATGTATTATCAGCTCAAATGGCGCCGTGCTCTCGATTCCGTGTCACAGACCCACGTCACAAGTGGCGGTGAGGCCCGAGCCCACAGACACGCACAGGTCGAAAGGAGGCCAAGGAGTGAAGAGGGAACGGAAGAGGAGCCGCCGAATCGCCCAGCGGGCCCCAGGGGTGTTGGCTGGACGAGGCTGGGGGGGCCTCGACCGAGGCCTGAAAGGCTGTGCGTAAGAACAAGGGCAAAAAGATTCAGGAGCCTCAGAAAGAGATGGGCTGCCCTTTCCCTTTCGCAAGGGGACGTGAAACTACAAGTCTGAATCTTGTGCTTTACAGAGCGGGTCGCCCCGCGGGGCTAGTCGGGCATATGGGCGGGAGCGCGGGGCAAGGATGCAGAGGAAGACGTGGCCTCTGCCCGAGAAGGAGGTGTTTTCGCTGGAAAGTGCAGGAACAACTGCGTGGTCCTCACCGTGGGAGCCGGAGGAGGACAAAGAGCGCGAGGCCCACGCGGGATGAAATAAAATGTAACGTAGGGGGGAGGTGACATGGACCAGACCTTTAAGGAACGATGGAGCTCTGCGTGGGAGGAGGAGAGGCATTCTGAGACAGGAGACAGCACAAATGAAGACCTGGAGGGCCAAGAAGAAACGGGTCTGGGGAGCTGGGAAGTCTGGAAGCCAAGCTTACGGGGCAGGTGCGAGGGGGAGGGGAAGGGGGGCTGTCGGCAGGGAGGACAGAGGAAGACAGAGTGGGAGAGAAGCGTGAACGGGAACGTGGAGCCGGACCGTGGAAATCCATCACCAAATTAATAAGCATTAGTTGAGATCTTGGGACAATGCTCTGAGCCCCCCAAGGCCCCGCCTCCCCACAGAAGCAAGAGGAGCCCCCTGGACCTTCAGCTGTGAGTTCAGGGGATGCCAGACAGCCCCTCCCTCCCAGGACCTGGGGCCCGCAGAGCCACTAACCATCCAACCAGGATTCTGTGTGGTGACCTGCCAATAAAGCTGACATGCCACGGTCAACGTCCATGTTGCTCTACGAGTTTAATCCAAGAGCCCCTGTCCTTTAGGAAGGAGATGGCTGCTAAAAGCATGAGGACCAAAATTACATCCCACAAGTAGAAGAATCAGAAAATAATTATTGCACAACGATCTGACTGGCTCACCACCCCAAGTCCCGCTGCGCCACGGCTCGGAGCGTTTACCACCCTCCGTGCATCTCCAGCCTGGCCGCTGAGAGCGCCGTGGTTCGGCTTCTGCTGGTTCCTGAGACCCCCGTCCTGCCTCTTCTTCGTAACGATGCCCTTCTTGGCATCGTACCACTGTTTGTCAAAGCCACCAGGGCTGAGCCGTCTGCCGGCCCCCAGCCTCATAACCACTGCCTTTCAGGAACTGAATTAGTCCTCTCTGCCTGCCCAAATTCCGGCGACGGCTGCCCCTGGGTCTGTCCCCAAGCCAAGCACCTTCTCCACTGGGGAAAGTGTCTAGTCTGTGGACCAATGACTCAGGACATCAGGACATCCACCCTGAAGCTAGACCCTATGGCCTCCAACACAAAGACACTGCTGTGACGAAGTGAGAGAGTGGCACGGACATATACACACGACCAAACGTAAAATAGAGAGCTAGTGGGAAGCAGCCGCATAGCACAGGGAGATCAGCTCGGTGCTCTGTGACCACCCAGAGGGGTGGGATAAGGAGGGCGGGAGGGAGGGAGACGCAAGAGGGAGGGGATGTGGGGATATATGTATATGTATAACTGATCCACTTTGTTATAAAGCAGAAACTAGCACACCATTGTAAAGCGATTAGACTCCAATAAAGATGTTTAATTTAAAAAAAAAAAAACACAAAGACACTTGTTTAAATCTCCATTGACAAGACCAATCATTGAGCCGGTACGAGAAACATTTTTGCGCATGCTTATAATATGCTTCGAAAACTAAGAAAACCACATTTCAATAACGATACACAGAGACACCATAGGAATTTGGAGGAAGGAGAGGAACATTTCAGAAAGATTTCACAAAAGAAAATTTGAGCTGGAACTTCAAGAATGGGATAGGTTTTGGAAAGTTGGGTAGAAGTAAGAACTCTTAGCAAGAAAACATCCCATTTAAAGCCATGGAGTCAGAAAGCTCAGAATGTGTTCAGAGGACCCAGCCAGGCATCCGGCACACACACACAGAGCTGAGGACGGGACGGGGCAGGTGAGACCCAAAGGCCCAGGGGCCTCAGTGGACAAGACAAGGCCTCCACCCTGCGGCAGACCACGTCCTAGTGACCACAAGCCCAGAGTAAGGTCCACAGAGGAGACGAAGTGGCCGGGGGTGAGAGGAGGTTAAGGCCACAGTGGCACCCCCACCCACGGGGGCCCCAGGCCTGTCTGCTCACGAGGGCTGAGGCCACAACTAGCAACACGCAGGGCCTGGCTCGGGCGCTGGGCGTTCACCTTCCTCATCTGTACAATGAGGGCCAGGACCACATCTCACTCAAGACTTCTATGATCGTGGTTACATCTTGGTTTGCAGGTAAAATTCCTGGGATTCTCGGGAGAAAAATCTAGATATGTGTTCATTTTGGTTTCGTGCACAAGTTGCAGTGACGTTCATTTCTCTCATTTTGGTAGTTAAAGCTCTCGACATAGACGAGTGCATCTCATCATAGAGGAAACGCAGGTGGGCCCTGTGTGCCTACGATCTGAAAGGACCAGAGGCCACCAAAATGATTATCCGTCCTGGAATCTCTGTGACCAGAGCTGTCGCTAGATGAAGCGCCGGGCCTGAAAGCACACTGCAATTTAGGAAGCGTTCAGGTTACGAGAGTGGTGGTCGGCCACTAACCGGCGGATCAGATACCTGGAGGTCGGTCAGGAAAAGGAGAGAACAGGCAGTGATGGAAAAGCACTGGCGCTCGAAAGGGAGGGGACCCGGCATCCTCCTCTGGGGGATGGTTGGAGAGGGGACCTGGGATCCCAGCCCAGCCCCAGGGGTGCTGCCGGCTTTCCCGGCCCCGTCTTCTCCTGCTTCTGCCCTGCCCGCACGTCTTCAACCAAAAGAGGCCTCCAAGGCAGCCAAGATGCACGGGGACTGTTAGGAAGTGCTCCAAACACGTCCGAGACCCCGGGTCTTGATGGAGGTGCCGCGAGAACAGATGAGGCTCTCGGAGCGGGAGGTGGCGGCTGAGCCCAGGCAGGTGAGGGCCTGGAATGTGAGGCCCTCTGGCAGGTATCGAGGTGCAGTTGTAAAGAGATAATTCAGGCAGTGAGGAATTGAAGTTCAAAGCCAGTGACACAGAGAGAAACCTGAGATACCGAGTTCAAAGTCACAGCAGCAGGAACAAATTGCCGCTGCATCTGGGGCGCGAATGCGGCTGGGTGCGCGCTCCGCCCGCTCCCGGGGTCTGGGTGGGGCTGGGCTGGAGGTGCGGGCTCAACTTTGAAGTTCACAGATGCGGCCGCAGGAGCCGGCATCCCGGCGGGGCGGGGCCCACGGAGGAGAGGGCATCAAAGTCGGCCTCTCCTGCACGTCTGCTCAGGGCGGGGCCTCTCTCCAGTTACAGCTGCGTAACCCATCCTGTTCTCCACTGTTTGCTTAGGTTTAACGCAGAGTTAGAATTCTGGTTTTGTTTCCCACTTAGGAAAAAAAATCGCTTTGTAAAGGGAGGTTACTAAATAAAACTTGCGGAATTCCATTCAGCCTCATAGGATGACTTTTGGCTTGAATTTGATCCCTGGCGGGCGACTGTTGAGTGTATAGAATTTCCAGGAGACTAGAAGACATCTGAAAGAAATTCTTCCTGAGTAGTTACCTGCCTTGGTAACCACAGAAGACATTTCTACCTGCCAAGCTCCAGGCTGGGAGTTTGGGGGCAGCCTGACACCAACAGCATTCCTTTACCCTTTCAGGAAACAGGATGGTGCCTGTTATGAACTCAGCTCTATGCTGGGTCCCAGGGTATAGAAAATGGCTTTGCCACCTTCAAGGACTTAGAATGTAATGAAACAAGTGCTTAGATTTTTTTCTAGCTAATTGAACGTCATCAGATGAATTAAGAAAAGCCAAAACCCTGAACGAGAACTTTGAGAGTAAATACAACACAACAGGGCTCAACCCCAGGATGAGACAGTCCGACACCATCAGGGGATCCTGAGAGCACTTCCCACAAAGAGAAGGTCTGGACGGTGCCACCTGCGGCGTGAGAGGAGACTTCTACATAGAAATGTCTGCTATCATCTTGAACACAGAGGGCTTACGACGTGCCTGTGTTCAAGGCACCTGGGACAATGACGTTTTATGTACGTTCTAACAAATTTAGATCGCCCTGAGGTCTAGTCCATGGCTAGACGTCCACACGAGCACGTGACCAAACCAGAACATCCCGGCTTGAGTTCTGTGTCTCCAAAGCCAAACGCTCCTACTGATATCGGACTGATCTACTTACAGAGACAGGGACCACCGTCCCCAAACATAACGGGCCACGGTGCCGAGTTAGCTAGCTGCTTGTATCGCTCATCTCACAATAAACCACACATATACGTGAAAGGAAGCCTGAGACACCTCGCGTGTGACGTGTGCGGAAGGAGACCCTTTATCCTCTCAAGTATTTACTGGGCACGTCCTCGTCTGCCCCGCACCGGGCTGGCAAACGACAGGGAGACAAAACAAACCAGAGAAACCGTGCCCGTCCCCAGATGCTTTGACCGTTCAGTTGAGATGCAAGACATTCCCGCACACAAATATGATTATGTGCCCAAATGGCTTGAAACCGGCAAAAAAAAAAATGCTATGAGGTTTAAGAAAAGGAGGAAATTAATACAGGTTGCAATGACCAGATAAGATGTTACAGAGGGGCAGGTCCTGCAAAGCTCCTTGAGAACTGCAGAGAGTTTCACAGGCGGAAGGGGAATAAGTGGCCGACAACTGGGTTCTGTCACGACGTCGTCTAGACCAGAACAGAGCCGAAGCCAGACTGGAGGGTGGATGGGGGAGGGCGGGGAGGTTGGGGTTGGGGGAGGGGGAGGGGGATGGCTCTGGCGATAGGAGAACCCAGACTGCAGGAGGACAAGAGCCTCTGGACAGGTACCTGTGCCCTCCACGGGTTCCTACTAGTCCCATGACACTGACACCTAACACTCTGGGGCTGGAGATAAACTTCAGATCTGAAAGGGCAACACAGTAACATTCATCACATCCTTAGGCTAAGAGCTTAAATAACCAAGTATCAATGGCTACGGGCGGAAAGCTGAGATCATGAGACAGAAATCACCGCGGGTGGGTGGGAAACCATGACGACTGCAGAGAAAGGAGTGCTACCCACAGAGGCAGACCCTGGCCTCAGGGAGCCATGAGCCACGGTCAGGGCCCTTTTCTGCATCACTGCTGGGTGACAAGTCCAACATTTCCACGTTGTGTTGTACACGGTACTTTCTAGACGTCAGCGCTACATTTGACGGCTCAGGATCTGATCAGAAATGCACAAACCACACCGTAGCTTTTCCTAGTCTTGTACGTACGAGAAGATGACTGACACCCCATTTCTTTCTCCACCCTGAAACACCTCTGACAGACATCTCAGCAAAGGGGAATGCCTTCCTGCCGGCCGCTCAAGCCAAAAACATCAGGGTCCTCCGTGACATTCCTCCTTCTCTCACACCCAGCATCTAATCCCTCGGCAACACGTGCGACTTTACCTGCAAAGCACACCTGCCTACAATCACTGTGCAGCCGCCACGCTGGTGCAGCCACTGTCAGCGCTCCCCTGGGTACGGGTATGCTTCTGCCCTGGGCCCCACGATCTAGACTCAAAGAGAAGTCAGGTTACCAAGAAACAGAAAATAACAAGCGCTGGTGAGGATGCAGGGAAGTTAGAACCCCTGGGGCTCTGCTGGTGGAAACAGCCCATCAGGGACTGAACAGAGAATTTTACCCTGTGACCCAAGCACTGCCCTCTGAGCATAGACACGGAAACGCTGAAAGCACAGAGACAGTCGGGTCTTTGCACAGCCGCGTTGGCAGCGGAGTTATTCACAACAGCCGCCAAGAGGTGGAAACAATGCCAGCGCCCAGCCTCAGACTAACGGGCGAACAACTCGCGGGCCGCGCACGGAGGGCCCCAAACAGGAAGGCCGTCCTGTCACGGCTACACATGGAGGAACCCGAGGACATCGCGCTCGGTGAAATAAGCCAGAGGCACGTACTGTGTGACCTCCCGCGTAGGAGGGGCGGGGCTGTCACATTCACCAAGACAGAGTAGGGTGTGGGGGCCGGGGCGGGGGAGGGCGGGGCTGCTGGCGGGGACAGAGCCTCAGGGGGAAAGATGAGAAGTTCCGGAGACGACGGTGGTGATGGCTGCTCAACAGTGGAAATGTGCTCAATGCCAGTGTCCACGTAAACGCCCTTAAAAAGGTAAATCTGATGTGATGTGTATTTTACCACAATAAAAAAAGAGAAGACGGAGTAACGGTTTCCAAACATGAATCACAGGGTGCCCGTCCTCTGCACAAAACCCTCCAACGGCTCCCATCTCGTCATCTCACAACTTTGTGCCCCAAGTCACTCCCCATCGTCCCCCACGGCCACCTTGCTGTCCCCGGCCCAGGTGCCCCAGGGCCTGTCACCTCAGCAGCGGCCAGCGTGCGGCCCCGGACTCCGCTCCGCATGCCCCCGACCAACGGCCGAGACCCCGCCCACCGCCGAGACCCCGCCCACCGCTGAGACCCCGCCCACCGCCGAGACCCCGCCCACCGCCGAGACCCCACCCACCGCCGTGACCCCGCCCACCACCGTGACCCCACCCACCCAAGCAGCGCGCGCGCACACGCGCGCACGCACACACACACACACACACACACACACACACACACACACCCTTCATTTTCTCCACAGCACTTAGCACCTCTGACATATTCTACTTATTTGCTTATTCATTATCTTTCTCCTCAAATGAGAATTTAAATCCTATTACTGCACAGATTTGGTCTCTTCTCTTTTGTCCCCCAAATCCAGAACAGTGCCCGAACACACCTACCTCTTATATCTGGGTGAGTGAATGAACGAATGGGACAAGCTTGAGAGGAGAAATCCTTTTCTTAAAATACCAGCTTTTTCTAAAACTCTAAATCTGGGTATACCGATATTTTTCCTTTATGTGAAGATGATGTTTAAAAAAAAATCCAAACGGTCTATGTGTGTATAAAGCACAGAGGAAACTAGGCAGAACTCGGCTTTATAACAACTCAATTTCTATTCACCATATTTACTATAAATTTCTGTATCACAATGACTTTATCACAAATGCCTGTGTGTGAGTGTCCACATGTCTGAGTGCGTATGCACGTGTGTGTGTGCATCTGCTAAAGAGGCTTTAACAAATTTTGCATTAAGCAGTAGTTGTAAGAACACCTTCACTTTACATTTTCCCTTTAGGTTATTTTTGTAATAAAATGTCCAACTCTGGTTGTCGCACAAGATTTCACAGGCTTCAAAAAGCTGAACTCAGAAGCACTGCATACATATTTGAAGTCTGCACACATTCGAAAACCCCTCTTGAAAAGTCGATAATATTCAAACAATAGCTGATGTTTGGGAGAGAAGAGCATTCTTTACTCCGCAGCATTTTCTGCTAAAACCTCAGCTGTCAGCACCGGCTGAGGCCCCACCTATCAGATACCCTGGCGTCCCTGACTCCCCTTCTCCCACCAGCCACTTAAAATACTTTGTTTCCTTTTAATCAGAATAAGCTCCGATGATCTCCCTTCAGACCCAGGCCGCTGTTTTATCACGTTGACAGTCTGGGGGACGCTGCTTCGTTTCCACACGTGATGCGGGACAGACACAGGTAGACACCCAGGAGACAGACAGAGCTTCACACAGACAATGGGGGAGTATTTCGTAGCTTCAGGGAGCACAACGTGCTGCAAAAAAAACCCACAAAAGAGCGGTGTCTTTCTGCCCAGAAGTGACTCGTTTCTGGGTATTTATATTCGGGGAAGTAAAGGGATGTGGCCAAGTCGGAATTTTGCTCCCCCCGGCTTCCTCCTTCTAAGCTGATGGGGAATAAAACATCAGCTCACTCACTCCAAGGAGCACAGGTAAGTACCCGGCAACCGAAATTAACTGGGAGACACGGAGCACGAGGAAGGTCCCCTTACATCATGGCTCTCGATCACTGGAGACTCGCAGAGCCAAGAAGTGGTCTCCATTCAGTAAACTGAAAGCAACAGGACAGCACTTCATTCCAATCTGCTATGAAAAACACTGCTCTCAAATTGTTTTCCAAAAGAGCAAAGCTTTTCTTACCTGCATAATCTGATTATCTGAGAACATAAGAACAGTGGCTCTTGGCCCGGGACTGGGTGTCTGCAAGAGACAGAGGAGGAGGAGATGGAGCCATGATTCCCCCCTGAGCTCAGCCCCAAGGACCAAGGCAGACGCCTCCCCCGAACCAGCGTGTTAGCCAACTGCCCGCCAGCTCTTCACTGCGGCCCACGACTGTGATGATGGAGCTTGGCTTCAGCTCCTGCAAGGAGGCTTTCTCTTTGTTAAAAAGGGTGGCTCAGGGCTTCCCTGGTGGCGCAGTGGTTGAGAGTCCGCCCGCCGATGCAGGGGACGCGGGTTCGTGCCCTGGTCCGGGAGGATCCCACGCGCCGCGGAGCGGCTGGGCCCGTGAGCCGTGGCCGCTGAGCCTGCGCATCCGGAGCCTGTGCTCCGCAGCGGGAGAGGCCACGGCAGTGAGAGGCCTGCGTACCAAAAAAATATTAAAAAAGGGTGGTTCCTTCATTCGTAAGCTGCCCGGGCACCTATTCATCTGGGGAGACACAGGAGCCAGGATGAAGCACCAGGACTGCCACTGCCTCACTGCGTACTTGCACAAGTTGCCCTGAGCTTCCTGGCCCTTCGGCCAGCCCCACAGCCCTGGCCACTCCCTCCCCATCAGGTCCCCCGTGTTAGCCAGGCGGCAGGAGTGAGAGTGAGCACGTTAGATGAGATCCTTTGCCAATTCGCTAGCACCATCCGTATGTATGCTGGTCAACGCAAACTAAGAAAACCAAGTTCTAACCTAATTAGGAAAAGCACTAGCTGTGGAATACGCTATCGCGATAAAGTTCTAGCAGAAACAACAGAGGTGACTACCGAAGTGATGGCTCTTCCCTCTTTTTATCGCTGCGACAGATACCGGCAAAGCATGATATCATATTCCCCAAAGCTTCGTCTTGGCAGCTAACTTGTTAGTACAAGGCTTTGATGATAGTTTCTCATTGCAATGGGTGTTTTTTCAAGATTTTCGTCACATCATTAATAACTTCATTCAGAGATCACACAGCTCTGCTTCAAATAAACCACAGCCACGCAGCCAGCATCTTGCTGAACTTACTTCCAAACAACCTCTGACAGTTCAGCAGAAGCACATGAGTAATTGCTCATCTCGCGTCTTTACTTACAAAATACTTCATGTTTGTTGCTAATTATCTCTCCACGGCTGCACAAGTAGGGCATATAAGAAGATGCATCTGTGTCTTCGAAATTAGTTCATAAAATACATGTAGATAAGTGTACAGAGGCACATACTTTTTTGTATATTATTTAATTGCAAAACAAAGTGATTATCTCCAACCACTGATGCAGCCGTCCTAAACGAGAGGATTCTACGCTATTATCTCAAGACACTGATTTCATATCTAAAGGTCAAACTATCTGGTTATTTCGTCTCAATTTATAAATACTATAGACAACTGAACAACAAACTGATCCGTGTTGCCAGGCTGTCCCCAGCCTGCGTGGCGTAGGATGTGTCTTAGGGCACCTGGAAGGCGTCTACTCTTCCCGCGTTCCCACCTGGAGCCGCCGGAATTCTCAAAGTGGCGGGAGGCTAGGGAACAGCGCGTGCTCTGCAGACCTCGGCTTTCGCGTCCTCGTTGGTGCGAACCCATCACCAATACTTAACTGAGCGCTCCTTCCACGTGCAGCGCTGGACCAGGTCATCAGATTGGTAGACTCGGAAAAGCTGGCCTGGTCCTTACGTCACGATGGTGGCAGGTATGCAGCAAACTATCTGTCAGTTGACTTACAAACATCAATTCGAAAATGATTTAAAAAAGCATCTTGAACCAACTCACAGTTGTTTCGTAGAGCTGGTAAGAACAATAGTGGCCCAACCGATATGTGGGGCAAAGACCGTGAAAAATAGAACTCAAAAAATAATAATAATAAAATAAACTGGAACCTGAGCTAAACGAGCTTAGACCTGTGTGCGACTTCCTCCTGCTTAATCCAAGCTACGTGATCTCAAAAGCCCGTTTGGAGCTTTTGATTTTTTTAGGCTGCTTTCAATATTTCAGTTCCAGAGTTTTTATAAATCTTATATAAAGTATTTAGTCTCTGAAGAAAAAAAATACCACTGAAGATATACTTTTAGTTTTGTCAAATGTTGGTCTGGCTTCTATTTGGCTTGACATTTGAGGAAAGTGTCTGAATGGGATCATTTTAAAAACTATATTGGTTGAAATCTAAATCTGACTCAATGAGATGTGTGTTCCTGAATGTGAGTTACCTTTGAGGTCATCTGCCTGTGCGCTCCTCAGCTGGAGAGTGGGGTAGGGCAGGGGAGGGACGATGAGAGAAAGAGAAGGTGACGGCCCTGAAAACCAAACTGGAATTATTTCAAGAGCAGTGAAGTCAGAGTTCTTTCATGGTCCGGAAATTATTTCAGTGTTTTTGGAAAAAAACTACCGGAAGTACAGAAAGCTCACCTTGATAAAAATTATTATGCCTTTAGTTTGCAGAGGGCCTAGATCCAATTAATGGTAAAAATCTACCTCAGTCCATGACGTAATTTAGTGGTGACCACATTTTACTATTCCTACCGTCTCTGAGACAAAAGCTACCACCGTGTATGTGATCTAAGCCCGTTCATAACGAGACTCATTATACGGACTACATCCCCATACATGAAACAAACAAAAAAACATTCTACAGTTTCTCCTATAATGAAATTTTATTATGACAGATAAACTGCCATTGCCTGGTCTGTAAGGCAAGAGATGAAACAGACTGGTCCCTAAGTTCTACCATCCATTAGTAGTTAAAATTAAATACTTCAAACCCAGAGGAGGGAAAGAAGGACACCATGCGAATACCTTCTTTCTCTAAGTTCCGAGGGCGGCTTTTTGTGTGTCTTTGTTGTTTGTAGCTTAGGAGTTGAAGTGGGTTTTCCTGCCTGGAATGGTTGGAATTCTTGAAGTGGCAAGAGGCTGGGCAAAGTCGGGCGTCACTGATGCCCGAAGAGAAGGATCGGGGAACTCGGCAACAATCGGCCGTTCTCCCGCCCCTTCCAGCGCACAAAGGGAACAAAGATGAAGGCTGACTCTCAAAGATGAGTCCTTCTCTGATCGAGACGAACGAAGCAGTGTGGCCTGGGATCATCCGAGACAGACTGTTTGCTAAGACCCAGGGACGCGCCACTATAGGAAACCTTTCCCTGGTGCTGGAGTGACGCCTAAAACGTAGATCCCAGAGAAGCACCGCGATGGTGAGAACCTGCAGGACCACACCGGGGCGTCCTCTCCGTCACGGCCTGATTACACCCCCGTCGCGATGTGCACCTTACAGAAGCCTGTCCGCCAGGGCGTGCTGTGCAGGGCCAGCCGTGACGACCGAGCTCCCGCGGTCCTCCGTGCAGCCTCCCAGCTGGGGGACGCCTCTGACACAACAGCGCCCACGGGACCCAGCACGAAATCCATTTCATAGCCCAGGACTCAACAGATGGCCTAAGTGATGAAAGGCGAAGCCAGGCCTGCCCGGTCGCAGGCAAGACAAAGGGCCCGTCCCTGAGTCCCGCTCCCGGCACCGGAGGCCCCACCCTGCACCCCCGCAGCGCTTGCTGTGGGCGTCACCCACACGCGCACAGCCCTGTCCTGCCCTCGGCTTCGCAGGAGGAGGGTGAGCTTCTGCTGAGAAGACTCACGTCCGGACTTACTCTGTCCTCTGTGGTTTGGGGGGGGAATGGACAGAAAACGAGCCTCCGGGATGCCTGAACCCAAGTCCTGAATCTGTGTCACCCTGAGGTCACAGGCCCACGAGCCCGGGCTGGAAGTCAGCCCCGCGATAACGTTGCTTAGAGATTCATCTGAACACCTGAACCAGGAGACTAGGGCCGAGCGGGCAGCAGGACGGGAGGACACAGAGGAAGGCCTGGAACGTGCAGCCCTGCTCTCGCTCCTTCCCGAAAACCTAAGAAAACACCAACTCAGGACGCCGTAGACACAGGACGGCCAAATTCCTCCTGCAGTGCGAGGCCGTTCCTGTCTTCTCCGCTTCACCTCCGCACTTCGCTGAGAAAAAGCCCACCCTCTTTGGCCCTCACTTATCACTGCCGGCCCCTGGAGCCGGGACGAGCTGGCTCTCAGTGTCAGAAGCCTTACAAACCAACACCCGTGTCCTCAGAGGCCTGCAAAAAAGGATAAGGCAGAAAAGAAGCTGAAACCTGATTTGGGATTCCCGTTCCAGGAGCTGTTCTCACCCTGACAGGTGGGGACTGAGTGCAAGCCTCTGTCACTGGAATTTGTCTTTTGTCCGTAACTGGCCTGTGACCTGCTTATGAGTGAAGGGAGCTAATGTGAATTAAGTTCCTACCACGTGCCCAGAGCCACTCCAGGTCCTCACATATCTCTACGGATGAAGTGCGGGGCTCTGGGACTCGCAAGGTCGCAGAGCCGGCAGGCAGCACAGGTGACCAGATCCCTTAGGGTAGGGACTGTACCATACAGAGGAGACCTCGGTACAAACACGGCCCCCATCGATACTCACTGAATGACTGACAGAGTCAATAGACATCAAATAACATAATAAGGAGCTTATTTCCTTTCCCATACCATGAAAAATGCAGGCCTTTATTCCACTGTAAATGCAGGGAGAAGAGGCACCAAAAATGAATGCCTTAAGGCTTCGTCATGTTAAAGATAACGGTGTCCATATGAACATAATTAATATACAAGTTCATTTACATAATATTCCCATTGTGGAAACCCATCAGCATTTGAGTTCGCTTTTCTTGACTCTTAATTCCAGTGCCTGTCTGCAATTTTTAGAATTATTAATAGTAATCCTACCCTTAACTAACTTCGAGATGAGAAGCGTGTGCGCAGGGAACCCCAGGAACACCTGTGTCCAATGGCGCCAGGAGTTGAGATGGGAAGAAACGAAGAGAATTAGAAGGGCTCCAGACCCATGTACATGTGACTCACCTTTTTCTTTAGGGCTGTAAACCCTATGGAAGAGAGTAACCCGTGGGAACCCCCCTGCCCTCTGTTCCCCGAAGACCGTCATGTTCTGTACACCTACCTCCACAGTCTCCCTTGGCTCTCTGCCCCTAATTCAGCCCTTCAGCACCCATGAAGGAAGCCGTCTCTCCTTCCTCATTGCTGATTGCTGCACCCCATTGCCTGGCGCATAGCAGGTGCTCATTGCCCTGAATGAATGGCCAGACGGAGGAAGTTGCCTCCTGGTCCTCCTTGCCTCTCCATCACCCCCCTTCCCACATGCCACAGAATCTTCTTTCTGAAGCACACCTGCTTTAAGAACTGAGGGGTGAGAAACAGTCTTCTATGAGAGAGAAAAGGCGCTTCTTAATCTCAGAATATATGTTCAGCAAGAGGAATATTTTTATAAAAATAAAGGATAATCTGAAAGGACGCGTACACTAGAAGCTGTAATTTCAACGATGGAATTTACCCTATTCGTTTGAAGCATCAGTGGTACATATTATATCCGCATTAGTGACAATGATAAATAGTGTTTTAAGATTTAAATACATCAATTACAGCGTTCCTGGATATTCAGATGTCTTTTCCTGTTCCATTTTTTACGCAGTTCCTCGCAGACTTCAAATCAATGCTTCAAATCATTTTTCGTTAGGTGTAAACTCATGGGAGCCATTCTTAGTTACAGTGTTCTTGTGAAAATAAGGAAAAACAAGGTTGCCTTGAGCAGAATGTATTTATCAGGCTAAATGACATACGTTTTTATTCTGTATCCAGATAAAAAGAATACTGGTAAGGTTAGGGGTGAAAGCGTGTAAATCTTGAACAAATTTTCTGAACTGGTTTGTCACTGAGAGCCCGTACTTCATTAGCAATTCAATCCTTTGCTTCAAACGTTATTCTGTGCACCTATTCCTCTAGTGAAATAAGCCACTGACGTCGTAGTATAAGTTACTCTAAGTAAATCACTTTCCTACAGGTAGAAGGGAGGAACAGAAGAGGAAAATGGAAAGGCAGAGGGTCAAAACCATCGGAGCTCTGCCCGGAGCAGCCTGAGGGTAAAGTTGCTTTCCCCACACCTCCCTTGAAAATGAAGATTTGGGAGGGAAGAGGGTCTTTCTATTGCAACAACAGATGAGAATGGAGACCGACACAAATACTAAATACAGTCTTTGACTCTCTTATGCACAGTTTGAAACACTAAACAAAATCTACTGAACCTAGAATACTGGCAGCTGTAATTCCCAAATTCATTTTTCAAACAAATTCGTTTTAAGGCCCTGCACCATGGCGCCATCTGGTGTCGACAGAGAGAAAGACGGCTCAGTCAAACGTGTAGTACGCATTCCCTTTGTTAGCTAGACGGATGAAAAATTTAAAACACACGACAGTTGTCTTTCATCACATTAAATCCTAAACTGCTACTAAAAGCAAATACAGTCTGAAAATAGGAAATTATTCCGTTGACAATGATCTTATTTTGAGCGGGTATACGTTAAGTTCAGTTAACATCAGCACTGTATGAGTTCTTGCGACATACAACTTTTACTAACTCTTTCCATATGCATCTGTTTTTAAGGAATAAAGGCGTTTTCCAAGTGGGGATGCTGGTTAGGTGTCTTCGTCATGACATGCAAAGCGCAAATTGGCGCTTTCTCAATCAAACACTGCTACTGAGGGAATATTTTCCTCCTCCTCCTCCTCCTCCGAGGAAAATTTGAAGTCATAGATCTACAAAGGACTTGGAGAGTCAAAATAATCAGGGAAAGAAAAGTGCAAAGACCTCAGAGTTGCGTTCACTTTTGCTACCAGAACATAAGCATCCTTCCGGGGAAACGCACATGACCACGGAGCCGCCCCTGAAGCCCCAGCGCTCGGCCCTCCCAGCTCACGCTCCCCGGGAGACGGCGGTCAGAGCACTCAAGCGAGCCACGCTGACCCCCGCCCCCACGGCGATGGGTCACTGCACTGGCAGAGTCACGGTCAAACACAGACTTAGAAACGGGGATAAAGCCAGCAGAGGAAGCCCTTCCGCGCTTCCCCTAGCAGGTCCGCTGTCCCCGTGTGGCTGTCAGTGGACAAGTGGCTGCAACCCGAGCTCTCGGCGGGGGCATCGCCTCCCACCTGCCGCCTTCCAAGCTCAGCTGTCTCTTGGGACACGCTTAGGAGGAGAGCAGACCTGACTTCCTCAGCACATGACGTGGCCGTGTCTGTCTCCCTGGCTTTGCACACTGTCTTTCTGGAATGCCTGTGCCCTTACTGCACTGGCCCTCCTGGGCAGACGCATCTGGGATAAGAGCGGCTCCTCCCGAGGCCCCCAAGCCCCGCCCCCTGCAGCCCCGCCCCCAGCCCCGTCACACGTGGCCCTGCTGCTGTGTCCCCACCCGGGCTGCAGGCTCCGAGGGCAGGGGCAGGGCACTGTGCCGGCCCGGGCTCCGGGAACGCCGACTGACGGGGAAAGGAGAGACCGGGAAGGACGTGGGCACGGACGAGGGCCAGGAGGGGGGCGAGCAGGCAGCGGAAGTGACGCCGCGTCTCAGGACGCGCCCTCCGGCCACGACGCGGCCCCCACCGTCCACACGCAGGCCGCGTGTCCCCCGGGGCCCATCACCGCCCCCGGCCCTAGCTTCGCTGCTCGCGCTGCCCGCTTCACTAGACGAGGTGGACAAGGAGGGGAGATGAGGTTTGCCTCCGAAGGGCACCCGGCGGCGCGGAAACCCAGGCTCTCCTTTGGGGAGAGCAAGCCAGGCCTGCCCTCCCCAGAGGCCCGTCTCCTACCCCCCGCATCGCCCCACGAGTGAGCTGTGCGCGACAGATGAGGGACAGGATGTGCTGCTCTCACCAAAGACCATTTCTCCCCCTGCCCCCCTCCGCCCGCAGAGCGACTTACTGGGAGAACGCGCCGGTGGGAGGAAGGTTTACCGCGGCCACCGTGGCGAGTTCCCGGACGCCTCCTAACCCAGCGGTAAGACGACCGCATCTTGAACTTTGGCATCCCGTGTGCTTCTCTACGACTTTAAAGCTCCGTCCAGCGGTGGGCCTGCAGTCGACCTGCCTCTCCAAGGTTCTGAAGAACAGCTCGGGGAAGGAGCTGAGGGCTCTCGAGCCCCAGAAATTCTGCCCCGTGGCCCAGACGGCTTTTGCCCCGCCTCGTCTGAGAAATGCGTCTCACCCTCCCTTTTGAGAAACCTAACCAAGTCCACAGACAGAACGGGCGAGCAGTTATTGCTCTTTTGATCTTAATTATGCATCGATCTAGAAATTGATCCCGTTTTATCCAACTCTAAATTCTGGCTAAAGTTACCTTCTGTGAAGGAAGAGTCGGGATAACGGCAAGGACTTTCTCTGAGAATGGAAATGCGGACAAAACAAAGGATGAGAGTATCTCAGATCTGGCGGCAACCCCTTAAATGATGAATTCACAGATTTCAGAATGTGGAAAGAGATTTTAAGGCTCACTGAGATCTTGGTGGCTTGCCCACACCCCGGCCAGGCCAGCACTCAGGCCAGAGGCCCTTGCTCTCCCGACTGGGAGCCCAACCAGCTCCCAGCCTTGGATGCAGGTGACCTCTAGGAGGGATGCAGAGAAACCGGAACCTTTATACACCGCTGGTGGGGACATAAGATGGTGCGGCTGCTTTGGAAAAGTCTGACGATTCCTCGGAGAGCTAAACAAAGAATCACCGTATGACTCACCAATCCCACTTCTAGGTATGTACCCCAAAGCAGTGAAAACAGAGACTCAAACAAATGTTTGCACACATACGCTCACAGCAGCATTATTCACAGTAGCCAAAAGTCTGGGAAACAACCTAAATGTCCATCAACAGTTGACTCTATACAGATGTGGTCTATCCGTACAGTAGAATATTATCCGGCCATGAAAAGGAATGCAGGACTCATACCAAAGCACGGGGGAATCTTCAGAACATTCTCCAGGTGAAAGAAGCCACCCACAAGGTCCCATATAGTATGAAGCCACTTAGGTGAAGTGTCCAGGATGGGTAATGTCTAGAGACAGAAAGCAGGTCGGTGGCTCCCAGGGTCTGGGGGGGGGGGGTGAGGGACCAGTAAGTGCCTGTGTGGGAACGGGCTCTCCTTCGCGGGTGAAGAGAACGTTCCGGAACTGGACAGAGGTGATGGTTATACAGCAGTGTGAATGTACTAAATGTCACTGAACTATTCACTTTAAAATGATTAATATCACGTCATGTGAATACATAAAAAAGGAAAAGTATGTTTAGTTCGTAACTGATTAGGGCTAAACATAATCAACCCTTCTTCTTACAGCTCGTGTGTGGGAATTAGGTAATTTCATCGAGTTCAGAGGGCGCATCAGTCGCTCAGCTCCTTAGAAAGCCGTCCAGAACGGCCCTGCGGGGAGAGCCCACCGCGCCACACACGTCACAGCGCAGTCGCCCCACAGTGTCAGTTCTGAATCGACGTGTGAAAACCTAATCACGCACTAGTCACAAGTCACACACATAGTACAGACCCAGCCTGGCTTATTGCGCCCAAACCTCAGTGGCCCGGCCCGTGCACTGGGGGTGGCACAGGGGCCCAGACCGCCCTCAAAGCCCAGGCCCGCAGAACACGGGCCTCTCTCCTCCGGGAAGGGACGTCCACGGGGCGCGAGCTGCCCTGGGGAAGGGCGAGGGCTTCGGGGTCTCGGCGTTGACGCTCTGGAAGGAGGGCGGCTTTGGTCCTGCGCTGGTCCCACTTCTTCCCACCTGCATCAGCAGAGGCCAGTGCGCGCTAAACCCCAGGGGAGAAAGTCTGCTCTCGCCTTCCTACGGAGGATAACTGGGTTTTTTTAAACTAGAGGTGCTGTATCTTCCAAAAAGAACCTTCGCGTGTACAGATATCAACCGGTCCGCTCTGGGCTGGGTTCTGACTCTACATGTTGGCTACATTTGCCCGCTGTCCTGTGACGTGAACGCTGTGTTTTTCCTGTTCTGGGGCCTTGGCATGTGCCTGGTCTAGCAGTGATCGCCGAGCTGGTCAGAACACTGAAACGGATACGACGACCCTCCAGCCGCCCCTTCCAGACCAGGAACGGTGCCCGGCAAACAGGGCGCACTTCACAACACCCACCAACAGGATGGAGCACATGCCTTCACGACTGGTACTGATGCTTTACTCGACGGTTATGAAACGAGGAAAAAAACAGTCCTATAAAGTAAATCAGTTACCATCAATACTTAAAGGAACACTGTAGTCAGTTATTTTATAATTCACCCCATAATTTATGGATCTATAATTATTTTTAAGAGAGGCAGGTCTGTATCATTAGCATGATAACATCAGTTAACATCTTCCTCGGAGGAGTGGACTTAGCAACATTGGCCGAGATTAAGTAATAACGTGCAGGCGTTACTGACAATATTTTAAATGAGACTGTCTGGCAAGTACAGGCACAATGGCAGGTCCACCGAAAGAGAACGAGAAAGAGAAGGGGAAACGGAGACAGGAGGAAAGAAGGAGAAACGGACAGAGAGGAAGGAAAACGAGGAGGAGGGAAGAGGAAGGAACTGGTTTCCTGAAGCACGTGTGGGACACTGAGTACGTGGCCAGACACTAAGCGCTTTGCAGTGTCACAAAAGTGTGTGTGTGTGTGTGTGTGTGTGTGTGTGTGTGTGTGTGTGTGTCTAGGAGACGCTGTTCTGAAAGTCGCCAGGCTTGAAGAACTGCTCAAAAGGGAAATCCCGAACACAACGGAACAGCCCACATACCTGTCCCAGGACACATGAGGCTCCAAGAAAGGTGAAGAAGAGTCTAGTTATATATTGGCTAATTCACTTTCTGGCCAAGTATCCATATAAATAATCGTGTAAGAAGCCAGAGGTAGGGCTTCCCTGGTGGCGCAGTGGCTGAGAGTCCGCCTGCCGATGCGGGGGACGCGGGTTCGTGCCCCGGTCCGGGAAGATCCCACGTGCCGCGGAGCAGCTGGGCCCGTGAGCCGTGGCCGCTGAGCCTGCGCGTCCGGAGCCTGTGCTCCGCAACGGGAGAGGCCACGGCAGTGAGAGGCCTGCGTACCGCAAAAAAAGAGAAAAGAAGCCAGAGGAGAACGTCGAGGCGGAAAGACACTCCAAGGTAAACAGAACCTGCAGATGACTAGCTGCAGGTGTCCTCGGAGGACGGAGGGCACCCGGGGCGGCTTCCCCCCCGAGACCCTCCCCTCACAATCTCTTGCTGTCATTTACTCAGGACTTCCAAACTCCCCTAACTTAGGGAATGAGATCATGATGGGAGGCTCTTTAAATCAAACTGGGCTGTACGTAGCTAAAACGGTACACATTCTTCCACTGTGTGTGCGTCGGTGAAGGACCCCCAACCATTTGGACTCAACGATACTCTCTCAGTGCTGATCTAAGTTTCTGATAATAGACACCATAGTGAAAGCTCCCTTAGAAATGAAGGAGGCAGGGAGAGAAGATACTTAGTGAACTCAACTTATTCAATGGAAAAGACAAGACAAAACAGCACGTTAAGCATACAGACGACCCATTTATGCCTCGTCTTTGCCTTCATGGTATGTTATGAGAAAGACTGACTGTCAACGCCACTGTCAGCCTCAGAAGGTTACCTGTCCCCTCCCCAACTCCTTAACAATACCTTAACCCGCTCCAACATCCCCACATACCGACCACTGTAAATTCTGAATAGCCTGCTCGTGTTTCCCGACTAGATCGCACCTAGAAGCTAAGACATCCCGTAAGTTCACTGCCCTCCAGTACGTGCTCCTTCTAAGGAGACCCCATGTTTCAATATGTCTTGTGATCCTGCTGCTTTGTGATGCGGCGAGGATGTCCCAGTGACTGCAGACTGAACAAGGAGGACGCACAGCGTGTGAAAGGAAGCGTTTTTATTTTTGTCCCTTCACAGGCACTCGGCACACACTCTCCGCCACTGCAGGAAAACCCAGCAGGCCCCATAAAGGTTCTAATCACTCACGGGACTTTGTTCCCAAACCCAAGCGCTCCCTCTGGCACCTCCAGAAATCTGAAGACCATCCACAAAGCTAAAATTTGGTTCTCTGGGGAGAGTAATAGGCAAACTTCTGGAGAAATTGATCAAGAAAAAAGACAAAGACGCAACGAAGTAATACTAGTCATAAAGGGGGGGGGATGATGCCAGATATCATTATTAAAATAACTTAATGCCAGAAATGTGAAAACTTGCACTAATGGATACATTCTTTATAACATAGAATAACTCAAAAATAAACAGAATTCCTGAAGAATCGTTTTATTATTAAGGTAACCAAAGCAGTAGTTAAGGATTTCCCCAGAAAGAAAACACAAAACAAGGTGGCTTTTCCAAGTGAGTTCTAAAAAAAATTTCAGGAAACGGATCAATCCATTCGCATGCAATTTTATTCTTCCAGGGAATGAAAGAGCAGGACACCCCCATCTTATTTCCTGAGGGTGGTATAAACTTAAAGTCAAATTTAGACGAGACCAGCCTCATTCATGAATATATAACCCGACTCCCAACAGAGTCTTAGTAAACCAGATCCAACACTGAGTAAGAAAATACAGCACGTCATGGCCAAGTCTGATTTACTTCAGAAATGGAAGAGTATTTTAATATTAGAAAACCCATAAACTTCATACACTGCATCATCAGAATATCATATGGTTATCTCAGAAGTTAGAGAAAACACATTTGATATAATTAAACATCATCCAAGCTAGGAAGAGAAGGAAACTTCTTTAATCTGGTCAAGGTCGTGTATAAAATATCTACCATGAACATAATTCTTCATCGGAAAACACTGGAAGAAGCATTCCCTTAAAGCCTGATAAAGAGTAGGATGGCCACCAATTGCTGCTTTAATTCAACTCTGGACTGGTGATTAGAGCCAGAACCTTAGGGAAGTTAAAATACGTTAAAGTCACAAGAATTGGAAAGGAAGAAACAAAGCCATTATTAACCAAAGAAGATATACAAAGAAAATCCAATAAACACTTGAAAAGATATTTAATCTCACTAGTATTCAGCTCAGTGTAAACTGAGAGAACTGTAACTGTAAGAACTGTAAGAACACAGTGAGGTACCATTCTATGCCCGCTATATTAATAAAAATTAAGAATTCTGACAACACCAAAGCTCAGAGAGCCTATGGATCAAGGGGTCACAGAGCACAAACTGACACACCTCTCTGGAAAGCAATTTGCTATTATTTTGTGAAATTGAGCATCTGGACATACTACAACCCAACGAGTCCCCTCCCAGGTGTCTATCCCAGAGAAGCCCTCATGCACGTACCTGAAGAAAAATATACAAAAATGTTAACAGCAGAACAGTTCACAAGACTAGAAACAACTCAAATGTCCTCACCTGGAGAATAAATTGTGACAAATTCACACAAAGCAATGTCATGCAGCTATGAAAATGAGGAGACAGCAGCTACCTGCAGTAACAACTAAAGTCTCCTTCTCATCCCAAGAGCCATCAGGGTAGAAGTGGGCCAGGCAGCTAGGAGATAACTGGGTTAAGTAAGAGATGCTAAGAGCTCAGACTAAGGTAATGGTCAGAGGCAGACAGATTTGTGGGTCTTTGGGAGTGAGATGAAGAGGACTTGGAGACACCTCAGCTATGGGACGTGTCAGGGAGGAGTCCTGGGCTTCAGGCTCATGCACCTGGTTGGGTGATGTCACCCTTGGAGATGTGAGCACACGAGAAGTGGTGGAAGGAGTGGGCACAACGTGCACCACTGTATCCAGATACAGTGGTGAGATAAGCACCCTGCAAAGAGGAAAAACCCCAAGGAAATGCGTGACAGACCACGCACATAACGAGGTGAAGAGTCTCAAGTGGAAAGGAGGCAGTAGGTGCAAAGGCCCTGAGGCAGGGTACGCTTGATTCAAAAACATCAGGGAGCCTGAGAAGGCTCCCAGGAGGCTGGGAAGACACTAGAAGAGGGAGGTGGCTGAGATGGAGCAGAGCCTTCAACAGTACGCATCAATAAATGTCAGGTACCACCCTCCTCTGGATTCTCTAAGCGCCCCCGGCATACAGGGGACCCCAGTCTGGGAAGCACAGATGAACTACCCTTCAATAAAGTCAAGAGTCATTTTATAACATGCATAATCACTTCCGTATTTATTTCTACATTACTGATTTCCCCCCTCAGGCGATTTAGGTTACTACTTGTAAATTGCTATTCTGTCTCATTCAAGTTCCTCCTTTCAAGCCTAAGATTTCCAATTTATCAAATTTCTTCTCCAAATTGAGGCTTAAAATTAGAGCAAAAATGCAATAATAATAAGCTAGAAATAGCATGTTGCTATAGTGATACCAAAGTCTAAAATTAGATTTTGATCTATAAAAAACAGAAAGTTCATTACTGTGCTACTCATTTTTGCCATTTTTCTCTGGGTCAAGCCCATTTCAAAAAGAGCCTTTATTATCTACAATCACAGAATACCTGTCCCACAGTGAGAAAGAGATGGATCAGGTAATTGAAGTCCAGAGGTAATCCAGAAACCTCATTTCAGTTCAATTTCAAAACCTTCTGCCATCAATACTTTATTATATCTACTCGCAAGTAACAAAATTGGCTGATTTATGAAGTTGGACAAGTTTTCTGGCCTCTCTAGACCTCAGTGTCCTCGGTTACCAAGTGCAGAGACTATGCAGATGACCCCAGCGGCTGCTCCAGGGCTAAGGTACCCCAGCAATTCCCATCACCTTTCCTCCATCCCACAGGCAGGAGGGCTGCTAAAGGGACATCAAAGATCAACTACCAATGGATTGATAACTGAGACAACCGATCCATTTCATGGAATCTTAGATCCAGAATTCACAAGTTTTCAGGCTACAGTAAATCACGCCTAAGGGTAAGACAGTAAAAGCCAATGAGGCAGGACATTGTGGCTTTACTCCATGGAAGCACAGGAGATAAAAGAAGGAGGGCAAACACAGGGCTTCCGATGCCTGTCGGGAAATACTTAACTAAGACACAATTCTGTGGCTGAGAAACACAAGACGTGGCTGATAACAGAAAATCCCAGGTATGGGCGATGCCTCTACGGTCTCAAAGTACAGCAAAAACATTGAGAACATCACCAAAGTTAACCCCTTAATTTACCAAAGAAGGTCACCTCAGTTTAGTGGGTGCTATTTTTTGTAGCCACACAAGTTGAGTTACATAATAAAAAGGTTAGAGGTTCTTCTCCCAAAATTCACATTACAACCAAACTTTGCTGGAACGCGCTGACTCAGCAAAATAAGGAAAATGTGGAGACCAGTTGTTCTCGATCCTGGCTACAGACTCGAATCATCTGAGGGGGTTTTTAAATGCTGATGCCAGAGTCCTACCCCCAGCAGGTCTGATTTTGTGAGACAGGGGTGCAACCTCAGTTTTGGAATTTCAAGAAAAATCCCAATGGTTCTAACTGCAGCTACGATTGAGAACCACTGAGTTGTCAAAAGTCAGGAAGCACAATGGAGAAAAAGACATATGACAAGAAAACCGAATAAACGAGATGCAGGTTAATCTGATTCAAAATCACTTTCTTCTTATGTGTACAGAATTGTAACCAAGGAGACAAGAGGTGTCGGTCCTATAGGAACACTGGGGTCTAACCAGTTAAGAATATAATCCTATTTCCATTCCTTTTCTTCAAGCACATTTCCCACTGTGCAAATGATTCCGTGTTCCTCTCTCAATCTACTCAGAATGTGCAGGCCTCCTGGTGTGATAGGTCCTTCAAGTTTCCTTCTACTCGACTAAGGCACCTGAGAAGCAGGCCTGCAGCTCACATTCTGCATCACTAACTGTGCTGTGACCCCTCCACCTATCCGGGCAGGATCAGGTTGACTGGCTCCTCAATTCACAGCCATAGGCAGTTGTTTTCAGCTGTGAGTTGGATTAAAATCTTGACTTCGATATTGACAGTCGAGTAGCCCCGAGACAAGTTACTGACCAAGCATCCCTCACACTGATGGAACCAAGATGCTGCTTCTCTGCACGGGCCAGCTGTTGGTGTCACGGCTGTGTTTCAGTGTGGACCTCGCTGGGCAGGGCCCATGGAGAGCCAGGTGACACCAGGGATACCAAGAAGTACAGATGGCTCTGCACTTGTCGGATGAATCTGAACTGATATTTTAAACTCAGGGTCTCTCCTGTGCTTGAAGGAGGAAAGAGATGCATAAAATAAAATATGTCCCTTCATCCAGGATACTCAGTACCTGGGGTTCTCGGTAAGAAGGCCAGAAAGCAGGGCACTCACACGTGTCAAGGTTATCTGTCCTTCCAGAACCAGCTGTGTGTGGAGCCAGGCTCCACCCACATCCATCTACCCCGTCCCAAGAGTTGAACATCTTTGTGCCTTGGACCCTCCAAGGTACTGAGCTGGGAGAGCAAATAAATATGTTATAAATATGTTTCTTGGTAGTCAGAAAAATAATAATAGTTTTTTAAAAAAGAAAACCTCAACGGTCTAGAGTATAAGAATGCTCATAAAACACTGATGAGGGCTTCCCTGGTGGCGCAGTGGTTGGGAGTCCGCCTGCCGATGCAGGGGACGCGGGTTCGTGCCCCGGTCTGGGAAGATCCCAGATGCCGCGGAGCGGCTGGGTCCGTGAGCCATGGCCGCTGAGCCTGCGCGTCCGGAGCCTGTGCTCCGCAATGGGAGAGGCTGCAACAGTGAGAGGCCCGCGTACCACAAAAAAAAAAAAAAAAAAAAAAAAAAAAAAAAAAAAAACACTGATGAGAATGTACATTGATAAAGCAGCCTGATGGAAAATTTGATAAAGGAAATTTGAAATTTTTCAAAATGAGCATTTATGTTGGGCACATTCTTTGTTTTTTTAACATCTTTATTGGAGTATAATTGCTTTACAATGGTGTCAGTTTCTGCTTTATAACAAAGTGAATCAGCTATACGTATACTTATATCCCCATATCTCTTCCCTCTTGCATCTCCCTCCCTCCCACCCTCCCTATCCCACCCCTTCTAGGTGGTCACAAAGCACCAGGGCACATTCTTTAACGCTGCATATTTACTTCTAAGAATTTGTTCTCAGGAAATAGTTTAGGGTGCATGTGAAGATTTAACCACAAGGCTGTTCACCTCTGCGTTATTTTTTATAGATTAAAGTGAAAACAATGTTGATCTCCATCAACAGGTAACTGGCTAAATCACGGTGTAGTCATGAGGTGAAATAAATACTACGTGGATATTAAAAATTATGCATAAATGGTCAAATAATGAATGCTCTTAATTTCCTTAAAACTCCTCAATCTTCAGAAAATTTTCCATAGGCATGTTTATCATCAAAAGAAACAAAATGGTAAATATCGTGGTGATCGTTTTTAAATATACAGAAATATTGAATCACTACGTTGTGTAACAGAAACAACATAGTGTCGTAGGTCAATTATACTTGCAAAACAAACAAACAAAACAAACTCATAGAAAAAAATCAGATTTGTGGTAACCAGAGGCAGGGGGTGGGGGGAGAGGAAATTGGATGTAGGCTGTCAAAAGGTACACACTTCAGTTGTAACATAAGTGAGTACTAGGGATGTGATGTACAACATGAGAAACAGAATTAACACTGCTGTGTGTTATAGAGGAGAATTGTTAAGGGGGTAAATCCTGACAGTTCTCATCACAAGGAATAAATTTCTCTCTATGTCTTAATTTTGTATCTGTTTGAGATGACGGATGTTCACTAAACTTACTGCGGTCATCACTTCACGATGCATGTGAGTCACACCCTGCTGCACGCCTTACGCTCGTACAGCACTGTGTGCCAATTACACCTCAGTGAAACCCGAAGATAACAAAGAAACAAACCCTACAAACAATGTTGTAGAAAAATACAATTAACGTGGAAAAGTGCTAATAATATATTAAGCAAAATTTTTAAAAGTGCTGTAGTTTATAATGTGTTATGTGGGGATATATATGCATATGTATAAACACACATTTATATATATATATATAATTTCATATTATATATATAATAGTTATAGTAATAGTTCGGTGAGAGACAAAAGCCTGGAAGGTTATTTAGGTTTTTATTACATCTAAGCATTAAAGACTTCATCTCTTGATAATGGAGTTGGGGGTGAATTTTATTTTCTCTTATTTGCTTATCTGTATTTTCTGCCAAGAACGTGTGCTACATAAGTACCATTTTTTTCAAATAATGAGAGTTTTCCTTAGATAAGTATTTACGGAATATTTTAGGGCCCTGTTTTTAGATCTTTACCCCAAACATCAAGAAGATAACTGTCTGCTTGAAGAGAAAATGCTGGTAGGGAACGTTAGCAGGGAAAGCCACAGTCATGTTCACGCGGGCGCGACGCTGCAGCCAAGGTTCCCGGGAGATGGGACGGTGCTGGGCCTGAAGGAGGGGCCCGGGGTGGAGAGGCTGGGCAGAGGGCTCTCCTCGTGGGAGGACGGCCACACCTCCGAGCACTGCAGGGAGGGGCCCTGAGAGCCCTTCCTGGAATACAGCCCTCCCGGCCTCTCACTGCACAGACGGTCAGTCCAGAGTCCACACAAACACCACAGCACCCAGATCGGCGCTTCCTAAACAGGCCTCCCGACCTCTGAGGCTAGGAAGGCGCCGGGCACTTCCACACAGCATCCTTCACGTCTCCACGGTAATAGGAACGAACGAAGCTTTCCCTTAATTACGTCTGTAGGCGCAGGAGGGCACGGGCAGCATGCGTGTTGTTTGCAGCTATATCCCTGCCACATGCTATGTGATATGTACACAGCACAGACTCAATTAATACTGTCTGAATAAAAACGAAGGACTTGCCTGTCAATCCTTTACGGGTCAAATCAGTGAGACGGTCACGAGAGTAAAGTTGCACACGATAACAGGCTCACAAAGGCTGGATTTGGGATTTAATTTAGAAACTCTTTTATCAGGTACCACATACTTGTATCAGCAGCCCAGTTTTAACTAGTTATATCTAGTTAACTAAAATCACGCATGACCCCTGAACACACATGACTGGCCTTACTTATAGTAGGTTATCCACACAGAGAAAGGCAGGACTCCTTCCCCTATGGCCCACCACTTACCATCAGAGCTTGAAATTCCCAACATTAGTCATTTACTTGAATTTAACACATGAGAGGCTTATACCGAAATTCAAATATCTTTTCATGGAGCGTATGAGCATATTTTACCCTTATCAACCTTAAACGCTTAGCACTAATGGGTTCTCTTTCACATATAGACTATCTCCAAATAGGATTTCAGATGGTTTACAACAGTATAGACATAATAAACCCCAAATCAACCGACACTGAGAAAAAGATGAAAGTCAAGTAGTAAAGACTAGCAATAGGTAAGAGTGGTCACTATATGTCTACCTACCTACATGGATGGATGGATAGATGGGTGGGTGGGTGGACGCACGGACGGACGGATGGATGGGTGGATGGGTGGATGGACCGACTTCCTGCCTGTCAAGCCGGAGCTGAGTTACATTATCCTTATTTAACATCAATACAGCGGTTCATGTGAAAATAGAGCTTTGCCTGGTCCCAAGCAATGTGATTCTAAACAATGCCATCAACGAACGTCTTCTTTAAGATGCAGATTTAAGTTACGTGTGGCTGTGTCTTTACTGGCATTGTGGACACAACGTGGAAGCACAATTCTGCACATTTCCTTCTCAAAGAATCCAGCTGATGCGGTTCAGGCCACGTCACCTTATCTATTTTTAAAAATGGCGGTAACAGTGGGGACAGGGTGTGACAAGCACTTCCCTCTGGGCTGGAGGGAAGGCTGTGGAAACGGAGGGACTTTTAGCCATGTAGCAGGCAAAGACTGTTTTCCTGAAAAGGCAAAGGAACCTAAGCTGTCCACTGGCGAATAATGCAGGGGGGGGAGAGGGAGGAAGAAGCATAGGCAGACTCAGTATTTGTCTCTGCCTGAGTGGTTTCCTGAAGCCGCGGAGCGCTATATCAAACAGGCCATGATCTGGGTTGTTCGTCTTGGTATTACCAAATTCCCACATATTCCACTGTATAACTTTAATCCCTTCTTGTATTTTAAGTACCAACAGATTACATTAAAAATGAACCACGGGCTTCCCTGGTGGCGCAGTGGTTAAGAGTCCGCCTGCCGATGCAGGGGACACGGGTTCGAGCCCCGGTCCGGGAGGGTCCCGCGTGCCGCGGAGCGGCTGGGCCCGTGAGCCGTGGCCGCTGAACCTGCGCGTCCGGAGCCTGTGCTCCGCAACGGGAGAGGCCACAACAGTGAGAGGCCCACGTACCGCAAAAAAAAAAAAAAAAAAAAAAAAAAAAGAACCACTGAATAAGTCATATTTATCTTTTAATAGAAGTATTTGATATCATCCACGTAAGTGCCAAAGGAAAACTATCAAAAATGGTTATTTGAGTTTGGGCAAAATTATAATTTAGATGATACTCTTGGCCATAATTTGCCAAATCCAGGGCTTCTTGACACCACTCCAGAAACATGAATCCAGGTCCCTGATCATCAGCATACAGGAAAAGGCACCCAATTTGTCTAAAAGTACAGATACTAAAATGCAAGTGAAATATAAAAGGCGCTAGGTCTCAACATCGGTTTACACCATTTAATACAGGGATTTGATAAATTAGAAAATCATTTTGCCCTCCTGATTCTCATGATGGCGTTAGGATAAAACATCTGAAAAACCATTTAAAAGCTTAAATCAATATTAAGAACATTCAACTTGCCCAGTTAACAATTTCTGTCTATCGAGTCAAAGGTTGATGGTGGTTACATAAATTCTATGAAATGTCTTAAAAGATTCTTGACATTTTTTTTCTATTAGTTGAAGCACTCGGTGTTAGAACAGCGAATTAGAAGGGAACAGTGATGTAAGAGGAAGAGAAATGACCCAAGACAGGCTTTCAAGGACAGACAAGCCTAGTGGCCAACACAATTTGGTACCCTGGGCCATGATGGTACCACTTGCAGGGGATACATGTCAAGGTACCCAAACGAGTCTTGGCTGCGAAGTGTGAGCTCTGGAGACGCCATCCTCTCCCCACGCCTCGCTGTTCCCCAAAGGAAGCGTCAGTCTCCCACATCTTCCACAGAGGCTGCAAGTGTGTAGAAAAGAAGGAGACTCGCACCGACCTTTACAGTTTCTTCCCTCGTGCAGCCTGGACGGCCAGCCCTTGCTTTAGGTCATGGGGCTGGTTATCCTCTATTTTTCTTAGTCCTGTTTTAACATTCTTACCAAATTTAAGCAGCTCACTGGGAAAATCTGACCCTGGCCAAGATTAATAAGAGTATCTTGTTTTCAGGCTGTTAACGTATCTTCACATGCAGAATTATTTTTAAAAATATGTCATTTTATTAAGTACACTAAACAGTCGTAAATTTACACTGACGTGAAGCAAGGGTGCTTTCCTAGGTAATGGTTACGGGCTATATTTTAAAACAGCAACTTTGAATGTGTAACTTTTCCATCAATCGTACAAACACAAATTTAGGAGTTTATGCTTCATACGTAAGCATATGTGTCGCACAGCTGCCTCCAAGAAAATAAAGACTTTTCCTAAGTCTTTAGAAATTAGAACACTTTGAATGCTGCTCTAGTATAGAATTTGGGCCTAAGATAGCATAAAACATTTTCTCCCCAAAAGCAAATTTTCCATTTGTTCAGAATTGTACTTCTTTAAAAAATAAATTGGGCTTCCCTGGTGGCGCAGTGGTTGAGAGTCCGCCTGCCGATGCAGGGGACACAGGTTCGTGCCCTGGTCCGGGAAGATCCCACGTGACGCGGAGCGGCTGGGCCCGTGAGCCATGGCCGCTGAGCCTGCGCGTCCGGAGCCTGTGCTCCACAACGGGAGAGGCCACAACAGTGAGAGGCCCGCGTACCGCAAAAAAATAAATAAATAAATAAATAAATAAATTTATTCACGTTGGCTGCATTGGGTCTTTGTCGCTGCACGCGGGATTTCTCTAGTTGCGGTGCGCGGGCTTCTCATTGCAGTGGCTTCTCTTGTTGTGGAGCACGGGCTCTAGGCACGCGGGCTTCAGTAGTTGTGGCATGTGGGTTTCAGTAGCTGTGGCATGTGGGCTCAGTAGTTGTGGTCTGCAGGCTCTAGAGCACAGGCTCAGAGGCCATGGCTCACGGGCTTAGCTGCTCCGCGGCACGTGGGATCTTCCCGGACCGGGGCTCGAACCGGTGTCCCCTGCATCGGCAGGCGGACTCTCAACCGCTGCGCCACCAGAGAAGCCCCAAGAACTGTACTTCTGACTTGGATAATCCTCAGTGATGTTCCCAAACGTACTTATTAAACCTACAGAGTAATGAATCCCAGTGGAAATTCCATTAAGAGCATGGTCATCTACCCCCATGTGTCCCCACTTTCGCCCACCAAACCCCTTGGCTTCAATGTTCTTTGCTCAGTGTTCCCCATCCACAGTCAACATGAGCGCCCACCCCGGGGGCTCAAAGGCAAGAAACCAAGAGCATCCTCGGCCCCTTTCCTTCCTTGCACACTGTAAGACGCACCGGCTGGGTCCCATCCTTCAGACACGCAGGTGTTTCCCTCCGCACCTGACCGCGCCGCCCCGACCCCGCACCGCTGAGATCTGAATGCACACGGTGTCTCGCCGCGAGCGCTGTCTTGACTCTGCCACCTACGTCCGCCGAGCTCCGCCGCCCCGGCACCCCCTGCGCTTCCTCCGCGGCGCTGCCCGCTGTCCTCAGCGGCCCGTCTGTCGCTCACTCGCGGATTATGTGTCTCCCCGGTGGGACACGAGTTCCGCGAGGGCTGCTGTGCTCTGCCGCGTCCACGCGGAATCGCTGCCGCCGGGACAACGGCCGGCTCCTGGGGAGGTCTCGGTAAGCGTTTGGTGAGCGGGTAGCAAACGCTCGCGGAGGGCACGGGGGTGGGATCTTCGATGCTGACGGAGAGACAGGGCAGTTCAGGTATGAAGAGCCCCATGGGAGGGACGTCACACCTGAGAGCGAGTTTCGTACAAGGGCGTTAGAACGCGGTTCCAGGGCGTGCGGAGGGACGACCGCAGCGACGAGCACGCCTGCTCCTGGGAGCCTCACCCGGAGGGACGCGGGGCTCCGCTCGCACCGCCCTTCGTACAGCTCGGCCACGGGGCCCCGACGACGCGGGGACCTCGGGGACGCTCTCTTCCTGGCAGCCCCGCACGGGAACACAGTGGGGACGCGCAGCGCTGGCCCGGCCCCCGGGGGAATCAGGAGAGACAGAGGCAACGGACGTTCCCCCGAGGGAGGACCTGGAGGCCTGGGGGGGCTGGGTTACAAAGTCCCTACGTACGATGCGAATGCTATGCACGCGAGGTTGTATGTTAATGAAACTGGGAGGAGGGCATTTATAACATTCCCAAGAGGACGCCTCGGGGACCAGGACTGCAACAGGCTAGCTCCCGCTCACGTCCCGGGCTTGCTCTGGCCGTGCAGACTTTCCCCTCCAAGGCTTTTCTCACCCCCCGACCTGGATTCACGTGAGCACCTCCGCCGTCACCACGGCCTCTCCCCGGCGTCCGGGCTAAAGCAAAGGCCCTCCTGAGGCCGACTCTCGGGCAGAGGCGTCTCTGCGCCCCCAGCGCTACGCTGACCGCACGCGCGCTCAGCCCGAAGGCCGGTCCTGGACAAGAAGGGCGTTGCGAGCACGTGCTCTGTGAAAGCGGCCTCCTCGGGGGCTGCTGGAGACGAGCCTGCACAGCAGGTGCTCTTGGTGCCACCGTGTGCCCCCAGACAAGATGTGTGCCTGCGCCTGTCTGTGTGGTGACGCCTCGTAGCCCCTGACCGTGCTCGTCTACACCCACGGGGTAGGCCCGGAACGCAGTGGGGCTAAGACCCCCCAGACACCTCAACCCCCGTGGAAGGGGAGCTGTGAACAAACACCCGCTCCTCCAGAGACCACGCCGAGGCGTCCTCCACCGCGCGTGCCCCGCTGCCGACGGCAGACGCCCCCCCGCCACACGCCCTCCGCGGGGCCCGCTTCTCCGCGGCGGCACCAGCTGAGCCCCAGACTTGCGCACGGCCCCTCCCTCGGACGCGCCCCGTGGCCTGACGCTCTGCCGTGGCTGTCTCGAAGCTTCCACCCCTTTTGAACGAGGCGCTCTGCGTTTCCGTTTTGCGCCAGACCCAGCAAATGCAGGGGCTGGTCCAGCCTGGTGGTCTCCTCGCTCCCGGGGGTGCTCTCACCCTCCACGTCCAAACCCTCGTCTCACGGCTGCACTCAGGGAAACCCAGACAAGGACGGCAGGAGACTGCCAGTGCCTTTTCTTGTTCTCCTCCTCGGTGACCTGCGCCCCCCACGTGTCCTTCAACCCTGGGAACAGCACAGCACACCACGACGGTGTCAAGTTCTGTGACTCAGCTCTGGGCCTCCCATCCCTCCAGGCCCAGCTTTGGGGGCTAGAGATCGCTGCCCACGGCGTATGCTGTACGCTGGCTACAGGAGCAAATACAATGCAGGGTCTTCCTGGCATTCACTGATCCTCCCAAGGACGCTCCACGTCGGGGCCTTTGCACTGACTGCCCTTCTGGAATATTCTCCTACACGTTATAACTGTGTGATACAGAGAAACACACGCACGCGTGCGCTGGGACTGCACCTGCATAACGAGGGCTGGAATAGCCACATGAGCCTTCTTTCCTTTACCAGTGACTTACCATAGATGTCCTCTAAACCCAAACTGCCCACATGCGGGGGAAGCACCTTGAGCTCACTCCAATCATCAGATGCACTGTTTCCAGAGCACCCCTCTGGTATAAAGCCAAAGGTGCCTTTGATAGAAACGACAGTGAACTCAGAATTAACTTCCAGAATCCATAACGCGTCCCTGTGCCGCAGGAGGAAGCTATAGCGGCCCATTCAACTCGACTTCACTGTAGAGTCTCAAGGGGCGGAACCTTTATATTCTGTGCACATTCTACAGGAAGAAAAAGTTCCACCCAATATCCAGGACTGGGCCATTTCCTGGGACAGTGTTCAATTACTAATTTGAGCCCAGTGAGGCTACATAACATCTTAATGGAAAGTCAACTGAAAAAGAAAGGTTGAGATAGCTGAATTTTTCTCTTCCTTGGAAAAATGTTCCATATCAACTAAATATCCATTACATTTCAGCTAATATTAATATTAATATTTTATTCACTGAGTCCATTACATCTAACATGCATTTGTCAAGCACGTGTTATGGGTTCACCACTGGGTAAACACGATGAAGGTACGAGCTATATATATTTGGGGGGGGGCAGGGCCGCGTTGGGTCTTCACTGCTGCGTGTGGGCTTTTCTCTAGTTGCAGCGGAGCTGGGCCTACTCTCTGTTGCGGTGCACAGGCTTCTCACTGCGGTGGCTTCTCTTGTTGCAGAGCACAGGCTCTAGGCACGCGGGCTTCAGTAGTTGTGGCACGTGGGCTCAGTAGCTGTGGCTCACGGGCTCTAGAGCACAGGCTCAGTAGTTGTGGCGCACGGGCTTAGCTGCTCCGCGGCATGTGGGATCTTCCCGGACCGGGGATCGAACCCGTGTCCCCTGCATTGGCAGGCAGCTTCTTAACCACTGCGCCACCAGGGAAGCCCCAAGATGTATTTAAGATATAGTTTCGGCCCTCAAATAGTTATAAATCTGGTTAGGGAAGCAATCTATTTTTACTTGAAAACCTTGATTAAGCTAAAATGCATTTACACTGACGGTGCTGTGAGAGGACAAGGGATGTTCCCTGAATACATCAAGTACATTCTGACATCGAGGCTTTTGCACCTGCTGTTTCTTCTAGAATCTTCTTTTCCTCAGACATCTCCAAGGTTCGCTCCCTCACTGCGTTCAGGTCTCCGCTCTAGTGCTCTGTACCAGTGGGGTCTTCTCTGACCCCCACCCACTGTTCCTGTCTTCTTACCCGATGTGCATCTCTACCCGTCCATCCTGACATACAGTGATTCCTCCTGTGTTCCCCTCTTCTGTCTTCCCCTCCCCAGAAACACGCAAGCTCTGTGAGAGCAGGAACTCGGTCTGTCCCCCTCTCTGCTCTGTCCCTAACACCCACAAGAGGGCCTGGATCCTAACAGGCATTCTATCAGCATTTTGTTAAGTATTGTTTAGGGAATGAGTCATAATACAGCTTATTTCACAGTATGATGTCATATGGATTAAGATATTTTCCAGGAAAGGTCACAAGTACCACATGAAATTATAACTTCCTAAGAAACAAGCACTACCTGCCAACATCAGCATTGCAAATCGTGCCATCAAACTTTACTTCAACTTGCTGATTGCATAGATATCCCAAATAAATGCTGAATTTTTAAACATACAAACACATATAGACGCATTTATACATGAGCAATAGATAAGGTCAACCCCAATTAAACATATTCTAAACTCTGAACATTAAAACCAAGGCTGGTGTTAATTTCGGATGTTCACACAATTTGAAACCAACAAGCTCCATTTAGATGGGAGCCACATTTTCTGAACATAGACTCCTTGTCAGCATAGACTGTAAAAAAGAGAGACAAAAGCAACTCTCCAGCTATCTCGTTTGTCTCAAGGTAATTAATTGCTATGGGATTATAAACTCTATTACACTAGGATTTTTTTAATTTGTTGTGTGTTTGTTTGCTTGCTTGTTTTGTTTTAGTCCAGAGAGTTTATTCCGTTGTCAGACTGAAGCTGAAACATCTTGCATGTGTAGTTTTCACCCAATGAAATACAATATGCACACCCAGGCTTCCAAACAACCCTCCAATTGAGGACCATCAGGAGATGTGTGCAGGGGTCAGGGGGTCCTGCGCGAAGTAGAAGGAATGGGGCCAGTTGAGTCAGACAGGGCTGAGGCCCAGCTTCCTTCCCTCACTCCCTGGCAGCGAGCATCTCCTGGTGAGCGGGTCGGCCCCTTCTCACAACATCTTTGAATGCATCGTCTGCACCACACGACTCTGTCGTTAGCTGCCCCATCCGTGTGGTGTGATGGGGGACATACGGGGAGTTTAGCCATCTGGGAGCAGGGCCTGCACAGGCATGATCTCTCCTGCACTTCCTAAAGTAATTAAGCACCAAGCACACAGTCTAGATACATGTGTTGGCTGACAGGTATTTCTGCTTCAAAGCCTGGCAGACAGTCCGCAGTGACCACCTTCTACAAACTGAGAATCAAACGCAACTGAGGAGCCCACCCAATATCAACAAAGGCCGGCCCCCAGCAGACTTTATGCTCCGAGGTGTACTTGGCCCACTGGGGCCAATCTCTCCTAAGGACGTGGTAGAATCATCAGCGAAATACCAACAAATGGAAACTTCTGTCGCTGAGTAAATACTAAAATAACTCTGCTACAACACAAAGACTTTCATGCCAAAACAAGCAAGGAAAAATGGTTTAGAAAGCGTCCTCGTCATCAGGGTGGAGGAGAGACAGTAGACTAAACGGACTCCAGCCAAACCAACCTCAGAAACAGACCAAATATATAGTGGTGATGAAGGAAGTTCTTTTATTTCCGTTTGCTTCCCTGCAGCCCCCCCCCCCCAACTCTCACGGCAAGCTGTCCGCTCAGCGAGCATCACGCCCACCTACTAGAAAACAGGCAAATATCCGCGTCCAGTTCCATTGGAATCCCGGAATGGAAACCCTGAGATCAAGGAGGGCTGTGTAATGGTAAGGACCACGCTTCTCTCCGTCTCTTTGATGGAAACCACACTCTGGACACAGCTAAGCCTCGTTTACATGTGTGTGTGTGTGTGTGTGTGTGTATATATATATATATATATATATATATATACACATATACATATATATACACACACACACACACACATATATATACACACACACACTCACAACACACATAATCATTCCTGCAAAGCTTTAAGACGGGGAAGGAAACTCTGCCATGAAATGCTTTACCTGACATCAAAATCCACGCCCCCAGTCCTTATCCCAGCCCCTCAATACAAAGCAAGTTTCATGAACACAGGCAAGTGCTCAATTTAAACAAAGCTGTGGGCATTGAAGCAGATTGCTTTATGTCTCTGACGTGAATACTCCGGGTGGATGAACTACTGAGGCCTGGGTTTAAGTGTGATTAATGCCTAGTACTTGGAAAGCATCCAAACTTATGAAATCTGATGGAGGAAAACAGCATAACTTTCTCATATTATTTCCAAGAGATACGATTCGACTGAACTGTAGTAGTGAATGAAACTAGAAGTAAGCCACAGGGCGGGGGCGAGGGAGCGCGGTCGTATTTACAAAGAATTAAGCAGGAGCCGAGCGCTTTAGCAAGTACAGGCAGAGTTCAATCACCTGAACCCCAGGAAAACAGCGAGACTGAACACCACGCCAACACCACCCCCGCGTGTGCTCTGTGACCTCCCCACCCACTGCCGAGCACGGCGCCCTGCTGGGATAAAAGGAAAAAGGAAGTGTTTGCTGTCTGTTCCCTCCTCTCCCCCCACGGTGAGTATAGCAACACACGCACACGCGCACACGCACGCACAAACACACACAGAAACACACACACGTGACCTTGTACTCTGCCATGCCATGGCAGTGATGTTTAACAGCACGCTTTAAATGACCCCCTTTTCACACAGAACCCAGGAGCTACACAACCCATGCTTACACAGTGTGTCTACAATCCCAGACAAGCCTGTCTGAAACCGATTATTCCCAGATCTAACAGGTTAGGTATTATATATGTTCTGCCTTGCTGATCTGGAGAGCTTCTCAAAGGCTAGCAGTCCTAAGAACATAGATATTCACAGAATTCTTTCACTCCTTCTTTGAACAAAATGAAACTCCAAAGAAACTAACAAACAGAAGGAAAGTACAGACTGGGAGAAGTGAACTCCCAATATCCAGCAGAGAATTTATCAGGCGTGTCCCGTGTGCCCAGAGGGTCACATGAGAAGGTCAGCACAGGTAGGTCTGACGGCTCACTTTGGGGTGTGACAGCTCTGCAGAGACGCAGAAAAGGACAGCAGTCAGCTAGACCCAGCACAGACTCTGCTATGGCTTTAAACATCACTTATCCAGACACTCCAATACTTGGATTTAGGGTTATTATTTGAGAGCAGAAACATACAAAAATATCTGTAATATCAAAGCCCATCTGAGTCAATTACAAATCTCAAGGCAGATCTGAGAAGGGGGAGGGAAGATGCTACACCCCCTCCCCAGTCTCTGAACTGATAAAAGAATAACAAATTTTTAAAAATCTGCCAAACAACAAAGCTTCAATTTATTATACATGCTCATCAATTTAACCGGGGAAAAAAAAAACCTTAAAAGCCTGAGGGTGATGCAGCCCCTTTAATACCCAGGCCCTAAGCACGCCACAGATCAAGGCCCAAGCCCCAGCCTGCTCTGTCTGTGAAAGATGAAAGCCGGGTGAAAACAGGTGAAGGCTTTTTTGAATCATCACCTGCAATTAAGCAAAGGGAAGCGAAGAGGAGAAGAGGTAAGCTGAACTCACTTGAGAAAGACATCCCGGACGGAGCTGGTGGACGCCTGCTGCCGCGTCTGACCGTCTCCCGCCCCACGTCACGCACGGTCGCTGACTTCCTGCCTGGAAAGTGCAGGGCATGCCCGCCGGGAAGCACACACGCGCGTGCGCACACGCACACACACACACACACACACACACACGGCGTCTGCACCTTACTCATAATTCTTTACGTGTGTCTTTTAAATTTTTATTTTATATTGGAGTATGGTTGACTAACAATGTCACGTCAGTTTCAGGTGTGCAGCAAAGTGATTCAGTTACACATAGACATGTATCTACGTTTCTTCAAATTCCTCTCCATTTAGGTTGTCAGGTGACTGAGCAGAGCTCCCTGTGCTCTACAGTAGGTCCTTGTTGGCTGTCCTTTTTAAACAGAGCAGTGTGGACGTGTCAATCCCACACTCCCTGACTATCCCTCCCCCCGACCCTTCCCCACTGCTGACCATACGTTTGTTCTCTAGTCGGTGACTCCCTCCGTGTATTTTTAACTGCTTGCCAATCTTTGGGAAATGCTGTCCCAAACCACAAAGGTTTGCATGAGATTTCACTGCATCCAAACATAAGGTCTTTGGACAGCACAGCAACACTGGATTGTATATTTGAAACTTGCTAACAGGGTAAACCTGAGAAGTTCTCACCCCAAGAAAACCCCGTAACTGAGAGGTGATCAGTGTTGACTTACTGGGGTGATCATTTCCATATGCACACATATCAAATCCCAAAACTCTGCCAAACAAACAGAAAGGTGTCTGCTTGACTTTCTTCTCCACCGACATTCCAATCATGATGATTCCTAAGGTCATTTCAAAAGTAGACAGTGTTTACCCAAAATGTCCAGACCTAACCCACTTCCCATTAATAATATTTCCCCGATGAAGCTTCTTTCATTCCGAAAGAGCACAGTGATTTTAATACAAAGACGCTGCAGCGCCATGTTACAGCACTGTATTGTCCCTTTCAACGTCTGTTAGAACAGCTGCACTGTTTCAAAGTGCCCGGTATCCCCTCCACGGATGAACCGTCCTCTGCTGTGAACGGCAGGCCCTGAGGGCCCACGGGCTCCCCTCGGCCAGACGTCCTGCCGCCTCCCAGAGAGGGAAGAGCTCAGGGCAGGCAGCGCCCTCTGCCCGCCCATCACACCGTGTAGAGTGCTCAGCGCACACTTTACCAATGTGCTTACCGGCTCCGAAGGGCCGACTGTGAAAAGGAAACTGACACTCGGTAATGCCGGCCTCACATCTGCGTGTTGCCCGTAAAACATCCCAATTAAACGCTCAGATCAACTCTGATTTCAGAAAGAAACCCCAACTGTATCAAAAGGAGTAAGTAAGAAGTTAAAAAGGTTGACTCCTCATATGACCGGAAGCTCAAAAAATTGTCCTTTTTTTCCTAAAGATCATTTGGGAGGGAGATGGAAAGAATATACTCCCTCCTTGTGTCGGAACAGTTTGGAAGCTTCGAAACCTCCAGGTGCTTTCATTTCTATAAATCGATAAAAAGGAATTGATGTGAGCTAGCTCTCTGACACCTGGAGGTTAAGGGTGATGTCAATGCACGAGGCTACCAGAGAGGACGGCTGCTTCTCGGCCTCTAGAAAGCATCTGCTCCAAGGTGAGAATTTAGTTTTCATCTCACAGTTAATGAAGAGAGCAGAGAATCGTGGCTGTTGGATAAATCTCGGCCTCAAGCTGGTCCCCAAGGCCCACACTCCCCATGTCAGAGTCAAAACTTCTATAAATGTTGACCTTTTTTGTATCTCCCCTGGAGCCCATCAGCCATCTTTTCTATTTCTGTTATTTCTGACCCCGGGTTTATGCGCCATGCTAGGCGCCCAACTATAATGCTCCTGAGGAAAAGTGACCCTTCCCACGTCAAGTCAAATGTGTCCAGTGAAGAGAACTGCATCTTCCGGCTGGATGTGCATCTGTGGTCCAGATCCCACGGACTCCCAACCTTTCTGAGCTAAGCAAGCAACAACCCAAAGAAATGGTGTTTCCAATAATCTTGTTATTTTGTCAAGGAAATGAATGTGCAAACAGTGGCAGGCTGGATAGAATATGCTTCTATTTTTCAAACAGGCAACATATCCAAGATAGCACAGCCTCGGCGGGCGGCGGGCGTGGGGGTGATGGACTGGGAGTTTGGGGTTAGCAGATACAAACTATTACGTATAGAATGGATAAAGAACAAGGACCTACTGTAGAGCATGGGGAACTGTATTCAATATGGTGTGATAAACCGTAATGGAAAAGACTATAAAAAAGAATATGTATATATGTATCACTTTGCTGTACAGCAGAAATTAACATTGTGAGTCAACTATTCTTCAACTTTAAAAATAAAGACGACGCCTTGAATTTAAAAAAATAAAGAAAGAACACAGCCCTTCTTCTCAGTCTGTGCTAGACCTTCACCAGAGGCCCTCGCATCAACCACGGGTCTTCCTTCCCAGCAAGAGCCTCAGGCACGTCGCCCCTGCATTTTCTACTACGGTGTCACACGAGGAAAAAGACACTGATGAAGCAAAGTCCTACCAAGTGGCCTTTCTAGCTAAAAATCTTAGCGAGCACACCAGACATGTGCCAGTTTGGGTCCCTGCAGATAAGAAAGGGATGCTTTACTGCCAACAACAGGAATTTGAAGAATCTGTCAGCTCAAACTAAGTGTGAATGAAGAACGGATCAGGTAATGATGTTTCCTCACCTGACCTGCGGGCAGTGAGTGAGCTGCACATGGACGGGATTCAGCTGATCTCCTACTACAGCCCGGGAACAAACACGGCTACTCTGGAAAGTGAAGGACGGGTTTCAGATTCCCATCAAAAGAAACGCCTGAGCAAAGGCAGACTCGAGGTCGGAGCACGTGCCTCTTCCTTTAAGGCCTCGCCTACCCTGAGATTTTAGGCGACTTATGAATCCTACCGGCTCTCTCTGTAGCTGTCACCTTGTCAGGACTGGGGAAGTGGGAAGGTCAGGGCCCAATTACTTCGTTTACCTTCGTCTACCTTCTAGTAACTTCCAAGGAGCTAATTGCTTCGGCCCTCTGTTGCCCAAGGCGATACCAATACCTCATGTTATAACAAAAGCCACGTCCTTTTTTCAAAAATCAGCTACAGCTGCAGGTGCCCCTGATTTTCTCCTGTTGCTTGCACTGCCTTATACCTTTCTGAAGCAAGCGTTTTTTGCTACAGGTACGATGACGAATGGAGCTTCCAGCCCCCAAGAAAGCTAGACTCTGGCTGTGCTCACAGAGCTCCAAGCCTTCAGTCGCTGACCTGTCGCTGCAAGCCGGGAGATGGGAAGGGGCAGAGGAGGAGGGCGAGCTTCTTAACCAAGGTCTGCCTTTGATCTCCTCGGCCTCAACTGCCTGCCTGCAGAGAAGGGGACTCGGTGCCGTGGCACGTTTCCTTTCAGCAGGAAGGACTCAGGGGTCCCGAGGAGGGGTCTGAGTCGCCGGCCCTCTCTCCGCTCAGTAATTCTCTAAGGGCTCTAGGTCAGAGCCGGGGACGTCATGGGGCACCGTGGCTGGAAGTGACGAGACGACCGACGGTGGGAACCGAGGTCCCGACGCCCCGTCCCCAGCTGGGTCACCCTAACCCGGCCAGCCCGCCCACAGAGCGAGGCCCTGCCCTAGCGGGCCAGCCGCGCCCCCAGCAGCCAGTGCCGGCGGGAAGAGCAGCTGAAGGTGAGGGTCTGGATCTTTCGCCAGGGAGAAGGCATCTCCCCGCGTGGGGCCCCCCAGCGTTCCGGGTTCAGAGAGCCACCTCCTCCCTGGGGTTGCAAGGATGGCCAGAGGAGGGAGTAAACGCACAGGCCAGCAACGGCGCACGGGCGTTGCCGTGAGCGTGTTCCCGGTACCTCCTGAGCATGCCTACGCCAACGATGTTATCAGCGGAGTCTGAAATTCAAATATAAGCGGGCAGCGTGGATTCCACCCGGCAGCCCTCATTCCAGCCAGCCTGGAATCTCACCAGCCTCGTCCTCTGTGTTTCCCTCCCTGGTTACCTCGGGGGCTCCCGGAGGGGAAGGGGGCTGGGACAAACAGCTGTGGCCGCGGCGGGCCGTGCGGCCAGCGCTCGGGGTGGAGGTCACATCGCCAGACCCCCCCACGGCTCGCTTCGCCCCTCTGTGCCTCCCGCTGGCCCTTCACTCGAACAACGCCAGGAGCATCTCCACGGCCCAGATCTGTGCTGGTGCCGGAGGGGCTCACGGGCGCCCGTGCCAGGGCCAGGCGGTGGCCTCAGTCTGCAGCAGCCTGGCCCCCGGTCCAAAGCCTGCGTCTCTTCAGTAGTTCCGTGTCCCTCTCGATTCCACTACAGGCGCGGGTTTGAGGGGCCCCGGGGGCCTGTGGGGAGCTGGGCACACGGGCGGGCTTTCCCTCCACCTCTGTCCCGGCAGCTGTGCCCACAAAGCAGAGTCTCCCGCCACCGACGTGCGAGGTCGCATCCACGTTCACACACTCACGACAAGATCAGCCTGACTGACCCCTCCATCCGTCTCCTTGTCTCCCACCCTCACTGGTCTGGATCTGGGGCGGAACGGGTGTCTCCACCCGGCTGGGCAGGGGGCCGCTCCCCCCTCCACCTAGGTGCTCCCCTGGCAGGCAGGACCCGCGCCCGGGACGGTCGTGCGACACTCAGAGCTGGCGCAGCCCGTGCGCTCTGTGGAGAGCCTGCGTGTGGCCATGACCCGTGGACGTGGACGTGGCCCCGGCCTCACTGGGCACCTTCGGCTGCCACGTTTCCACACGTGTGGCGCAGCCTCGGGAAGAAAGCCAGGCGCCCCGGGGTGCTTCTCGCCCCGACCCTCCCTCACCTTGCACCGTCTTTAGCATCCTGCTCTCTGGCCTCTTCAAGGGATGCGGTAACCTGTTACACACCTCCTCTTTTTTAAATGCTCATCCAGAGTCTTAGGTTTTCAGCGAGTATCCACTAGTTACGAACGTTTAACCTTCAACACACAGACCACCTGCCAACCTGACCTTGGCCGCCTCTCCCCAGGAAGCCCGTGGTAACTGACCGGCACAGGTGCCTTTGTCAGGGACTCTCCCAGTCTTTCCCCGTTCAGTCACTCAGCCCCCGGCTTTATCCGCTCAGCAGATGCCCGCGGGCTGCTCACCACGCGTCCAGGCCACGGGGACACAGAGCGAGCGAGAGCGTCGCCGCCCTCGGCCCACCCGGCGGAGGAAGTCGGGAAGCAGGAGGCGCACCAGGTGGAGGGACGGGGTGAGCGCCGGGGCGCACGGGTGACGTGCTGCCGCGTCCAAGAGGACAGAAGCCCTTCTGTGTCCGGGGGCTGCGGGCAGCTTCCCAGGAGGTGACGTCTGATCCAGAAATTGACGAGACAGTTGGACGTGCAGACGAGAGGAAGGAGGGCTCTGCTGGCAGGAGAAGCAAGTTGCCGGACAAGGTGGACAGGACGAGCATCTGGGGACAGCAGTCCAGCACGCGGCAGCAGCAGACACGCCTGGAAACGCGGGTGGGTGAGCGAGCTGAGAGCCCCGACGCCAGACTGAGAAACGCAGACTTGACTCGTGCATTCAGCCTGTATTTCCTGAGCACTGATTTCACACCAGGCACTGCTCCCGTCCTGGGGACCCAGCGCTGGCAAAGCCCCTCCCCAGGAGCTCACATCCTAACAGGGTAAGACAGCGATGAGACCAGTGAGACAGGTCAGACTCACATTAGGGTAAATGCTGTAGAAAAACAGACAGGAGGGAGGGGGCAAAAGGAATGCCAAGGAAGTGGAAACTCGTACTTTTTAAAAACAGGACTTTAGATTAGCTTTAGATTTAGAGATAAGTTGCATAGCTAACACAGGGACCCTCTGCCCGGTTTCCTCTCCGTTAGCAGGGGGGCATTTGCCACAGCTAAGAATCCAGTGCTGCTCTCACCAGCGGAGCTCCAGACTCTGGTTCAGGTGTCCCTGGCTTCCCCACCAATGAATGTCCTTTCCTGTCCCAGGACCCACCCGGCACCCACACTGCAGCCTCAGCATGGCTCCTCACCCTCCTGGATCTTCGTAACCTCGGTGGGAGTTGTCTGAGCTCACCCTCGTGGATCAGGCTGGGCTTGTGCGTTTTGAGAAGACAGCCCCAGAGGCGCTGTGCCCTTCCCATCCCGTCCTATCTGGGGACAGGGCTCGCCGAGACAAGTGAGCCGAGGGAGGGACGCACACAGGTAACAGAGGGAAGAGAGCCAAGCGGGGGGAACGGCAGGTGCAAATGTCCTGTGCAGGAGCGGGTTGGGCGTGGTGGGCGTAGCACAGAGGGGCCAGGGTGGCGGACACAGCGCCGTGTGCAAGAGGAAACTCGGTAAATGGGCTTGGACAGACGGGGGGCCAGATCGCGGAGAGGCTTCGAAGAAATGGGGACTTCTGTTGAAGTTTTTTGTGCAAGTGAATGCCATGATCAGAACAGTCTCAACGTGCATGAGAGACGGCCACTGCTGCCTGCGCCCCCCTCCTGCATCTCTGCGAATCCCCTCCTAGTCTGGGGGGAGGGGCGGGAGGGCAACAGATCCCGGGACCCCATCCTCCCCGGCACAGCTACTGAAAGCGTCACCTGGTGCAAACGTGCTTCCCAAATCAAGTTGAGCTGAGTCGGTCAGAGGATTTCTCAGAAATTTGAGCCAAGAGATAAAGAAGGAACCAGGCAGTGAGTGAAGGGCACCGGAGGGCTTCCAGGCTGGAGGTGGCTGGCCACACCTGACCGTGTTTAAGCCAGGGAAGCCAGCACATGACACGAGAGGGATGCAACCAGGACGGGACAACGGCAGCCGTGGTTTAACCCCTGATCATTTATTTGGTCTCCACTCCCAGCTGACCTGAGACCCCACTGTTCCTCACGTCCCATCTTTGGCTTCCCCAGTTCCTGAAACTAAACACCCTTCCCGTTTGAACAGCAGCTATAGCTCGAAGGGGCTTCTCGTTTTTGTAGCTCAAGAACGCTGCCCCCAAAAAGAAGACTGAGCCGGCCAGTGTATTGGGGGCGAGCACAGGGAAGGGTCCCGGGGCGCAGGCGGACCAGTCGTAAGACCCTGGCGGTCGCTCTGACGGACAGACGTCCTCCTGCGCCTGGTCCCCCCCGTCCTCACCCCAGGGGGCAAAAAGGTGTGAAAGGAAAGAAACCCAGTTCCAGTGCCAGGGATGCAACTCGCCACGATTTCCAGGAAGTATTCAAGTTTTTAAAAATGAAGCCTGAAAATAGAGCCCCTTAAGCCTATGGAAGTAGCTCTTCAGGGTGGAACTGCAGACACCAGAGCACAGAGGGGTGGAAGGTAACCTTGAGCAGGTGAGCCTTTCAAGTCCTCCCACCTGGCGGCCGCGGCCGCCCCCAGATAAGCGAGGCTGGGGCTGCACCACAGCAGTATCGCGATGCCCGGCATTAGAGGCAGGAAGTGAGCCTGAGGAGGCGGCATCTTGAACTCTGCCAAAAGGGTCTGCTTAAACCTCAAGCTTTGATCACAAATGTAACAAAAATATCTAAGGCTGAGGCAGCCTTTCCTTTGCACGTACATCAAAGAGGCTATTAGTACAAGAATCTGGAAGTATGTTCAAATAAATACTCCCCACCAGACCGCTAGAATCATTACTAAGTATGTACCTCCACAGGTCTTTAGACGTTTCACGCCTGGTCTCTTTGGGGCGATGAGGAAACCGCTGGGCCGAGATGAGGATGAGTGACCCGAGGTCACGCGGCTGGCGGCCACCCCCTTCACTGCCCACTGGCTCACAAACTCACGCGCCTGCAGGCAAGTCTGTGTGTCAGCACCATCGACACCCACCTTTCTAGTGCTTTACCACGTCATGTGGTTTCCTACTCCAGCTCAACAGGCCCAGTTGGGCCAGTCACATCCTTCCTTGTCCACTGTCTACACAGCTACATCCAGAGACTTAGAGAAAAAATTCATACCCAGTCTCCCCTCTTCCTTTCAAGAGAAAAGCGAGCTTGGGACTTCCCTGGCGGTCCAGTGGTTAAGACTCTGCACTTGCACTGCATGGGGCTCGGGTTTGATCCCTGGTCAGGGAACTAAGCTCCCACATACCACATGGTACAGCCAGAAAAAAAAAAAAAAAAAAACTTAATCAAAAACATTTTAAAAAAACCAGCTTTCACAGAGAGGGGAGCGCCCACGTGCTCATGTCTACACACTGCAGCGCGCCAGCTCCCTGCACCCGGGCAGCGAGGTGTGAGCCTCGGCAGCGCTTGGAGTAGCTGCTCTGTGGCCGGGATCCGCCCAGAACAAACGCTGCTGAGCCGCGGATGTAACAACATTCAGGAAACCCGAACATGACTCGGGGCTGTCTCCCCATAAGCAGGAACCCTCCACGGGAACTCTCCTCTCCGCCTGCGACACCGCGTACACAGCTCGCCGTCCTCAGCAACACGCAGGCTGCCCCCCTGCCCCAGCAGCTACTGTTATTGCTCTCCCGGAGTCACCTTTTTATTTTTATTTTTTATTAATTGATTGATTAATTGATTGCCGCGTTGGGTCTTCGCTGCTGTGTGGGCTTTTCTCTAGTTGCGGCGAGCGGGGGCTACTCTTCATTGCCGTGTGTGGGCTTCTCATCACGCTGGCTTCTCTTGTTGCAGAGCACGGGCTCTAGGCGCACGGACTTCAGTAGTTGTGGCTCGCGGGCTCTTGAGCACAGGCTCAGTAGTTGCGGCGCACGGGCTTAGCTGCTCCGCGGCATGTGGGATCCTCCCGGACCGGGGCTCCTACCCGTGTCCCCTGCATCGGCAGGCGGACTCCCAACCGCTGCGCCACCAGGGAAGCCCCCCAGAGTCACCTTTTTACTTTGTAACAACTCAGTTGGGAGTTTCTGTGAGTCTCAGCTGTCCCGTGAGCTCAACCGCCAACTACATCCCCCCCACCTGCTCTCTCCTGCTCCGCACCCTCCCCCAGATCCCAGTGACCCCTCTTCCAGCACCGGGACACTGAAAACAACCCAGGGTGAGTGCCTCCTTGGGCGCCGTTTACTTGGAGAAACCTACCTGTGGCAGGTGAGGATGGTGAGTCTGCGGCCTTCCTGCCCTGGGGCGTTCCCGCCCCTCCTCCTCCCCAGATCAGGTGGGGAAGACCTGCAGCTTCACGGTCAGAAGGGGTGGACTTGGTGCAGGCGGGTGGCCACGCAGCTAGAAGAGCAAGGGGCGGGGGAGGGGTGGCGTACTGTGGAAGCAAACAAGCCAGGAGACAGTTGAGATACACTCACACAAGCCGACTGTTAAACTGCAGATGCAGGGGGAGGCGGGGAGGGATGGCATGGGAGGTTGGGGTCAGCAGATATAAACTAGCACAAAGAGGATGGATAAACAACAAGGTCCTACTGTAGAGCACAGGGAGCTATATTCAACATCCTGTGTCCTATATTCAGTACTCAATAACCATAATGGAGAAGAATATGAAGAAGGATGTATATATATGTATAACTGAATCACTCTGCTGTACAGCAGAAATTAACACAACATTGTAAATCAACTGTACTTCAATTAAAAAAATATATTGAAAATAAATAGAATCTGTGCTCCCTCCACAGAGCCCAAGGAAACAAATATAAAATAAAAATAGAATGGAATAGAATAGAATTAAATTAAATTAAATTAAAATAAACATGCAGGTGGGGGGGGTCCCAGGGGCATCTGTAAAAATCACACGCATGGGACATTTGTGAGTTGCTGTGTCTTTGAATGTATTCTGCAATCCACATGCAGTCCAAGTGGCAGAGAGAGGAATCCTCAGTGTCCTGAATGTCCGAGCACAACCTCCACTCAGATCGTCACTGATTGCTAAACTATGCAGGAACAGGGAGACCTCTAGGGAGCCAGGCCAAAAAAACCAAAACAAAACAAAACAAGGCTTCCCTGGTGGCACAGTGGTTAAGAATCCGCCTGCCAATGCAGGGGACACAGGTTCGAGCGCTGGTCCAGGAAGATCCCACATGCCATGGAGCAACTAAGCCCATGCGCCGCTACTGAGCCTGCGCTCTAGAGCCTGCGAGCCACAATGACTGAGCCCGCAGGCTACAACTACCGAAGCCCGCATGCCTAGAGCCCGTGCTCCACAATAAGAAAGGCCATCCCAATGAGAGGCCCGCACACCACAACAAAGAGTGACCCCTGCTCACTGCAAGAAGAGAAAGCCCGCGTGCAGCAACGAAGACCCAATGTAACCAAAAATAAATAAATAAAATAAATAATTTTTTTAAAGTATAAAAAACAAAACAAAACAAAAAGCTGACTAGAGATATTCGTGGCTGTACATTGCAAGGGAGACATTTTGCAGTGTGAGCCCAGGCAGGTTACTTGCCTGCACCCTCAGAGGAACAAACCAGAATCACAGTCACGTCAAGATATTATCTAAAACTTCCAGTTTTCAAATACAAATTACAAGATATACAAAAAATTAAAAAAAAAACATAAACCATACTCAGGGTAGAAAAAGAGCAATCAACAGAAAGTAGACTCCAAGTGGACCAGAAGTGTAATTTAGCTAAGATCTTTTAAGAATTTATAAATATGTTCAAAGAATCAAAGGAAAACAGGTTCAAAAAACTGAAGGAAAATGTGCTAAGCATGAGTGAACAGAGAAGGAATGGGAAAAAAAGTTGGAAACTATAAAATAGAGCCAAACAGAAATGCTTGAGCTGAAAATTACAATAACTAAAATTAAAGTTTCACCAGATAGACTCAATAGCAGATATGAGGTGGCAGAAGAAAATATTCAGTAAACTTGAAGACAGATTAGTAGAAATTATTCAATCCAAAGAACAGACAGAAAAAAGACTGAAGAAAAATGAATAACACCTCACAGCCTGTGGAACAATACTATGTGTACCAACATACATGCAATTGGAGTCCCAGAAGTAGAGAGAGAAAAGGAAGAAAATTTACTCAAAATATTGTATAAAAACTTCCCAATTTGGTGAAAACACTAACTTAGAGATCCAAGAAGTTCATCAAACACAAGTAGAATAAACAATAAGAAAACCTAGACACACAATAGTCAAACTGCTGAAAGCCAAAGATAAAAGGAAAATCTTGAGAGCAACAAAAGAAAAATGGCACATCACACACAGAAGAGTAAAGATACAATTTAAAGCCAATTTCTCATCACAGACGATGGAGGCCAGAAGATATTGGAATGATATTCAAAGTACAAACGGAATAAAACTCTCAACTGAGAATTCGATACCCAGTTAAACTATCTTTCACAAATGGTAGTGAAATAAAGATATTTCCATGTATACAAAACCAAAAGAATTTGTTATCAAAACTGCACTACAGGGACTTCCCTGGTGGTCCAGTGGTTAAGATTCCACACTCCCAATGTAGGGGCACAGGTTCAATCCCTGGATGGTTGGGGAACTAAGATCCTGCATGCCGCACAGCACGGCCAAAAAACAAAACAAAACAAAACAAACAAACAAAAACAAAACAGCACTACAAGCAATGATAAAGAAAGTCCTCTGGGATGAAAGAAAACGACACCAGATGGTAATTCAGATCCACAGGAAAGAATGAAGCACATCAGAAATGGCAAATATGTGTATAAATATATAAAAACATTTTTTCTTTCATGTATTATTTTTAAGAGTGTTTAAAGCAAAAATTATAATATGTGTTGATAGACTTTAACATGTAGAATGTGTGTGTAGGTTTATATGTATGTGTATATGTGTGTGTATATATATATTTAATTCTATACGTTATACCAATGCAAGGTACCTATACTTTACCAGAAGAAAGTCATTGTTAATTTGAAGTAGACTGTAATAAGTTTAAGATAACCATGTAACCCCTAGAGCAACCACAAAATAATAAAAAAGAAAGAAAAGCACACAAAGAAGTATAGGTAAGAAATCAATAAGTATATTAAACTGCTCTATTTAAATATTTAACACAAAAGGAGGAACAGGAGAACAAAATGGCGGACATGATCCAACCATATCAATAATTACATTAAATATAAATTTACTGATCACTCCAATAAAAAGGCAGCTATGTCCAGATTGGATCTAAAAGCAAAATCTAATGATACACTGTCTACATGAGACACACTTTAGATTCAAAGATACAAAGATGGTAAAAGTGAAAAAATATGCAAACTTTACACATGAGAGAGCTGGAGTGACTGTGTTCAGATCGAATAGTTTTAAAACTAAAGAACATTACTCAAGGGACTTCCCTGGTGTCCCAGTGGTAAAGAATCCGTCTTGTGGTGCAGGGGACAAGGGCTCGATCCTGGGGAACTAAGATCCCACATGCCGCGGGGCAACTAGGCCCGTGCGCCACAACTACTGAGCCCACACGTCTCACCTAGAGAGCCCGTGTGCCACAAACTACAAAGCCCACGCACTCTAGAGCCTGTGCACCACAACTAGAGAGAAGCCTACACACCGCAACAAAGATCCCGCATGCCACAACAAAGACCCAACAGAGCCAAAAAAAAATTAAAACTTTTTAAAAAAAAGAATATTACTCAAGACAAAGAAGCACATTTCATAATGATGAGATGCTCAATACAAAAGAAATATATAATAATTTAGGTATATATGCACCCAGCAATAGAGCTCCAAATTACACGAAACATAAACTAACAGGATTGAAAGAAGAGATAGGTTACAACTAAAGATTTTACTAGTTTTCTCTCTATAATTCATAGATCCAGTAGCAGAAAAACAGTAAGGATATAGAAGATTTAAACAACACTATCAAACAACTGACAACTATAAAACACTCCCACCCAGCAACAGCAAAATACGCATTTGCTTCAAACACACAGAGAACATTCACCAGGATAGACCATACGCTGAGCCATAAAGCAGGTCTCAACAAATTTTAAAAGACCGAAATGATAAAGAATTTTTGTTCTCTGACCACAGTGGAATTATATCTTAAATTGATAACAGACAAATATTCTGGTAAATCCCCAAACATGTAGAAAGCATACAAGATACTTATAAATAACCAACAGGTCAAAGAAGAAATCATAAGGAAAAGTATAGCTTAAACAGAATGAAAATGAAAACACTACACATCAAAATTTGTGAGATGTGGCTAATGTAGTGCTTACAGGGAAATTCATCACTAAAAGTTTATATGAGAAGAGAGTCTGTAATAAAGTCTATAATTAGTGACATAAAATTCCACTTTAAGAAGCTAGAAAAATAAGAACACATAAAATGCAAATTACTTTGGGTTTCTTACGAAAGAAAGAGATACTAAGATTGTGCAGAAATCAATGTAATGGAAAACAGTCAAGTGATGGATAACAATCAATGAAACCAAGAAATGATTCTTTGAAAATTTATAAACCTTCAGCTAACATGGTAGTTGGTGAACAAATGTTCATTTTGTCATCTTGTCATCTGCTTTCCCTCCTAAAGCTCCCATAAGCTGGTTATGATTGACCTCCTAGCTGTCAAACTTCAAGGTCTCTTCTCAGCCCCCTTCCCCTTGACCAGCATGACACTGACGGCCACGTTCATTCCTAAGGCACCTCCAGCCTCTCCAAACTTCCTTCCCTCTGCTTCTGGCCCTCTTTCTCCTCCCGCCCAGAGCTGGGACCTGCCCAGTGTTCCGCCTTTCAGCCTGGCTTCCTATAAATTTCTGATCAAAGAACTGAGCCACTCACACTTTCACAACACCCACCCTTCAGCCTTACATCTCCACCCATTTCCTAGCCCCGATCACACCAAGCTTAGAATGACCCGCACTCGACACAGCGTCCTCCCTCCCAAGCCAGCTGCACCAGCCGTCTTCGCCTCCTCTACCAGCTGGTCACCCACAGCCGGAAACTCACACTTCCTGTGTATTCACCCCAACGATGCGGCTGCAAAGACACACGAGGCCCACCTTACTCACTGTTTCACATCTCAGCGTCACGAGGGCACAGCTCTATACACATCTCAGCGTCACGAGGGCACAGCTCTATACACATCTCAGCGTCACGAGGGCACAGCTCTATACACACCGAAAGCAAACAACCACCGTTTCTGAGTTCAAGTGCCTTTCCTTCACCTCTGTGGCCGGTGACCCTGTGCTGTGTCTCTTCTGTGTGCTGCCTCCTCTCCTCCCATCCCTGCCGCCGCCTCTCTGGTGTGTCTCATCTGTGAATCACAGGGGCAGACTGTCGTGCACACGCTGCTTTCCTCGTTTAGCAGCCTGCCTCCCATTCAAACCGTGAACGCTGGAGTCATACGTCCTATCCATCTTCTGAGCCTGGGAAGCCCTTTTCCTATAAGGCAGGCCGTGTCCCCGCTTGGAGTTTGTCCAGGGATCCTCGGCACCCCTCCCCCCGTGCCATCCATCTGCCTGCTCGCTCACTCTCCAAGCCGTTCCCACCCTGCAAGGGCCAGATCAATACCTCCCTCCATTAGGGTGCTTTCCCATCCTCTCAAAGTCCAGACATTTACTGTCTCTACTACTCTTCTCACACACGTGAGTGTCTCAGGCACGAGAATTTTCTACTTCTAAGAAGATTATGAAGTCCCTGAAGAGGAGGGCAGTGCTTAACTGTGTAGCCCTTACAGCCCCTAGCACAGTCTTCAAGACAAAGTAGGGAGGCCCTACTGCATCAAATTAAAAGATGACTGTGGTCTCCAAAGAGAAGGAGAAGGCAGGCAAACAGGGCCGGGGACACAGAGGGACGTTCCTCAGATCTCCCCAGGCTGCCTCGTCCACGGAAATTTCACTAAGTTGGGACCTCAGATGTTTTCCCAGAATTAACAACAATTTTGTTTCCATCACATTTGTTTTCCCAAGAAATAGATTATTTTTGTTTATGAAATAATTTAGAGGAAAAAAAAGCTAGTGCAAATGCTTGAGACACCAGGTTTAGGAAACTAAAAAGTGAGTTCAAGTCTTCAAACACCTAAGTGCTCAAAGGAGCCTGACGATTATTAAAGCTCGTGCCTCACGAAAGCCACCACGAACAATGCGAAGAACGGGCCTGAGTCCCCAAGGGAGAGCCCGCCAATAAAAACGCCGGCGGGGTCAGCACCCACATCAGACAAGGAGAAGCTCAGTGACGCCGAAAGAATCAGACAGGCTCAACCCAAGAGCGTCCTCTTACACTGAGAGACACTCCCGCCAGACCACACGTGGAGGAGGTTCCTTAGAACCCACGGTCGACACGCTACTTCTGTTGAAGGGGCAGGCTAGCGGCTCAGGTCACAAGCCCTGGGGGTCCACAAACCACAGCTCTTACACCTCCTACTTGTATAACCTCAGGAAGTTACTCGGTCCGTGCCTCAGTCTCCCTCTAAGAAATGGGGACAGTGATAGTACTTACACGTTACAATACACAGGAAAGGCCTAGAACAGTGCCTGGCACATAGCACGTGCTCAGTAAAGGCCCTGCTAATAACGTGGTTATTATTATTTGTGGCTCCATTAACACCCGCTGCTCTCCTTCCCCTGTGCGGGCTCCTCGTTTCCCCCCCAGCCCTTTGCTGCCTTCACCAAGTTCCGTGTCATCACCCCCTGGCATTGTCACCACCCCCTGGCACTGTCACAGGCAGCTATCTGAACCAGGTATGTCCTGAGGACTTTTTCTGTAAAGACGCTGGTGCCCCCGCACCAGGGACAGCTAGATAAGCAGAACCCCACACAGAGAATGTCAACTTAACGAGTCTTTTTTTCCTAGCATCAGTTTACTAAGCATAACATTAAGCCATTTAGGGTCTGAACAACCAAACTCTGAATCCTTATTTTTGTGCATCTGTTGTTCGTTTAATTTTTTTTATCATTAACACACTTTGTTTATAATTCTATTCGACCCTGCCTCAGGGCAGACTACCAGAGCTGACACTGACATTACCAAGCAGTCTTGATGACACGATCCTTTTTGAAAAAAACATCCCTACTTGCTAACTTGCTTGTTCTTACAAATCTACATCCACCGATAGAACTTTAAAACCGAGACCTGTAATTGTCCTCTCTGTCCGACCAAAGTGTCAATCCTCGTGAGAGGTCATTGAAAGGGGAGTGCTCTGTGCCCGCTTCATACATCAAGACCGTTAGCTCCCGCAAAGGGGAGCGGTCAGACGCTCGGATGGACTCGTCCTTTCCGAAGTGCAGCACGTTGTGAAGAAATTGTAAAACTCCTACAGTGGACAGTCGTCACGATTCCCTGTCTAGCCTCCTGCCCCGCTCTATGCACCCTACCTCCTCTGGCACCTGGAGGACCAAGCAGACAGGAGGGCTAGACGCCCCCTCCCCACTCCAGTCCAGGCACAGCCTGGGTGTGTGACCACCCCTGCTGGCCGGCCAGCTGAGTGCTCTCTCTGGGAGTTCGGCGTGTGGGTAAGACAGGGGCCGCGTCCCAGCCCAGCCAGCCCTGCACGTGACCGCTGAGGCGGGCCCTGCCTGGGGCTGCTCTGGGGGCTCCTCTGCTCAGAGCCCTGGGCCCCCGGGCCTCTGTCCCTTCCAAGTCTGCTTTTCAGCCTTCAGTCAAAGTTGGGAACCTCCATATCTTTCCAATAAATCCTCCTTTTTTAAAATTCTTAAATAGTCATAGTTTCATTGTCAACTAAGAACCTTGGCTAATACAGCGGTTTGAGGCTGAGTGCCCGTTACCGCGAATGAGCCGACGTTTGCTCGCCCACCGGACCACGCGGCCCCTCCCAACGAGGGCATCGTGATATGTAGGGTGCATGGCGTGTGTGCTACCAAACTCCACCCCCTAGTTGGCCATCCCCAACGGGGGGGGTCAGCACTGTCTCTGCAACAAGACGGGCCAGGGTGACCCCACACAGCTGCGGCTATCACCCCAGGATTGTGTCCATTTCGTGCCCTAGAGATAAAGACAAACAAAAACAGACATTTTCTGTGGATCTCTGTACCCCCAAGCCCCTCTTCCCCTCCGCTGCCGCCACTGCCTTCGTCAAGCACACACACGCCTCCTGCTTTTTGGACCCAGGCTGAGTCCACTACAGTCCGTCCCCAACAGTTACTGCCCTTGAGAGCGGAGCAGAGAACCCAGAGTCGGGACACCAGGTCAGTGGCCACTGAGTTATCGATCACCAGGAGCCCCAGGGTGGAGAGGCAGCAACGCAAACAAAATCCTGAGGACCCGCAAGGACAGAGCACAGGAAGGTGGCCACCGGTGAGCTCGCTGCGGCGGCCAGACAGGGGACCCGTGGAGATGAATCCTCAGAAGAAGAGACGGGCTGGGGAGCAAGAGTCAGGACAACGGCCTGAGCGAAGAGCACTCCTCACTCTTGCTCAGTAGGAGGTAATCTAGTTAAAATGTACCGTCTTCCTGGGCAGTGCTTTTCTTCTGGTTCCACAGACATGGGCGGGAGCCTGTGAAAGGAACGAACCCCAAGCAGAGGAACCCCAGCTAGTAGATCACCTTCAAATTCCCTCCCTCCGGCCTTTTTCCCTCTGAATCTGTCCCTAAAACATGTAATTATCTCAAAGTTCCATTCAAAAATCTTTGAAAGCACCCTCACACATTGCTGGAGAAAACGCAAAATGGTTCAGCTGCTGTGCAAAGTAAGTCAGCAATTTCCCAAAGCTAAATATAGAATTACCATGTGACTCAGCAATTCTCTTCCTAGGTATGTACCCAAAAGACCTGAAAACGGGGACTCAGATAAAACCCTCGTACACCAATGTCCACAGCCACACCATTCACAACGGCCAAAAGGTGGAAATGACCCAAATGTCCACCAACTGATGAATGCACAAACAAAACGTGGTACATCCATACAATGGAATATTACTCGGCCACAGAAAAGAACAAAGTACTGACACTTTACAACACGGATGAAAACATTATGCTAACTGAAAGAAGCCAGGCACAAAAGGTCACATATTGTATGATGCCATTTATGTGAAATGTCCACAACAGGAAAACCCACAGAGACAGAAAGCAGAAATGGTGGTGGTTGCCAGGGGCTGAGGGTTGCAGGAACAGGGAGTGACTCCTTAGTGGATAGTTTTCTTTCGCGTGATGAAAATACTCTGGAACTAGATAGAGGTGGCGGTTGTACAACCACATGAATATAGTAAATGTCACTGAATTGCGCACTTTAAAACGGGCACTTTTACGTCACGTGAATTTCACCTCAGTATATAAAACACATGTTCATCAATAGACGACAAAGATGTGATACATGGGCGCACGCAAGCACAGTGGAGTACTGCTCGGCCATAAAATAAGAAGATTCTGCCGTTTGCAACAACATGGATGGACTTGAAGGGTATTATGCTAAGTGAAGTAAGTCAGACAGAGAAAGACAAACACTGTATGTTATCACTTATATGTGGAATTTTTAAAATAAAACAAATGAATGAGTATAACAAAACAGAAACACATTCACGGATATAGAGAACGAACTAGCGGTTACCGGATGGGAGAGGGAAGCGGGGAAGGACATGAGAGGGGTAAGGGATTAAGTCGTACAAACTACTACGTACAGAATAAATAAGCTACAAGGATCTATTGTATAGCACACGGATATCTAGTCAATATTTTATAATAACTTTAAATGGAATATAATCTATAAAAATTTTGAATCACCATGTTGTATACCTGAAACTAAAATAATACTGTAAATCAACTATATCTCAATTAATTAATCAATTAATTTAATTAAATAAAGGCTTAGAGCAGAAGCAAGGAGGGAGGGAGGGAGGGAGGGAGGGAGAATGAAAGGAAAGAAAACACAACCCAGGGAAGTAATATTCCCATTTTACAAACGAGGAAAGGAAGACTAAGAGCTGGGCTACACACACGTCTAGACCCAGAGGCCACTCCTAAACATTCACTTACAGGCTCTCAAGACCTCGGCCCGAAGAGGCTAGGGTGAGAGAAGGGAAGGGCTGACTTTCCCACGACAAAATGTGTGCGTGTGTGCGTGTGTGCATCTGTGAGCGTGAGAGTGTGTGTGAGAGAGAGAGAATTCCATCTGGATCCAGAAAACATTATGGGTCAGACAATAGTTGACCTCTACAGAGGAGCTCTGATGGAAATCCCACTCAATTTGGGGAAGGAGGTTGTTAAGTAACCTACTATTAATGATACAGAAAAAAGTCTCAGCGTTTGCTACCTACACTGATAACTTCCTCTGATACATGTCCCAGCCTTGTCACAAAGAAAAGTTAGGATGTGTGGACACATTGCCCTTATTTAGCTTCTATCCTAAATGCAAGATTTGCCTCCTCTTCGCTCCTTCCCCTTCTATCTGTGCCTTGAATTACTTGAAATTTATTCCATTATGTTATCTTTTTTTAATCTTATGCCTTCACAGGCCTATTAGTTTTCCAGTATTGAGCAGAAGTATTTTTAGCCTCCTAATGCTATTGATTTAGTTACTTTTAATTTGATGATCTGTACTTGACATTTTTTGACCTTATACTCAAAATCAAAGCCCTCATTACATTCATCTTTAAAAAAAAAAAAATCATAGCAGAGTTTTCTTTGATAATTGGCCAAATAGTGTCACTAAAGAAAAGCCAGAAGTCAGACACAAAGCTACAAGTACCAAATAGTTTATACTGGACTCAAAGATATGACCGCTAATACGATACAATCCTATCTTTAGACAAACTCATTCTTTTCCATCCTAGTTAAAAACAAAACTGTCAATCTAAGAGCAGAAATGTATCAGCAGTGTTTATTATCTGCCAGGTGATAGGGTTATAAATAAAAGTAATTCTGTGCCCTTGTAAAGTATCTTGACACCAGTAAATCATTCTGTTGGGAAGTAGAATTTCATTCCCTGTGCTATTAACTCTCCCATCCCTTCAAGACAGCTTGTCAGGGAACGCGGACAGAGACGCTTCAAATAAAGCCTACTGGATCCTTGCAGGAGTATCTCTGTACCTTGTACCTTTTGTTCAATTCGTGCTTCCCCCACCCAATAGCCAACAATACGCCTTAACCTTTTGAAAGCACTGACTTTCCAAGAAATCAACAACCATGAAGATTCTTTAAGTATTTTTTTTAATCTCAAGAAATAAAAATGGAAAGAAGTCCACTAACAAATCCATTACTTTCGCAAAGACTATCAAATAAAAATTATTTCCAGGAGGAATAAATACTGCAAAGGGCAAGAAACTATAAATTGAGAAAAGTTAACAAATATGCAAAATATGTATTATAATAAAGAAAGCTGCACCGAATCTCTCGAGACTTTATTAAACCCTGACAGGGTTTAAGTAAGTATGATTACTTATTACAACAGTATTTGCAGAAAGTTAGAATTTCCAAGAGAAAAATTACTCCGTGCATTTTTGCTGTTTCTTTTCAAAGTGAAATAGGTGGTCATTGTATTAATAAATCTTAGTGAATGAATAATGTACAGTGTTTGGGACAGAATGTGGCACACAGTACGTGCTCAATAAGCACTAGTCGAGTCATAAACGTCTTTAAAATTTCAAATGCCTTCAAACACATTATCTCATTTGATCTTCAGATGACGCTTTGCGGTCGGTCAAATGCCTCAATGCATCCTTTTAAGCAACGTTTCTCAGCATCTCTTCCGTGCAAGGTGCTGTGCCAGGCACATGCACTATGCCTTCAAGGTGCTCACGCCCCAGTGGAAAAGATGGGCGTGTAAAAGAAATTATTATAAAATAACACGGCAGATGCAAAGAAGGGCTTTTCCCAGGTGAGGAAAAGAGGCCCCGAGTGACAGGGTGAGTTGTGAGGGCTCTTTCAAGGACAAGGCCGTCTCTAAACACGGAGCCAGGGCGGGCTGTGAACGCATGAAGTAAGATCGCGCAAATCCAGCTTAAACTCCGCTCGGCATTTACCCCTGTGCCTGAGCCCCGCTTGGGGAAACGCCTGATGGCCGAGGAGGTCATCACCATGGGGCAGAGGCTGAGAGCACAGGCGCAGCCCGTGGACTGTTCGCACCTCCTGTCAACGTGGCTCCAGCAGAGGCAGGTCCAGGTGGAGCCTGGGAAGCCATGCCCCCTCCGTGGTACAGAGCAAACAGCCTCACAAGACCTGGGCGAACCCCGCCTGGATTTGTCTTCTCCCCACCAGGATGGGGGAGTGTAAATTACAACTATAACTGTCCTCTCCCCCCATCCAAACTCCAGGGCCAAAATGAGAGAAGCTGAATTCAAGCATTCTTGTTTATTTCTTCTATTACCAGAAAGTTCTCACCACTTTCTACCTTCCTGGTTTCAGGGGAGGTGATACTGTGCAATTTTAGGACTGAATTATATCATTTCATGCACTTTTTATTAATTAGTTCATTTATATTTGTCTGGCTCAGCTGAATCATAAATAGTCATAAGAATCTCATAAAAGCCTCAGATAGCACCTGGCCCACACCCAGCAACTACTCAGGATTTCATCAGCTTGAGTAAGTTAGAAGGAAGAACAGAGAAAATGAGAAAGATGCAAATATGGTGGAAGAAAAGACAGGAAACACACACTTCCCCCTCAAAAATGGAGAAGCAAAGGCCCCCAAAGAAGCATAACATCAGACACTGTGAGGCGTCACTGTCATTGTGAGACGGCCACGAACACATCCATTGTGTGACCTCCTGCCCGTCTCCTAGCAGTATTAGTAGCAAAACCCCTATAAGTAGAAGGAGCCAGTGACCTATTTTCTGTAATAAAAACACCAGAGGTGGGGGAGATGTGGTCACAGCAGCGCCACAGAAAAGGGAAGAGACCAGAACCAGTTACGGTGACACCAACAATGATCACAACAGTTTATGCCGCACCTTAGAAAGATGAAGCCGGGCCTCCTCACTGCCGACTTACTGCACTTCGCCTCTCCAGGTGACCCTGCATGGAGATGATGGAGACGCCGTCCCACCACCTGCAGGTACAGAATCAGAAGTCAGGAACACACAGTCAGTAGCCTGCCTTTTCTAGGCACTGTGCCTAAAGAGTTTGCTTTAAGGTAAACCCGACACGTGAAGCAGAAAGCTCGCAACCCAACAACACGTAAATTAAGCAGTATGTATTTTCTTCTTAAATAATGTCCCTCATTTCTTGTCATTAGCGAACTCCTCTATTCCATTCGAGCCACTTGTTACGTGTTTCACTGACTATATGTCGGGTCGGGGGGCAACCAGTGA